>NC_054540.1:51961053-52311053 GCF_017654505.1 Polyodon spathula
GAGAAAGGGCATGCATGACTACTGTGATGTAGCCTATGTGGATTGAGGGCTATGGGGAGATTGGGTGTGGGGAGGTCTAACAAACAGCTTTGGTGGTTTTCCTGACAAAGTATTTTGTAGCGGCTATACAATGTGGCTATAATTCTCAAGCTGCCAGATGGTAAGGCATCTATATTCACTATTCATCCGGCAGACGTGGAGCCACATCCGGTTGATTTAAAGAGAATCAACGTCTCTTATCTAGGAAAGAAAACAAAAGAGGGGAGACGGGCTGGTAAATGTGGGGTGTCCTAGTGATGACAGGTTTGGGCAGGTGGCCTGACGACAGAGCTGAGGGACTGAGAGATAAGTATTGGAAATTGTGAGGCAGTTTTGACTGTGGGAGCTAAAGTAACTGGGAGCTTAGTGTGGTTTAGTGGTTAAACATTGGGGACTATGAGATAAGCTAAATGGTGTGAGCTATGAGTTAAGAGATTGAGAGATAAACTAAGATAAGGGGTCTGTCCTAGTGTTTAGGCTGAGGACATCCTCAGTTACAAACTTGTCATGTTTTATATATTTTGTCTTCTCCAGACAATGCCTGTGACCCCGGAGTTACAGCCAAACAGATCTGGATTGATGTTGTTGAGATCAAGGGGAATCTCTGCTTGACATTCACAGACAATGGATACGGCATGACACCAAACAAGCTGCACAAAATGCTCAGGTGGGTCTCACTGTTTTCCACTCTGCACCAGAATACAAACAGGTACCGCTGACAAACGTTGTGCATGATTGCAGGAAGCCTGTTGTAGCAGTCATAGTTACACATGGAATCAACAGAAAACACAATGGTTCTTCATGGGAGTAAAAACATAAATATTTGGATGTTGGCCCTTGATGTATATGTCTTTCCTCACTCATATTGTTGCATTACCCATCAAGAACCAGAGTGTTTTCTCTCTGTATATTTCAGTGTGTTTTATTCCTCTGTATTGTAATGGAAATGTAGAAACACCATAGCCATGTGTTTCATTTGCACTCAGCCTCAACTGTGGGTCACTTTCAAGGGTGAAGTGAAACAAGTGCAAGGGACGATGTTTGAAACAAAAGGAGAGACTGCACTTTTACAGAAACACATTTTTATAAGAATCAAAGCCCATGCTTGTACTTGTGTGGTTGTACAGTTTTCATTTTTTTTAAGCTCCTTGGAGTCTATTGAGTTGATCCGAACACAGGCTGTAGATTATTGAACAGACCCTGTGTGCTTTTGCTACACCACCTGTGTGTCTCTGAGCAGCCGTTTGTACACATGTTCCTGTCAATAAGAGAGCTGCAAACACTCAGAATGGCTAGCTGTTTAGCATTTTCGTGTATCCTCAGCAGGAAATGTACATTATTAAAAACTGAGGCCTAGCATTTGTGTCATTTGTTTCTTTTCTCAAATGCAGTTGGTGGTCTTATTGACTTCTCTCTGTGCAGGGGGTGTGAACCGCAGGTGTGATGGCTGGGGGGGGGGGGGGGGCAGTCGAGTTGGCCATAGAGTGAAGAACACCCCTCCCACACACACACACACTTCCTCTTTGAGGCTGAGGGAATATAAATGGCTTGCGAAGGCTTAAATGTGTGAAGCAATAGCTAACGCCAGCTCAGAATCAGGAAACAGGAACTAACTTCAGCCCTGTACACAAAACTAAAATCATGCAGACTGTTGTTAAACCAGCTAGCCACAGCCAAGTACAGCTTCATGATTATCAAACTGTTAAAAAAAAAAAACACTAATACATGAAAAGATATTCATGTGTATCAAAATGCCAAGATCTTTTTAAGGTTTCAAAGTTCTAGCAAAACCAAACTTACTTAATCTTCAGTACGAAAAATGTTGCAAATAATGACCACCAAAATGAACACAGTACCATCCAACACACAAAAAAAAGAACATCTGAATGACTTAATTCTTCATTGCAACAATGGTCTGGCCATAAAATAAAAGATAGGCTTTTTAAAAGTTTACTACAATAAACTGAATGGCAATTTTGCAGTTTTCCTATGCTTTTAGTATGCTTTTACTATGGTGAACTTGTGAGTTGCTTTGTGTTTGACATTTAAAGAGTCTCCTTTATATTTTCTCACTGAGAATGAGTTTTCATTTCTTTTCATGCTTTGAACCACAGCGTGTTTCATTACTGCTCTCCAGCGTTTTACTGGCACAGTGCCACCTGCTCAATCAATTAAAAGGCATTTCTAAAACTCAGTGAGTCAGCCTCTGGAGAGTTTTTCTATTAACAGGGAAGCAGCTTGCAGCGTTCAAAAGAGTCACGTCATTAAAATATTAAGTGCATGTCGTGCACGGCTCGCTGTGTCTCATGACTGCTGTGTTTGAGGTTTCATGTCATTTTGATCTTCGGTGGAGTGGGTGTATGGTTGCTTTCCTCCTAATAATAAACCATAACACATCAAGCTCAGATCTTGTGTGTGATATCCAGTGTCATCTCAGGGATAAATGGCAGGGCTCGCAACATTTTGGTAATGGTATTTGACCTTCGGGCAGTCCATTGTAGACATTTGGTTGTCCAAAAAAATGTCATCTTGCCCATAATTGACCTATGGACTGTGATTTGTACAAAGTACACTGTACTCAATATAGGTACAGTATCTCAGGGTTCATAAACTTTTTCAACATCAAAATTCCATACTTTTTCCAGACTTCCATTTGCTTTTCCCAGACTTTTTTAGTTAGTCTCTACTAGTTTTTCGATAGTTATCCACATTGGCGGGCAGCCGCAGAGCATTAGCAGAAGTTGCTCCTGGTTTTCTAAAAGTATTTGTCAGAATCTGGAGGTGCATATCTAGCAAGAGGTAATGCAGGTGTGCAAAAGAGAAGTAAGATACAACCTAGCAACTGTCCAATATTTCAGAACTACGTTGCATTATTTACAAAAAAAATATACAAAGTTCTATACTGCAAGTATACTTGTGCCAAAATAGAATAGTATAATGGTACCAATAGTATACTAAAACCAGTATTACTTGATAGGATGATATTGGATTCTCATCCAAACTTCTTTATACCCTCTGTTAAATGTTGAACACTATGGGAGGTGAAAAATAATAAATGTGCACACATTGTATATTAAAATGTGCAAGTGTCATGTATTAAACATACAAGTCAAATACTAAATACAGCACACCCTCACTATAACAACCCTGTTTGGGTCCAAAGCCTTTTGTTCGCTGTAGAAAAAGAACAATCCAAAACAAACAATATAATCTGCTGGAGTATGTTAAGGGAGTCACCTTGGATAAAGGCATTAGCTAAATTATTAATAATAATATTCATACTGTTTTATTCTTTGATTTTCTTTATTATCACAGTATTTGTCACTACAAACCACTAATAATAATAATAATAATAATAATAATAATAATAATAATAATAATAATAATAATAATAATGAGATTGTGAATAAAAGTAGAATTACATATTGTGGCATACTGCATCCAGTATTCTGGTTATATCCTATTCATTGAAGAACACAGTACAAACCCCCCCCCCCCCCCCCCCCCCCCCATGATTTTTTAAATGAAGTTACAGACTGGAATTACAAGCTACAGTACTCTGCTCACCAAGATTCACATGTTGCACATGTTGTTAGCTGGTTGTTACCTTTATTAAATCGTTAAATAATCCCCCCCCCCCCCCCACCCATTGCACCATTGCTTGAGTTGTCGGGGTGTTACACAGGGCAATCCTCGTGGGATTTGGTCACAAGCAATGGATGCGTTGAGTAAGTGAGCGGCTCAGTAAAATAATCAATTTAACGACTTCCCCAGTTCCGCTCCTGCTGAGCCGCTCAGAGCGCTTCTGAGCATTTCTCATCAGTGATCAGAGTGAGCGAACGCAATGGCCACCTGCAGGAAACAAGTGGAGATGACAGGCAGGATTGACAGATACGTTTGTCAAGAACGATGAACTGGTTTCAGATTATGAAGTTGTGTATTAACTGGCTAAATAAGACGGTAAACGTTGTTTTTCAGATTTGTATTATTAGGCTTGTAGTATTAATATTATTCATAATTTTCATTATTAATGTCGGTATTGTCGGTATTAAACACAGATGAGATTCAGTACAAACAGAGCGCCGAACTCAGTGAGGTACAGCAGGGGACAGTAATTTCACACAGGGTCATTTCATCTACCATCGCCTCAGAAACACAAACGAGCAAAGAATTATTATTCTCCGTTTTTAAATGTTGCTCGGCGCTCTCGTGTAGCAGATCGTTAAGTCATTTAAATCTGCTTAGTGTGCATTGTGAGCATTCTCACTCTGAGCGGCACACTTACTTAACGCGCCCAATGTGTACGTGTACGTCGCCCCGAAAATCACTCAAGCATTACCAGTGAAAAACATTGATCCCTCTAAACGTGTTTTACTGGGATGATCTGTGAGCGGAATCTCGATTGAGAAACCGCTGTTTTATTAAAGTACAGAACGTTATCTTGTTATAGAGTAAAAAGTAGGAAAAAAAATAACATCGTCCACAGATTTTTTTTGGTTGTCCCGGAATGTCGGGATAGCGATTTTGCGAGCCCTAGAGAGGATACATTGAAAGGATATTAAACGAGTGGCAATCAAAGCTTGGTTACTTCAAGAGTCACAAGAGCTTCCTGCTTTTCGTTAGCTTTGGGCTATCATTTTAAAAGTGCTCTTTGTGAGTTCTTTATGGGTAAGGCCTGGATGCTATAGACAGAACTCTTAAAGTGATGAGGTACCCCTGTGAGAGAATATTAGAATGTGTGTTGCGAAGAAAGACATAGTTTATAATGAACCAATAAAACTAGTTGCAACTGCGTAAGATCTGCATCTTGCCTTACTGAAGAAACTGGACATATCAGGAGTATTACTCCTGTTTATATATAGTCTAACTTCACCATAACAAACCCTTCTAATAACGAACCCCTTTTTTTTAACAATCCATTAGCAAGAACCGTTTGTGAAACTGCTATTCTCTCGGTGAAAACAAAGACCTTGGTAGGCTAATTTGAAAATAAAGTTGATTCGTAGATAACCTATTGTAGTGTGAATCATGTATGTCGTAAGCCACTGCTGCCATCTTCAGCTACAACCATGGCAACAGGCGTGAGGTGGTAACAAGATTGAAACAGCGTGCATTGAGAAAAGCACGAAAAATATGAAGCAGTCTACGCTGGATATTTTTTGAAGAGAAAGGACACGTAATTACTGTATTCAACATGGAAGAGTACTTTTTTATTTTTTTGTTTACTGTTTTCTTTTAAATATACAGTTTAAGTGTTGATCAGTGTGATGTTATCTTGAAAGAACCACTTGAGTTATGTATAAAGATGTTTAATTAATTTCTTCATTATTCTGATCCAGCTAATTGCCAAACCTGGAAGTTCGTTATAATGAAGTTAGACTATATATATATATATATATATATATACACACATACACACACACACAAACATACACATATTTAGAGTCGCCAATTCTTTTTTCAATTTGTTTTCTTCCTTATTTAGAATATCCAATTACTGTATATTCTCTGGCTGAAGCAAGTCTCCACGCCTGCTCAGGAGAACTGAAGGTCAGTGGGCATCCTCCGATCCCCCTCAAGCCATTCCCCTGTTTACATATATATATATATATATATATATATATATATATATATATATATATATATATATATATATGTCTGTGTGTGTGTGTGTATATATATATATATATATATATATATATATATATATATATATTAAAGCCTTATTTAAATTTCGGAAATGTACATTGTAACATCGTGAATCATCAAATTTTGATTATCATTTTTTTTAGAAAATTACATATCATCAAACTTTTTTTACAGATACTCTGTATCTTGGAAACTATTTATCGCTAGTGTTTTATTGATAGTCTTGACTAAGAAGTACCGATCAACAAAACTGACTGGATTCAATCCAGGAAAATAGCATTTCATTTTTATTAAATGGAGAAGCTTCATAGTCTTAATGTATTATTCAAAGGCCTTTGTATATCTTAGTGGAATCTGTTTGGGTTGCTGCACTCCTAATGTGTAATAAGTATTAACAGATCTTGCTGGTATGAGACTGTTGCCAGATTACTACCACTGGTCCAATGTAGTGACATTGGGGCAACTGCTGAGAGCTACTCTTCCCTGCCCTGAATACAAAGAGCTGCTCCTGTCATTCTATCAATTCAACCTCTTTCTTCAGAAGCTGGTAATGGAATCATGAATCCATATTTGAATGAATTAGAATACTAGGAGAGGGCATCAGCAAATTCTATGCATTTTATATAAGATGAAAAAAAATCATCACTCACAACACACAGTTACAACAGAGCTGGCTTAAAAAGCTACAACTATATGTCACTCTGTCATCAAGTTAGAAAAGATACAGACAAGACCATGGCTTTTCTCCTAGACAGCGCTGCAGCTGTAGCTTATGTTGACTGCGGTACGCCTCTGTAATTTGACCTTACATTTGCATGATTTCTGATGCAACTGAAAAGCTCCCAACAGGAGGTGACCTATAGTGTTATTTCTGATTTAAAACAATGTTTTGTTTTTTTTGTGTTAAAGACATAAAACCAGCTTCTACTTGAGAGATCTCCAGGTGTAAAAGTGGGTGGGGTTTGACCAACAGGTTTTTTGTTAATTTAATGTTTAATTTAATAATAGCATGTTGCTTGTCAGGTTTGCTTGGTAAAAAGAGGATATACTACACTTGAAAAGATGATGCACAATACTAACACCAGGAAAAACAAAGTGTACATTTTTATTAATAGTATGACTGTGGGACCTTAAGAATTGTAGTCATAGGGTAAGCAGAAGGAATAATGGAAAAAATTGAAAAAAAAAAAAACCTTCACATTCTGTTAATTTTGAGGAAATGCAGTAATTTTAATGTAAGTTGAAACAAAAGATGCACAGAACATTGGGCCAGTTTATTCAGACTTGCTAAGCTCGACAGAAAGTCTTCTTGTAAATCTTCACTTGCTTAATGGTGCAATGTCCAAAGTTTGGTAGGTTGTTATAAAGTGATTAGCTGTTATCTGTTAAAAAAAAAAAAAAAAAGTTTTACAGCCTGCTCTGAATGCTTCCTGTTCACCTTCACATGTGGGCCAAGTCATGTTTCAACAGCCATTAGAAAAGTGCTCACAATTTAATGCTACACCTTATCAGTCCTCAAACTGTGAAATAAAACTGATGGAAGATTCTAGCGCTGAATCACAGTCTGAATAAAAATAAAAAGCATACAGCACACAGAGGAGATAAACAGTAAAAAAGGAAGTGTCTGTTAAAACCTAACCTCAGTTCAGCATCTTCTCCTTACCTGCCTTCTAAGAAATTAGGAGGGGCCCGTTAAAACTACATCAACTCACTTCTATGGCAACAGACACACAGACCACAGCACACAAGCTCTCTTCCTTGGGTCTGCTGGTTGAGTCTCGGAGATATCTTTGTGAGGACCCAGTAAAAATGGAGGCTGTGGGGAATATGAACAGAGCTGAGACCCGGGGTCTTTATTTAATTAATATAGCAGTGAAAGGGTGCTCCATTGAAGAGGTGTCCCTTTAAAGTAAAAGCACTGTTGAGGGTTATAGAAATTATAATAAAGCATAGGCATAAGATTAAGCAAGTTTTAAACCTATTAAAAAAATATAATATTTGTGACAAACAATTGTGAACTAAATGTTCAAGTAAACAATAACATACCCGAGCATACCAATTCTTTTACGTATTTTTAAAATAGCAGTGACTATATAAACATGTGTTATCTTTCACAATTTGTTGGGGGCGTTTCTTAGGATCAAGTGTTATTTGGTATACTGTTTCTGTTTGAAAGGCGGTACAACTGCATTGCACACAAAGGGTTTAAATGGTTAACAAATCATTTATTTCAGGACTTTTCACACAAAAGCCCTTTTCCCGCTCTGTAGAAAGAAAAGTGCAATAAACGTCTGAATAAAATTATGTGGATGATGTCATGATTATGTCTGAATAGAATGTTCATTCCAAGAGGTTCCAAAGTTGAAGAGTAACGTACGTTGTCTTTGTTTCCGAGCAACAATTGTTCCATAGCACTGACTAATCCCACAGATGGTGATGTGTCTTCAGCAGTGTTGGTGAAATGTCAGGCTACTGAAAATGTAGTGGGGTTGATTTGAATGCATAGTAAAGGTTCCACAATGCTACAGTATACAGCATTTCTGGCAGATAATGGAGTATACAATTTTTTAGAGGTGTGTATAACAGGCTCATGAATGTTGAATTATGATTTAGTGCCTCTGATTTCTCATTGGCCTGGTTACTATCTCATTTTATAATAATCAGTATTCCAAATGTATATTCTTGATAGCCTTTGTGTTTACAAGTACAGAAGAAGGATGGATTTGCCACTGTGATATTTGGCCTGTCTCTTGTGTGCGGAAAGTTGCAAACACTAAACCATACAATAGATCGCTTTTCCTACCTCTCTATATAAAGAATGCTGTTTTTTTTCTTCCATTGCCTGTTTGCCAATGGAAACGCAAGCCAGTAAATGCAAAGTGCCATTACAGAAAAACACATGTGTTTTTGCACCGTATTCAGGTCAGTTTTTTTTATTGTTTTTTATTGAATCAAATTTGGAATAATGATTATTAGACACTGAGATGGTAACCATGTTAACGTATTATCTAAGTGTACCAAGCTTTGTTTTTCACATTGAGAGGAACCATACTTAAGAGACTTGAGCATTGGGTCTAAAAGGGGCTCTTGTTCTTCTTTGTCTTCTCTTTCATACAGTTTTGGCTTCACAGAGAAAGGGTCGAGTAAGAGCCATCAGCCCATAGGAGTGTATGGAAATGGATTCAAGTCTGGATCGATGCGGCTGGGGAAGGATGCAATGATCTTCACGAAGAACGGTGGCTGTCTGAGCGTGGGGCTGCTGTCACAAACTTACCTGGAGCACATCCGAGCAAAGGCTGTCATTGTGCCCATCACTCCATTCAATCAGCAAAACAATATCCTCTCCAGCGCTTGCAACGAGTGAAGCACTAGCTACACCATGCTGCTTGTTTCTGCATACGTGGTTCATTCTCATTTTTAAGTCCTTCTCAGTATTAGTTGAAGCCTTTAATAATGTCATTGTTCAATAGTTCATTGGCTGCCGGTCATCCCTCGCCTCACCAGACTCAAGTTTGAACTCCTTTTGTTGGTTTCACAGATCTTGATTAGCACCAGTCTTAGACTGCCTTAGCTAAGTAAATATTAGGTAGTGCAAGATGAGTGCTAATCACAGGTCGATGAAACCAGCAGCCTGTCCCAAAGAGACTGAGGCTGGCCTCTTGACTGGAATGTGTGGTAGAGGAAGAACTTGGATGACCATCACAGCTCACCAGAAGCTACATAAACACAAGATAATGTTGGGATACTTGTTGTAAGTCATGTAGAAAATAGTGAGTATTTCTTTCCTACAAACATTTTACTGTACTTGTATGTGTCAGTTTTTCAAATGCATCTTCGTAGTAGCTTGCATGCATCATATTACCAAGCACAATATCACTTACAACACATTCAGAAATAGAACGTGCATCTGTTTATTTGGAACAGTGTCATAGCTGCCATTGCTTTTTGATGCGTGGCAGATTTCAATCTGTAGTTTCAAGCTTCAAACACAGAAAGTGGGTTAATTACTCAGAAATAGTGGATTACTGGACACTTAAGTATGTTATAGATCATTATTTTATAAGGTAACATATAAAAACAAATCAACCAAGCTATTCTCAGACACGGTAATGGGAGCTGTTTACCTTAAACATTTGCTAATTGCTTTTTCAATATTGTTGTCTGAGAATCTGTAAACAGCTTTGAATTATTTACAGGGACCTTGTGAGAATTTCACATTTTTACATTTGCCATGTTAATGCGGTAGAAAATCTCTTAAGATATTTGACTATTAATATCTATTGAAGGAAATGATATTGAGGTGCTGAGAACATCTTGGGATATGTATCTAAAAGAGCAGATGTGAGATAGCGTGCCTGGAGCAGCTATATTTAGGGCTGTATTTATTTCATGGTACAAAGTCTAAAATAGGTATTTCAATATATTTCATGATTTAATAGTATGTGTTACAACAGAAAAAAAGCATTCTCTCATTCAGAATTGATAATTTTCTCTGGTTATTATAAAATTGTTTTTACTAAATATTGAAATGCTTACCTGAAAACAGTAAATGCTAAATTGAAAATATTTTAGTTTTTTTATGTCCACCTTTTAAAGACATTCTACTTTCACCATCAGTGAAGTCTCAAACAAAATAAAAACATAAATACATGTAAAAATAACAACAGACACATAAAATAGGCGCTGGAAGTGCGCTGGAAGTGTCTAGGTTGCCTGCTGCTGAGAGATTGCATTGCTGTATAAGCAAGCCAAGAAATAAATTAATATATAACAGTGCAATATATTTATATAGGGAACTATAACTTCTTTGTTACTAAAGCTCCTAGCAATCCATCCAAGAGCTCTTCTCATTCTGCTCAACTGAGTTGCTTAGTGTTCTGAACTAGCTGTTTGGTTGGCTGGTTCGAAGGGTGTTTTCCTTAACGTGGTCTTCACAGAACTTGATAGTAACAGAGGACTCCGTGGCTAGTCTGGATGCTATCCTGACCCACTCACTTTTCCAGACCAAGGAGGAGCTGCTGGAACAATTCGATTCCATCCCCAGCAAGAAGGGGACCAAGATCGTGATCTGGAACATCCGCAGGTGAGGTGGGGGAGGCACTGAACAGAGGTTTCAACCTGTGGTCCCGGGTGAACCCTGAAATATCTCCCAATAGGTAATGCAACTGCATCTACCACACTCCCAAACCATTAATCTGCTGCTCAACACCTAGCACAGCAGCTCAGCAAACAAAACATGTTCCTCTTTGTAACGTCAGATTTGCTTGTTATGAAATACTTTCCATTGCAGATGTATAACCGCATGGTGTCGTTTGCAAATGCTATGACAATTTGCACAAAAGCAACACTGGTATAGTATAAACAGAAATGCTTCTGCTCTAAAGCTAATGGTGGTCCTTCAATGCCAATGTGGTCACTACCTTGGAAGTGGTTGAGGACCACTGATCTAGAACCTCTGTAGTTAAGGGAAGGGGAGAGATTTGCCCTGAGAACCTAGGTGGTGTAGGTTTTGTATTGCATTTTTTTTTTGTAACTAGCAGACCAAAACCCTTGAATCTGCCAGGTTGGCAAACCCATTGTTAAGTTTATTGACTTAACTCTGAAATTACATTAGGTCAGAGTTTGTACAGGGTTGCTACAAGATGGTATTAAGTATACGTAACATGTTTTTTTCATGATTTATTTGAAGAAACAAGGATGGCAAGCCAGAAATGGACTTTGAGACAGACCCACATGATATCCGGATTCCAGATTTACGCTCTGAGCAGCCAGGGAGTTCCAGCAAAAAGGGTTGTCGTGAACCTGAGAGGGCTGACCAGACTGTGCCAGAGATGGACTACTCGCTACGGGTTAGTATGGATACTTTCAGCATAAAATCTTTTGGAATACTAAATTCAGGCATTCTTTTGAAGTAAGTTCAAAGGCAAAGAGTGATTTTTGAGAGTGATACATAACATTAAATGGTATAAAACTAGATCCATCCATCAGTGGTTTTACAGTCATTTACTTTAAAATAGGGACCTCTCTAAGTTTTGTCAAATGATGGCAGACTAAGTTATTGTTTATATGATTATACCTCCTTTAATTTCATATTTAAAGCACAATCAGAAAACCAGTGGCACTGTTCAGCTGTATTATTCACTTGCTCACCTTATTATAGCTTCATGGCTTATTTGTTTAGCTTGCACTTTAAAAACCAAGGCTTTGTAACATGGATATATTTAGCTCCAGGCAAATAATATAACACAAGCTCTCTGGTATTGATGTTACAGTAAGAAGTGAAGCAAGTGTAATGTGAAGTGTTCAGAATATTTGGGTGTGTTGACATTCCTTGCAGTGAGCAGGATAGTGAGCCGATACTGGGCGTGTTCAGTAAGTGGGACGCTCAGAGCAGCTCAGTGAAAGAACCCTCTCACGGCACGCTCCGTTCCGCTCCCTCTGAGCAACTCAAAGCGCTACAGAGCGGATTTCATTGAATATCCGAAAATGTCATGCTCTAAGCCGCTCAGTTACTTAACGCACCCACGGTTTTAAAACATTTGTAATAAACGTTGAGTTATTAGCACCGTTTCCATGAAAGGAAAGCCAAACTGCTGGTGTTACTAACATACTGAAAAACCATGAAGGTGTATTTCTGAGTCCTTTTGTTAAACATTCCAATTAGTTTTTTGTCTATTCTGAGCACCGAGAGGACTGTGTACAAGGTCTAGATAGTCTTTAAATAGGAGAACCTCAGATTGAAAGGCACTCACATGGCGTGAGTCAGGTACCGAGATTAGACCTGACGAATTCTGAACTGGTTATTGGGAGGTGAGGTTGGTTTATTGCTTACTGGACAGATTATTCAATATATTGTGAACAAGCTCCCCCTTTCTTACTGCAGGAGTACTGCAGCATCCTGTACCTGAAGCCGCGAACTCAGATCATTCTACGACAGAAGAAGGTTCAGACCAAGCTGATCGCCAAGAGCTTGGCCAACATTGAGCATGACGTCTACAAACCGAACTTCATTGTATCCTTACTAGAACTGCACGGACTCTATCCAGATACAGATTGTTATTAAAGATAGACACCAAAAAAAATCTGTTTCAGCGGCTTCTCCAGAACGAGCCATCAGTTTATGGACAACAAATATGCTTTAAAACACACCTGTACATTTACAGATAGGTGGTACTCATTGAGGAATGGTCACGAAACCCTCAGGCTCAAAGATTTGTAGCTACTGGAGCTGAAATGAAGAATTTCAGATCACTTACAGCTGCATTTCAAAGAATCCTGCTCTCTTTCAGTTAAGATTTTCTTTTGTTTTTCTTATTTGTTATGCAAAATAGCATTCTATAAATAAATAGATGAGGCGGGCGAAAGTTCCCCCGGTTTGCTTGATGGTTCAAAGATAACTACCTCTCTCTGAGCTACTTTTGTACACACACACCGGACAGCTGTTGGTATTCAAATGAGATGCAAAGTTTAAGGACAAGCAGGATGGGAAAGGGATTGTTTTCCACGTTACAGATGCCAAAGACCATACTTGCATTTTAGATTTTACAGTAGAAAACACCACTCTTATGAACCAATTACCGATTTGCATTTTCATGATAGAAATCAAAGTATTTGCAGGTTTGGAAACTCCCTGTCGGAACTCATTTCCATTACTTCAACATCCCTGCAACTCGTGTCAAACCTTATTTCAAATAGCCAAGATGTTTAATTCTGAATTCCAACAAACTATCTTACTTTGCTATCATACGCCATTACTATGCAGACACTTACCTGATAAAAAACATGTTTTGTTCTCTTCCTTTTCTGTTCATTATAGGATACTTGAATAAGTCTAGACATCTGTGCCTTTACTTTGATCTTTACTGCACTCGTCTCCATGGTTGCCATAGGGATGAAATGCTTTTTTTTTTTCAACTTAGATTAGTTCCTTTTCATACATTACTGAAATCAGAAGCAGTGGTGTACCTACTGCAACGTTCATTGAGTACTCTAATTACTCCACGAATGAGGGTGGTCAAATAACCACAGCATTACATGAATGTCTATGGAGTATTCTTTATATTTAACAAGTACCATATATGGAAAAGAAAGGGTGCTTAAACCTAAAATAAACAGCTTCATCTCAGATACTTATCCTGAGGGAACACAAAGCCACTTTTTCAGGACCAGTTCCCTCAGCTTTACTTTCCTCAGTAGCGCCACATCTCTTTAGCAACACGGTATAATTGCTAAACAGTGTGCTGTTCCCGGTCGTTCTATTGTTGCGTTTGCATGAATGCAATATAGATTCCAAAATGACACCTGGTAAAAAAAAAAAAACAATATTCACTCAGAAGCATTAAGTATGAAGCTTGTGTTCGTTCCTTAATGCATCTCCTAGAACAAGCGAGTGCGAATTACATTCGGGTTTAACTACAAGAATAAGGAGCACTACGGAATCATGATGTACCACAATAACAGGCTGATCAAGTCCTATGAGAAAGTGGGCTGTCAAATCAAGGTAAGTTTCTTGGCTGACATTGGGCTGTGCTTCTAACACTGCTTCAGGGCATCTCAGTCATGCCTTCAATCAATAAGGAGTAATGTACAACTGACTGTGCACGTTAAGACTGTAATTCAATCAAGGGGTTCTGATGACATGATAAACCACAAGAGTGATTCAAAGCTTTAACTAGGAAAGCTTTTGAGATCTTAGTTCATGCTCTTATTACTTCTCAGATATATTATTGTAGTGCTTTGTTTGCTGGCCACCTAGCTGTTAAATAGGCTTCAGTTCAGAATGCTGCTGTCATAATGTTTCCTTACACTTGCCAGTTTTAGCATATCTTGTCAGAGACCAAAGCTTTACACTGATTTCCTGAGAGATACAGAATTGATTTCAAAGTGCAGTGGAGAAGGCACTAGCTGAAACATTGTTTGACTTATCTCCAAGACTCAATAAGTTTGTGGATTAAACATATTTGTGGAAGCATGCTTTTTGCAGTTGGAACGGATTGTGTATTGTCAAGAGCTGTGGCATTCATCGTCATGAAGTGTAAAGGGAAATTAGTGTTGTATTGCTTGGTAAATAGTGAGTGGTACTGTCACCATGTGGTTTAGCAGGCTTCTTTGTAAAGTGTATTGTATTTGTTATTATATTGAGTTTTTTTGTACAGTACAATAACACTTCCCTACAGACAGTTGCCCAAGGGCTTGTTTGTTATGCCGTCCCCTGCACATTAGAGAAAAAAAAGATAGAGGATATGCATTTTCATGACATACCCTCGCTGGCTATAATTACACATTGAGCACGATTTAGCTGCATGATTTATTTATTTGGTTTGGATTGGATTTGTGCTGTTGCTGTATAATAATAATAATAATAATAATAATAATAATAATAATAGAGCTTTGTTCTTCCACAGTCCAACACCCGAGGTACTGGTATAGGGGTGATCGGAGTGATTGAGTGTAATTTCCTCAAACCAGCACACAACAAACAGGACTTTGAGTACACCAAAGAATACAGGTAAGCAGAATTGCCTTTTACTGTGCAGTACAGGGGCCACAGAGCATATATTCCAGTCTCTTACCTTTCACTCCATCGATCCTGTGGCTTCTAATTTAGAGACAGAACTTCCTGGTTTCTGAATGCTTACATCACTTCATATATCTGACTAGGGAAAGTGAACTTAAACTATCCATAGGGTAAGCAAATCTAGTGTGTGAACCAACAAACCCTGGTCTCTGAGATTCTGGTAAGGTGATTGTATGTTTAGTGTTGTAGTTGCTACTCACAGGTTGCAAAGGGAACATGAGTTAGCAGGTTCATGTGGAGTTGTGAACGCTCACTTCATATTTATGTTGTGTAAATCTAGTAGATCCTGACCTCCTCTATTCTTGACAAACTTTAATCCGCATGATCATTCTTGTTCAACAATATCAAGAAAGCAGAGATTGATGGAGCAAATAATTATTTGTATACCTTATAACCTGGGGGTAGAGGCTACACCTAACCCTGTGGTATACACCTAATATTTCACCACTGGAGACATTGAGAAAAATCTCTAGCAGAAACTACTTTCATAGTTTCTTGTAGAATTGCTACATCTGTTTATTATGGTAATTTGTTTGCAAGTGGTATTAACAAAGCAGTAGTACTGTATTCTTTTAAACTGTAATCTAAAGGGAACATCTCCAATCACTACCTTCTCATCCCTCCAGTGCTGTGAGGGTTAAGCTTGTGATTCCTGACTGTAGCCATCGACATTGTCACATTTGACGAGCACTAAAATGAAGATGAAAGAGGATGTTGCTACTTTGCCTATGAGGGAAGTTTCTGGAGTCTGGAGATAAACAGGCCACAGACACCCTCTCCTCAGAAGTGAAGCAACTTCCTGCCGACTCGAGTAGCTGCTGTGCGACATCAGGGGAAGTGAAGGCAAGCTGGTCGGGGCTATTTCTGCTCTCGATACCACTTCCCTTTGTGCCATTAGCCTCTGCACTCAGCTCTTAGAAGCAGGGGGGGGGTGAGGAGCGAAGGCCTTTCAGAGCAGCCCTTTCTCAAGTACACTCCAGGGTTTCCATGGAAATGGAAGATCTTTAAACCAAAACCGTATATAAATAAAGTGAAAAAAACAAGTTTCATCGTCAAAATTAATTCAGCCGAAATGTACTTGTGGTACTTTGCAATGGGTTTTTGAAGACGTTAACGTGATATTTGAAATGTTTAATCTTATGATTTATTATTCAGAGGTATGGATTTTTAACTCTTTTTTGTATTCAAATGTCTTAAATAGATTGCAAAGGCTTTCTTGTTGTTTTATTTTTTTTTGGGACATCTTCATAAGCTTCCTATGCTTTTTCTGAACACTTCTCGCTTCTATAAACTCTATGCCTTATAGTAATCTTTTCTTTTTTTTTTTTTTTAAATGAAGTAATTGAATGTTATAATAAAAGCAGTTATTAAAGTAGGATGAAACAATCCTTTAAAAACAAGGTGGCTGTGCCAACTTAATAAAGCCAGATGATGCCAGCATGCTGTCTAAAGTGAAGAATCTAGTGCTCTTTCAGACAGTCGGGAGAGTCAGGAGTCCTGTTGTGTGCACACATTAGTTTTTACTCCTTTACCCTTTTAAGAATCTTCACTGCTACTCGTCTTTATCTGAAGTTGCCCTGTAGTCCTCATTTCTTCTTTACTGGTCATTTAAATACCCTGAGACTCTGTACATCAATAAGGTGCAATTGATATATTTCATGTATCCCTGTAGGCTGACTCTGGCAGCTCTGGGATTGAAGCTGAACGACTACTGGAAAGTGAAGAAAGCAAAGAAATTGCAGGATCAGGTGGAAGCCAACAAGGATACAGAGGAGACACAGTGAGTAGGACGCCTCACTCCCCCGCCCCACACACCCATCTTCACACCATTAACACATCTTAATAAAGCCTCTTTAAAGATAAGAAAATAAATGCCAGAAACATTCACCTAATAGGTATTTATATCATTTTATAGGAGTCACTTTTCCTGCTTGAAACACAAACACATTAATGTGAATTTGATTGTTTAATGGTGTTTTTTAAGCTATTGGTAAAGAAATATCCTTGCAGATATTTCAGTGCTACACTGTGGATTCATCGCGTTCTACTTCAATATATCACACGAAGGAACACAGTCAGTACTGAAAACACGCTATGAAAAGTGTAGGAAAAACAGATGAGTTGTGTGAAGCTTCTTGCCACTTATGTAGATATTGCCACTAATAGTTACTCATTTAAATTAGAATTCTGGAGATTACATTAAACCTTTTCTACCTTCAAAACTCGAATTGACCCTATTTTCATTCCATGAGTTGCGTAATAATGTTTGCTGCAATGAAATATTCACTGCAGATTTTAATACTTTCCGTTCCATTCTCAATTTTCAATGCAAAACAATAATTTGCATTTCCTTAACTTACCACGTGTCTGTATCTCATGGGAGGAGACTCAGGGAATAAATGCACTTTGTTTTGTTGTAGGTGTTAGCTACAAAAACGCACATTTCTATTTTAACTTAATACACATTGCCACCTGGTGGACTAATATCGTTGTTGCATTTTCTGTTTGTGTGGCATGGTGAAATCTTGGATGTCTGCTTGTCCTGTGACCTTTCCAGCTAACAGGCCACAGGAAATCTGAGCTGGGTAAACTGAGTTGGTTTGCCTGGATCTTGTCCAGTGATAAATAAACCCCACTAATTTTTTTCATTAGTTTTATAGTATAAAAACACAGTTTGTTCTTTATTACTAAACAATTTGATGACTGCTGGAAAAACCAATCCTCAGAGTTGGGGAACATTGTCAGACCAGAAGGAAGCAAGTTTTCTTCCAGGACAACCTTGTACTTGGCTTGATTCATGCCAAAGCTGCCCGATTCCAGCCTTGCTGAAGCACCCCCAGATCATCACCGATCCTCCACCACATTTCACAGTGGGTGCGAGACACTGTGGCTTGTAGGCCTCTCCAGGTCTCCGTCTAACCATTAGACGACCAGGTGTTGGGCAAAGCTGAAAATTGGACTCATCTGGGGGTGCTTCAACAAGGCTGGAATCGGGCAGATTTGTCTTTGTGAAGGACGCATGAATCATGCCAAGTACAAGGTTGTCCTGGAAGAAAACTTGCTTCCTTCTGCTCTGACAATGTTCCCCAACTCTGAGGATTGGTTTTTCCAGCAGGACAATGCTCCATGCCACACAGCCAGGTCAATCAAGGTGTGGATGGAGGACCACCAGATCAAGACCCTGTCATGGCCAGCCCAATCTCCAGACCTGAACCCCATTGAATACCTCTGGAATGTGATCAAGAGGAAGATGGATGGTCACAAGCCATCAAACAAAGCCAAGCTGCTTGAATTTTTGTGCCAGGAGTGGCATAAAGTCACCCAACATCAATGTGAAAGACTGGTGGAGATCATGCCAAGAAGCATGAACGCTGTGCTTGAAAATCAGGGTTATTCCACCAAATATTGATTTCTGAACTCTTCCTAAGTTAAAACATTAGTATTGTGTTGTTTAAAAATGAATCTGAACTTATTTTCTTTGCATTATTCGAGGTCTGACAACACTGCATCTTTTTTGTTATTTTGACCAGTTGTCATTTTCTGCAAATAAATGCTCTAAATGACAATATTTTTATTTGGAATTTGGGAGAAATGTTGTCAGTAGTTTATAGAATAAAACAAAAATGTTCATTTTACCCAAACACATACCTATAAATAGTAAAACCAGAGAAACTGATAATTTTGCAGTGGTCTCTTAATTTTTTCCAGAGCTGTATATATATATATATATATATATATATATATATATATATATATATATATATATATATATATATCATATAATCAGTGTATCAGTAAATAAATCTAGAAAGCATAAAATAGGTTAAAATGGAAGAGTTGTCATGCGTAAGCATATTACTTGTTGAGTGAGCTGAAGTAACTCAGATTTAAATTAAAGGAGAATGTGTATCTTTGGTAAACTTCCTTTTGGTAAATCCAGACAGACATGAGGATTACCTGAAACATTCTTTGAAAGCTGGTTAAGCCTCAAAGAAGATTCTGTTTCATTTAATTTACAAGGAGCTGTGCAGTGTTGTGAGCTTCCTTGGCCTCATTGACATGGCCGAATGGCATGCATAAGTATAATGGAAAGCTGTAGCCTTGACACCTGTCTGACTTTCTTTGTTGAAAAGGTAAACACTATTTAAAGCACAGAGGAGTGTGTTTTGCAGGCCACAGTATTTCAAACCACAAGCACACCACACAAATCTGTCCCAGGAGTCTTGTGAGTGTGGATAGTGATTCTCTGCTGTGTTTGCATCTCTGCAGGGGGAACCCGGACCATCAATGGGTGCAGTGTGAGGAGTGTCTGAAGTGGAGGAAGCTGCCTTTCACAGAGGAGCCTGTCCCTGAGCCATGGTACTGCCACCTCAACCCTGACCCCAAGTGCAGGTGAGTGGGAGGGAGGGGGTTTGTGCTTTACACTCAAGGCAGGAGGGAGTAACTGTCATAAGAATATATTGTAGCAGTGCAGGACTTTAGTGTTGTCTATGAATGCAGATGCACCTGGTGGTGGGTATTGTATGTTGTGTGTTGAATTTCAGGCGCTGTATCGACCCAGAGGAAGCTGAGGAAAGTGAAGATGAGCTCACACCCAGCTACGAGAAGACCTTTAAAAAACAGTAAGTAGTCTGCCTTCCCCTCCTATTGCAGTGCAGACCCTCGTCCCTGTGTGAAGCTTGTAAAGCCTGCGCTGTGTCCTGCGAGGCTGCCGAGAGAGTAAGGGGTGGTGGTTCTGTTTATTCTTCTTGTGAATCTGCTGTAGTCCTTATTCTACTGCTGTTGTTTCTATTTATCTACAAACTGTAGAGGGAAGTTAGCTTGACTATGTGATCATGTTTTTTTTTAAAGTGTTGTGCTAATTTGATGTATCAACTTGTGATTTCAGAGATTTGAGCAATGACAGAAAAAGGAGTGTGTCTCTTGAGGTGGGTTGAGAAAAATATACAGCACATACAGATGTGAAATCTAATTGGAAAGTGTTTATCAAACCAAACATTTTGCACACTCAAAAACAGAATGCAGAGAGCAGATGTATTAAGACCTGATATATATAAAAAAAAAAAAAGACAGCAGAATAAAAGGTAACATATGATACAATTGTGGTTAACTTGTCCCCCCATTTGGGCAACTAGTATGGAAGCACATCTTCCCTGCCACTTCTAAATTCCCTGTTTCATATCTATAGATATGCAAAGCCTAGTGAAAGCACTGTGAAGCACAGGCAATGATAAGGAAAAGTAAATCCACAGCACGGTGTAAGCATGGGGAACTGCACATGTACATTGTGAGTGTGTAAGTGAATGATTTGAATGTAAGTAGACAGTGAATAAAATAGTGTAGGTGTGTGTTGGAAACATAGATGTAATTGGCATCTAACTTTTACATTCCCCTAACCCAGGTCTGTTCGTATTCGAGTGTTATAAATGAATCTGTATGGTGTTTCAGGGAGGTATCGTCAAACCAGAGCTGTCCCGGGGTCTGTCTGGGCCGCCTAATCTTCTGACCAGTCAAGAGGAGGAGCAGGTGGAGGGGAGGGAGAAAGGCGCGGCTGGGTCAAGCGTCCCCAGGTTTGAGGATTTCTGCTTCTGTCGCTGATCATGCCAAGTAGTATTCCTCTTTATACCAGTGAAAACGCCTTGAAGAGCAGCGTTGTATGGCTGTGAAGCATTACAGCTGTTTACACTAAGCTATTCTTCTTGTTTAGGCTCGCTTTGTATCATTTCCTGTTGCAGTCATCACAGTCTGGTGACTTTTGTAAAGCAGCCCGGTATGGCCTCCGTAGAGCTCACAGATTCTCAAAGTATATGTGGACACCATTACCTTGTCCCCCTGTATCACTCGTGGATTTAAGAAATACTGCAAAAAATAAATGTGCTATTTCTTACATTCACTGTTTCCTCAACATCATGGTGTACATAAACTCCTTTTTCTTTTTCTGAATGCTTTTGTGTACAAACTAGTTCAACTATAAAATTCTCTTCAATGATAAAAGATTTTCATCTTAATGGGAGATTATAATCTTGTTGTTATATTTCTGGACTTTTCTGTCTTCAGTAAAAAGCAAAAGCAAGGCTTGGATAGCAGCTGCCTGAACATAAGGCCCGAAGCGTGGGGAGGATTGGGAGATCAGGCAAATGCCCTTATGAAAACAGGCTCGGGCTCCAGTGGGGAGGAAGAGGGCCATGATGTAATCATAGTCTCAGAAAAGAGCACCCCTCCCTCCCTGCCCGTTATAAAACAGGAAGAGCAGATGTTGCCCTGGCCTGCAGGGGGTGCGGCTCCTAAAGGACAGCAGAATCTCTGGAACAAATCCAAGAAAAAGGCTCCCTCCACAGCCCAAACAGTGGTAGTGCCACCAAGAACAAGAGAAGGGTGGCCTGTGAAGGCCTTGACCCATGGTAATGTTACAGCACAGGAAGGGAAAAGAAGGAAACCTGCTGCCATGGCTGCAGACTGCCCAGAGAATGAGCAGCTGGCACAGATCCAGGCTCTGGAGCAGGCAGCCCGCTTAGAGAGGGTGGCAGAGCTAGAGAAGGAAGCAGAGAGGCTGAGAGGGAATCTGAGGGTCCCTACACTGCCCCAGGACTGCCCCACAAGCCTGCAACAGATGAGGCAACTGTACCAGCAGGCCTGTCAGGAGAAGGAATTCTTCAGCCAGGGGCTGAACGAGGCCGAAGACAAACTGGTTGTCATCTCTGCCGAAAGGGACAAGTACAGACATAAGGTAGGGAGCTGCTTGTTTGTTACTTAGTTGCATACATCTCATCTTCCTAGAGGCCCCCATGTCGTAGTGAGGTTTCTTCCTGTGGGGGTACTAGCTTTGTATCCCTCTCTACACCACAACGTCCAGCATGGACACACACACACACACACACACACACACACATGTCACAGGGCATGCTTGGTATAAAGAACTGCACTTTCATCTGTTTGTTTATGTTGTTTACATTTTTTCTCAGTAAAATAAGAAATCATTGCTAAAACGGTACACCATTCCAGTCCCATTCTTTACCTGGAAATGGCCCTGGGGATTTCCTAGATTAATGAGCGATTCCTAAATCTGTAAGCCGCTGTGCGCTCTTTCATGTTGTCAGACAGACATTCCAGGTGACTGCCTCCAAGTTATAAGCAAAACACTTTTTGCCAGATACTCAAAACATAACAGTTCAAATAGTCTTAATCCGGCTTGTAGGTTCATGTCTTCATTTCAACTTAGCAGAAAAGAACACTAAAACTATATATAATGTAAGACTGTATTTGACTCTGGGCTTATTTTGAGCACAGGGCAAGGCACTAACATTAAGGCAAAGGTTGTTAGTTCCTGATTATAGGGCACTACGTGGGCGCAAACAAGCACAATTAGACTTTTGCCCTGTGAAGTGGTTTTTGGTACAATGAGTTGTTATGCCTGCGCTATTTGTATGTGTTGGCAAACAATTTTGGGAGTGGCTTCATTATCATTTTCCATTTCAATGGATTGGTCAGCGCTAACCAAATCGTGCCAACTAAAACCGTTTTACTTTTAAAATCACAAGGATGCCATTAATTGTTTGGCAGAGTGATTACACACATTCTTTCTCACCCCAGTGACTCATTATCAGTATGGGCCTGTGCTATTGATTGGAGTATGGTTGTGAACAGTGAGCCCAAAGCAAAGCCTGCCTGCAGTCTATGTGTGTGTGTTTGTGGAGTGACTCTGTGGGATGTCCTGTGCAGGTGGCTGAGCTGGAGCGGGAGAAGTGTCGCCTGCAGCAGGAGTTTCACAGGAGCCAGCAGGAGGTGCTGCTGCTCCGAGCTCATCCTAGCAGAGCCAATGAAGAGATCTTCTGGGGCAAGAAGTACGCCAGCTTCCAGTACCAAGAGCTGGAGCCATTGCGGGCCGAGCTGGACCGAATTCGGAGGGAGAAGAGGGAGCTGGAGAACCGACTAAGCAGGCAAAGAGAGACCCGGGAGCAGGGCACAAGCCCCCAGCCAAGTGCCACTGACAGGTAACCTGCATGGAGAGAGGGAGCCCAAAACATCTACGTGCAACCATTCTCGACTATGCAATGCATCTGGGTTGGAAATGGTCTTACCTACACTACGCACCCAGTTCAATTAACTTTAAGCAAGGAAAAATATACATTCATGCAATAAACAGTGCAAGAGAAGATTTTAAACACATCATCAATGTGATTAAATAGTGGGTTGGGAACCTGTTCTCTGTCATGTCATTTCCAAGGAGACAGCAAGCAGGCTCACACAGTTATTTATTTATTTATTAGCAAATACCCTTACCCAGGGCAACTTACAGTTGTATACAAAAAAATACTTAACAGGAATTAAAAGTACAATTAAGAGCAAGTTACAAAATACAACGACAAATACAGTCCTGATAAGAGCACAATCTTGCTCGGTTACACAATAGCACAATTCAGTTGATGTAATGATGTAAAATCACCTTTGAGGTTTAGCTCATTATGAAGTCCCTGTTTTTAAATCTCTTCGTGCACACAAGCATGCAGTTTGTCTGAGGGGGCTGAAAAGCTAAAGCTGTGCAGTGCAGGATGCTGCTCAGCTAGAAAGCAGTATAGTGTTTTTAAGCCCAGTGCATTAGGTCTGGTCTCATGATTGCGTGATTGAAGCAGTGCAGAGGCAGGCTGGTTCTCACAGGATGTCGCCCCCCCACTCCACCCTTGTTTCCACAGCGTTACCATGGAGAGGCTGCGTACACTGCGCCAGAACGTGGCAAACCTGCTGACCTCGGTCCTGCCTCATCTGGACCTGAAGGAGATCAGTTTCGACACAGGAGACATCGACCACATCCTGGAGAAGGTCATCGAAGCCAACAAGATCTGAGGCCCAGGCCAGGACAGATCATTTGATCCTTTAACAGGCTGTTGTGCTCTGTTATTTTTAAGGATGCTGCCTTTAAAATATCTGTGTATTGAGTAAGCTGTCCAAATTGTACAAAATCTAGCAATCACACAAAGTGTAAAATATAAGAAATAGGGAGATTAAATGAGCTATACTGTAATAGTTAGCTGGACATTATTGATGACATCTGTTCAATAACAAAGAAAATAAATAACATAACAAATTAATTTAGTGACTGATGTCTGGAGTTGTTTTTGTGGAATGGCAAAATTTACTGGTATAGAATTAAAGTGTGCATGTTAAAATGGGCTACCCTTAGAAAAGGAATAGGACTGTTTTATCATTCATGCAGTGCTTTTATAGCAGTAAAGACAGGTTCTTTCAGCAATATATTTATAAAAAATACGTCTACATTGTAGCATAAAATCAAACATTGACATATGACTGTTGAGGTGGGCATGCAATGTATTTTTATTTGTATTTTGTATCTGAATTCAAAGCACAGCTGGCTCATAGAACCACTACACTATCACCCACACCCTAAAACTGTCAAGTATTACCTTTTTCCACATATAAAGTAACCAGTTTTTAAGTCACCTGGTTTCAATTCTTGCAGAAAAACACAACTGAAAAAGTGGAATAGCCAGAGTTGTCCACCCAGCAACAACAAACGTTATCAACTTCGACTTTGATAACCCCTTTTCCCTACCATATATAAAATATATAATTTATTTTTTAGGTTCAAATAAGATACTACTGGCCATGAGTAGAACATGTGAATAATATGGCTGAAGTCAATTTACCCTTAACCACTGTGTGTACATATTGTATTGTAAATTAGATGAATGCTGGACCCAGGTTCCTAATATGTCAGTTAAGTCAAATTGTCATTTACAAATCCTCTAGAACTTAAACATTTAGTTGGAAATGGTATGGTAGCAATTAGTGTAAATAATATAGATTACTAGTGATTGTTTTATATAGGCTGCCAGTCCTTTTTCCTATTTTATACATTCTTGATCACATCTCAGTAACAGCGAACTCAGCGAAAGATGCTTAAGAGTCTTTTTTATACAGCGTCAAACCATGTGGAAAGTACCTAGTGCGTCAGAACAGTGCCTTAATGCAGTACTATGTTGAGAAAAGAGAGATCTATTGGGATGTATTTGTTTTTGCGCTGTGTGTAACCAGCTGGGAAAAAAAAAAAAAAAAAAAACAACCCGCAATCTGAGAATCGCTAGAACAAAATGAAACCTTTCCCAATACCACTAGAACAGTAATGACATTTCCCCGAATGTGTGGTCAAGGCCTATTTAGAAAGACCTACACTTAGTGTTAAATACAAAATAAAAATAACGATAAATTACAGATGAGTTAATAAAGTAAATTAGTTGTTTTTACTAAATGAATTACATTTGGCACAGCTTACCCTTAAATCTAAATTAAAGACTTTAACCATTTGTTGAACCCATGACTAGGAAGGCAGTGTCTTGGTAAAACATACTTTTAAAAAAATTTCATCACTGGCACCAAAAAGGTTAAAGTGTGAGGTCTGTTGATAATATTTAAATATCTGATAACTAGATACTACAAAGTAAAACGTTTCTTCTATTTTTTTTTTTCATTAACAGTTGTTACTTGTTACTGATTGTCAAAGTACCATAGAAAGAGTTTGCCTATGAAACCAGAAGCTCAACTCGTGCTCAGTCCACTAGAGGGAGCTGTTATGTGGATGTTTGATGCTGCTGCCCTCTGGTGCATGCCAAAGGAGGTACGTTAGTGTACAATGCTAGGCGGTTCATTGATGGGAAATGAAAAAAAAAAAAAAGCAACACAAAGCTTTTAGTTGTAGGAATGAGGGTAAACATGTTCATCATACATTCAATTCTACTACCTTTGTATTATGTTAAGCCAGCTTGTATTTAAGCACCATGTAACTGTGAAGCACACTGTAGAACAGGAAGTGTCGACGGCATCTTCATTTTGCAGATACCCCACTATGGATATATTTACAGCAACAAATGTTTGCGTTTATAAAGAACACATATACTGTATATAAGTCCAAAGTAGTGATGATTTTAACTTTGTAGCATGTATATATTTTGCAGATTTGTAATAAACACAACATTTGTAAAAATGTCTTTCGCGTAAACATTCCATGTTTTGCAGTATCAAGTAGCTGTAGCAGTGTATGTATTTCTCTTGGCCGTTAACCAGCATTGTGCATCCACTCATAATATTACAACTTTGATCAATGTACTTATTCAGCCACATATTTTCTATGTCTTAATGTTTAATTTATTGTAATTGTTTTTTCATATCCATAATATATTTTCTACCAAGTGTGAAACCTGTTTTGTTTTGTAATATTGTTTAAATGCTGTGTGGTGTTTGAAGGGCTTATTGTTTGGCTGCTGTTGTATATATATATATATATATATATATATATATATATATATATATATATATATATATATATATATATGGCGTATCATTTAGAAAAACTGTTTTTTATAAAATGTTTGAATATGTAAATCTGCATGACTTGTGTTCTTAATGTGTTTCCTGATTTCTGATTTGACCTGTGTAGAGAATACAGCCAGTAAGCATCTATCACAAGCCTCAGTATAAAAAATAAATACATAAAAAAACAAGTGGGCAAGCTGTACCAGATGTTAAACTGAGGCCCTAAACTGCAGTAATCAAAAAAAGTCAATGCATTTCATGAGAACCATAAAGTTGCGCAACTTCAGCCTTATCTACAGATCAGTACTTTTGCTTCCCAGCTGAACAATCAAAACCTCAAACTATTTACACACAGTTCGAGATAACGCTTAGTAAAAATTAAACATCTTTTAATGCATTTGTGGTAAGAAAACTCTAAAAGGCGTACACGTAGCTTAAACACGTTTTACCAAAGTACAGCCGCATGGAGTTGTCAAACATTTGTCTTTGTCTAATGAGGGTCATTTAAGTGCTACTGTCAACTGACATTAATGAGACCACTTGGTAGAACACAGCAAAGCATGGTAGGGCACAGGGGCGTGCGGTGATATTGTGCTAAAGGATTCAGTTACTGCACATACACGGGGAAGCATGAACATTTAATACAGCAAACTTCCATCAGGGTCTAGCCTGTAGAAATGCTTATTGAAACTGTATGGTAAGAGAAATGTTGGAAATCAGTGTTGGCTATAGCAGTTTGTGACATCTAGGGCATGTGAAAAGAGCTCATTTCGATCCAAGAGAGCTACAAATCAAGTTAACCAGGCAGGTGAAGTTTATTTACGCAGTAATGTGTTTTAAAAATCAATACTAGTAGTAGATAAGATAAGTTTGCTTTCCAACTATTATTTCTATGTCTTGTTTCTTGTTCCTATACTATCGAATAATACACCTGAAATGACATTATCGAGCCTGTGTTCCAATATCCTAATTAGATTTTTGTACATTTTGTATGAAACACTGACACCCTGAATAGGACTGTAGTACTGTAATTACTGAATGGATGTGAAAAGGAAATATTCTACAAACAGGTAGTGGTAGTTCCTATCAGAAGATACAGAACCTGTAATGAAATGCAACGTGTGTTTAAAATTGTTTTCGAATTTAAAATCTTTCTGTCATGTAATGGTGTTATTGCTGGAAGGGGTGTTCTTCGATCACTGGGTGTTTTATTGAGTTGACATGAAACTGTTTTTTGATAAATCTTCCCCCTTGGAAGACCATTTTAAACCTTTTGGTTGTCAAAATGGTGAATTTTCCCCTGCACTGTATAACAAAAAGAAAACAGATGCAGTAAATTGTATTGACACCTTTTGTGCTTGGGGGAGTGATGTGTTGGATAAAAATAAAGCATGACTCACTGCTCATGTGTTACCTGCCTTCCGGCATTAAATAAAACAGATATGTATAGCTGTACAGTAAGGCAGTAAAATGTGGCTGTTACTTACTCATCAAGTTCCAAACAAAGCCAATATATCAATCATTCCTCATGCTAGTTTCAGTTAAGTAAGTTTTTATGTGTACTTTTTATTGATCCATGCAGTAAAAAAGTACCCCCCTGTGTACATTCTTGAAGTATTCTTTTAAATAGCAAGTATAATATATGGACAACACCGTATGTTTAAACCTATATTAAACAGAAGCATTCTGGGATTTTATTTTATATCAAACTCTGCATCTTATTAACACTGTTGCCTAAAATACGAAAAAGTTATTCAATGCTACACACAAAACAAACCAAAAAAAAATAAAAAATGTAAAAAATTTACGTTAATTGTATCTCACAGTAAACAGATACATGAAAAAACGGTTTTGAAATGATCTGCTATTTTGAATAGATACGGTATCATTTGATAATAATCATCAACATGCTTACAGATGCTTGACAATGCACCTTAAAGTGTGACCAGCACGATCTGGAACACTTGAACATTGTTCTTGGTCCCAGTGAACCAGAACAATATATTTTGATTCCAGTGATGAAGGTTTTTGCTTGGTCTATTTGGCTTTCTGTAGTTATCATGGCTTTCACAATTTCCATGAAATGTACCCACAGTAGTGTAATACGTAGTTTTACTTAAATAATCCCCATTTCTGAACGAATAGTGTAAATATCATGTTTTTCATCACTTCAAAATAAAGACAGCAAATATTTGCCTTACTGACTTGTTGCAATGCATTCTGGAACCTGGCAACCATCTTGTTTTGCTTCTGGTAAATGATTGAACACACTGCATAGAGCTGCAGGATTTCTTTAAAATGTCTTCTGTAAAAAAGAAACCAGCTGCATCAAAGAGCAGAAACTTGTCTGCTAAAGATCGCTCTGTCCAATACAAGAAAGGGACATTTTACCTGTCTGTTGTTATTTTTAAATGTATTTATGTTTTTATTTTGTTTGATAATTCATTGACATTCTGTAATTTAGTATTTAAATATTCTGAGAAAAAGATACATTTTGAACATGACAACATAAATGTGTTCTGCTTTTATAATATTATGTTTAATCATAAAATATTTTGAAATACTTATTTTCAGATCATGAAAAGCAGTGAAATAAGCCATCTTTTTACAGTGAAAAAAATATAGCCCTAGCTTAGTTTTATCATAGATTAGCAACAGAATTTATGCTGACATATTTAAATTTTTGGAACATTTTAAGTGCACTGCAACCTGTTTATAATAGATTGCACAGGGGCATATTTCCCAGCAAAGTGACAGTGTAAGTTTGACTTCACAGGGGGCCAGTGATAGTCCACTGTCAAGTAACGAGTCAGTGCTCCATAATTCCTGGTACATTCCAGTCCAGTTCACCCACCCTAGCAGTGTCACACATACCCATTGAGATTGTAGCCATTGAAGTTGGTTCTCTGAGTCCTGGAGGAGGAGGCGGGGGGCCGGGGGTCTTTGCTCTGGGGATGGTCATTGCTGTTGTGCACCGACGGGTTCCGGAAAGTCATTTGCTGCGAGTGTTGGGGATTGCTGATCGGGTAAGGGTGGCGTCCCCCAAGACCGAAGTGTCTTGCACCCTCTTCCTGCCCACAGCAGGAGGCACAGAGGATACCCCCACCTAGGAAGGAGAGCAAGGCAGACACCATGCCCACGTAGAGCGACTCGCCCATCTCGTACTTGTAGCTGGAGGACAGGTTAGGGTTGTAGAAAATGCTGATCACCTCGTTAGTTGTCCATGACACAGGGATCAAGCACATGAAGCCAGCAGCCAGGAAACAGCAGCCTCCAGTGCCAGCCACTTTGGATCTGGCCGAGGACTCCAGCATGCAGGTGGTGCACTTCATCCCAATACAAGAGATGGCACAGCCCAGGCTGGACAGAGCCACTGAGATGACCATCATGGCCCGTGCAGCCTGGAGATCAGAGGGCAAGGCTAGCAGAGAGTTGTAGGTCTTGCACTGGATGGTGCCCATGCTGAGGTAGGCACACTCCATCCACAGGCCTTTCCGGTAGCCCATGGATGTGATAATGTTGGAGCCGATATGTGCAGTGGTTCTCCAGTTGGGCAAAATGGTAGCAACCAGTGTCCCTAAAAAACCCAGCATTCCCAGAATGAAGCCTATCAGCTCCAGCCCTGTGGAAGACATTCCTAACCCTTCTTTTCACTCAGAAATTAGATTCTCCTGGATAAGTTAGCAAGAATTTGTTCAATGTTCCTCTCCTGTTCTGGGTGGTCTGAAAACCAGGGGATATCTAGGTGACTGTCTTAATATGAAAGCAAACACGCTGGTTAAATATTCACTCATCAGAGAGCTATTTCCCAGCCACCAGTAACAAACACTAGACCCTCTACTATCATAAAGGGAACATGTTACAGTGAAGAGAGGAAGGATTTCTAGGTCAGGGTCAGCGCCTGCTGGGGTGAGAGAGGTATTCTGTGTCAAATCCTCACTCAATAGCTTGTGTGAGACCATTATCATTTTGAGAAAATATAAGTCAAGCTCCAGTTCTATTACTGAATTGGCCTTCGCTTGTAGTTGTTAAATAGACTTAGAAACCAGGAGAGGCTATGCAGTGCTAACAAACAATTCCATTCTAAAACAGAGCTCTGTGATTGGCTGAACAAGATTCTAAGCAATGATGTTGTTTCTGCAAAAAGGCACGGCAAATGTAGTGTAGTAATCTCAAAACTAATGCTTTATCAGTGTCTTATAAGAAATGATCCGTAAGAAAAACTTGAATAATGTAGAAATTAGATTTAATAATGTGTCTTAAATGCATAACACTATGTAAAACAATTTTTGTTCCTGGGTAGTAAGTGTTATTTCCTAATTGCTTATGCCTCAAAAGTATAGAAAATGGCTATTATTCCCCACAAACCTTGCTTTTGTGACAGGGACAGTGATATTTCAAAATATCACTATTTCCAATGGGAAAATGGGCAAATTTACAGTATAATCGTAAATCTCGAAAAACTACTCACTTCTAAATCTTTTGTAGTCATTTTTGTATTACTTTAGTATAAATACATGTTAATTTGGATTCATATGTTGTTTTTTTTTTCTGACTTTATGTGAACGAAAAGACACAAATTTGCCCGTTTTCCCATTGGAAATAGTGATATTTTGAAATATCACTGTCCTGGTCACAAAAGCAAAGTTTGTGGGGAATAATAGCCATTTTCTATACTTTTGAGGCATAAGCAATTAGGAAATAACACTTACTACCCAGGAACCAAAAAAAAAAAATTGTTACACGGTGTAATTACACAGCACAAAGTAGTTCCACAATGAAATAACAGATTCAGGTTAGAAAATAATATATTTAAATATAAATATATTTATGTTGTTATAAATAGAATAAAGAGAAAGCATAAACAAGGAGGAACAAAAAAAAAATTAAATGCTGGTATATACAAAATGTCAGATGTTCCGCTTTTAAAAGTGACTCGTACAATATAATACATGGTAGTGAGCATCAACACCGTTTGTGTTTAAAGAGCCTTATTAATGTTTCCTTAAACTAAAGGGTGACCTTTTGAAATGCAGAATTTGTGAGGTAGTCCTAAGGAATGTATGTGTGTTTTACTTTATTTTGGTGGGGTTATTTTGACTGTTATTTATGGATAAGTACTATTGACTCTCAGCCAATATGAAACAAAAAGTCAGAATGAATCTGTATTAAGTCAAAAAGTTGCAATTAAGACATGTGACAACACAATGCCTATTTATGAAATTAAAAAAATAATAATAACAACAAGTGTATTAAATTGTTATAACTGCTCTTTGCTCTTGTGGTTTATGATGTCACCAGAAACCCTCAATGCAATTATAATCTTGAAATTCACTGCAATGCTTATTCTATATATATATATATATTTAAGCAATATCCACAGGAGGCATGAAACATAAGTCAGTTTGACTTCCACCCAGTCATTTAACTCAGCTACAGAGTGCTGTCTCAATGCAGTCACTGGTGCTTGTTATCAAAACTGTACATATAATTTTATCCCAGGATATAAAATTTGGAATCCCAGGGAAAGTGATTGACAGAGAGATTGCACTTGTCATATAATTTATAACATAAAATATAATTTTTTGTAAATAACAACAGTACAGGACCAGAAACATGTACAGTTCCTGGCAAACCTAGTTCTGTATCGACCAAAGTCATTAAACTCAAAATATATACAACTGATAACAACACAGAGGGTATGGAATGAGATCACATCTTGCGTAGAATAAAATGGCAATCGGATTTCAAGAAATACAGCATACACAGTTGGCAGCCTATAGAATTTAAGACGGTGATTCCTGTCATATACAGCATGCAAATGACATCTCTTCCATTGTGTTATGAGTCAGTGTCCAAAGAGGCACCTCTAGATGTTAGTTGGTGTGCAGTCAATGTTTCCAGTACAGTGCAGGACCAGGGGTTGTAGACTATCAAGCCAGTGCAACAAACACATGTTAAAATACCAGTGTTGAGTACAAAAAATATTTTGATTGTATAAATGAAGGCTTTTACAGAAACGTTCACAAAATTGATGATTGAGTGTTTAAAGCTGTAGATAAATGCTGATGCATACACGCATTGTTCCTGGTGTTCGACATGGTGCCTGTGTAAGTGTGGCCATGCTGTATTCTACACTCCTCTATCAGTGTTCCTCAATTCCTGGTACAGCCAGTGCTCCCACCTCTGCAGTGTCACACATACCCATCTAGGTTGTATCCATCGTGGCTGATGTTGTGTTTTATGCTGCCGATGGCATAGCTGTTTTGCACCGCTGGGTTCCGGAAAGTCATTGGCTGCAAGCGTTGGGGGTTGCGGTTTGGGTAAGGGCTGAGCCTGAGGCCCGGGCGTCTTGAGCCCTCTTCCTGCCCACAGCAGGAGGCACAGAGGATGCCACCAGCAAGGAGGGAGAGCATGCCAGACACCATACCAAGGTAGAGTGCCACACCCATCTCATACCTGTAGCTGTTGGGTAGCATTGGATTGTAAAACAAACGGATCACCTCGTTAGTGGTCCATGACACTGGGACTAAGCACATGAAGCCTGCAGCTAGGAAACAGCAGCCCCCGGCTCCAGCTACTTGGGATTTGGACGTGCTTCTCAGCATGAAGACAGTGCACTTCATCCCAATGGAAGAGATGACACAGCCTAGAGTGGACAGAACCACTGAGATGACCATCATGGCTCGTGCGGCCTGGAGATCCGGTGGCAAAGCCAGCAGTGAGCGATACATTTCGCACTGGAAGGTGCCCGTGCTGAAGTAGGCGCACTCCATCCACAGGCCCTTCAGGTAGCCCACGGTGGTGATAATGTTGGAGCCGATGAACGCTGTCGTCCTCCAGTGCGGTAAAACGGTGGCCAGCAGTGTCCCTAACAAACCCAGAATTCCCAGAGCAAAGCCGCTCAGTTCCAGCCCAATAGAAGCCATTTCAGACCCTTCTTTTCACTCTCGACCTTATCAGAATTGGGAGTCTCACTAGTACGTTGACACAAGAGAGCCTCAGCCTCCTCTCGGTCCTGTTGTCGGAACGCTCCTGAATAGCTGTGTTGCTATCTTATATAAAAGCAAGCAAGCTAGTTAAATATTTACTCATTACAGAACTATTTCACAGCTACCAGCATCTTGAAACAAACCTTTGACCTATCATAAAAGTAACAGACAATAAAAGGTAATGAATAGATGGAAAGGATTCTGCTAGACAATAGAACACTAGTACCCTTTAGCCTCATCACCAAGCATTTGCTTTCTTATTGAATAGACCATGTTGTGATGCTTCCACACAGCACCTAACAATGAACCTTGGTGTGACTTGTTTAAAACCCAATATAACTCATAATTTGTGCGGAATAGCACTGATAAAAAGTTATTTCTTATTTCTGCCACATGATGTTTTGTCAATAGCAGCCTTGTTTCCTGTCAGTATAAATGTGTTACAAAAGGGGATGTCTGGGTTTCCAGAGATTCTGATGACATCATAGACCACAGGAGCAATCTCTAAGTAGTTTCCATCCAGAAATCCAGTATGGTACAACAACTTTTTGTTCACATAAAAAAAAAAAAAAATTTAATTGGTATGGATTTCCTTACACAACATAGATTTCCGTCAAAAAAAAATAAAATATATATATATATATATATATATATATATATACACACATACTTTTTCATTCACCTTTCAACCATTTACAAATATGCATTTTACAGTATGTGATGAATTTTACTAGGCAGTCGATGTTCCTAGTTATGTATTAAAGTACAGGGGATCAAACATATGAATTGCTGTAAAGTGTGTAAAAGCCCTTCTGTTTGTTGTTTTCTGCATAGTCGGTATATATTATATATGGGAGTTCTCCTAACTTATGCATGCTTCTTGTTGAGCCCCCTAAGGTACACAAAGAACTGAGCAATTGTTCAAACAGTTTCTTCTTAAAATACGTTTGAGGTTGACTCAAGTATCACAAGAAAACTGATCATTTGGATAACCAGATCCAACCTGCAAGTACATTTGAAACCCTGTTTCGGGCACCTCAGTGCAAACATTTCTGTTTCACATCCTGGTGTTTACCACATTTGCTCTAAGGGTAAGAAATAGCACTCAGAACACAATTAGACAGGATTCTGAGAGCACTATTGAGGACACAGGGATGCTTTAAACTTCTGAGTTTTAAAAAGTCACCAGACTGTGATAACAGAATAGAAGGTAAGGTACAAGGGTAATTGTCACAGAGACGGCCGAAGTGGGCGGCGTCAGAGCCAGGAAAAGTAATGAAATACACAAAACACAGGACGGATGAAATGAAGTGATGAAGACGCCTGTTGGCGCCGGTTTAATACAAAATAAAAGGTTTACACAAACACGAAAAACACAGGACACGGCACTACGCCAAAATAAATAGACAAACGAAAACAGACTAAACTTAACAAAACGGTGCACGCACAGACACTGACAAACACGGTGAGCGGATACTTTCTCCTCTTATCATTACTACTACTGCTTATTTCCTCCGTCTCCAATCCCGTTCTCCGCTCACCGAACACCCAACCACAGTATGTGACAACGTGCATCTATATATACTATTGTGCTGGGATTCAATTACCAATTAATTATTCACTTGAATCCCAGCACGTGAATTAATAAAGTGCAATTCCCCGTGCTCACATATTACTACATTTTACTTGCACGTGAAGTGCTGTGCAATCCTCGTGCTTAAATACACATATACATTTTAAACACTCGTGTTACACAGACCCGTTTATATCCCGTGTACCAATGTCTATACACCAACATTTAACACACCACACGCAACATATAACAGATAATATACACAGGGGCGGGCACTTTGTTACATATACCCCCTCCTGTGCAAAGCACACATGGCCTCAATGGCCACCTCCCCCCTTAAAAGCCCAAAAGTCCCGCCCAAAGTCCTTGGCCAGGACCAGAGGCTTCCAGGGGCCCACAGGTCGTAATGCTGTCAGCAGGGTAGCATTCTCCTGCCAGGGTAGTCCTAGCAGCGGAAAGGCTGCTTGGGGTGTGGTCTCCTGACCTTCCCCCTCCTTCGGCGCCGGCAGCTCCCCTTGGTGGGGCTTCAACCACCGTTCTTCCTGCAGGGAAGAAACTGCAGAGGGAGCAGGTCTCCGGACCTCCCCCACGATCTCCGGCGGAGAAACTGCTGCTGGGGTTGGCGGTCTCCAGACCCTCCCCCTCCTCCGGCAGCGAAACTGCTGCTGGGGTTGGCGGTCTCCAGACCTCCTCCCCCTTCTTCGTGGCCGGCAGCTCCCCTTCGTGGGGTTCCGGCCACAGTACTTCCGGCTGTGATGCGGAGCGGCGGGCAACCCCAGGCGATGCAGAGCGGCGGGCAACCCCAGGCGATGCAGAGCGGCGGGCAACCCCAGGCGATGCAGAGCGGCGGGCAACCCCAGGCGATGCAGAGCGGCGGGCAACCCCAGGCGATGCAGAGCGGCGGGCAACCCCAGGCGATGCAGAGCGGCGGGCAACCCCAGGCGATGCAGAGCGGCGGGCAACCCCAGGCGATGCAGAGGCATCCTTGGGCGAAGCGAGGCTGGCATCCTTGGGCGAAGCGAGGCTGGCATCCTTGGGCGAAGCGAGGCTGGCATCCTTGGGCGAAGCGAGGCTGGCATCCTTGGGCGAAGCGAGGCTGGCATCCTTGGGCGAAGCGAGGCTGGCATCCTTGGGCGAAGCGAGGCTGGCAGTCAGGACAAGCTGGGGTGCGGGTGTTGGCCCTCTTTTCGGCCACTGCAGCCGGGAGGTTCTTCCCCGTGCTTCCCTCAGCAGCCTATGCAAGGGCTGCTGAGGACCGCCAGCATCTAGTCCTGGTCCTTCTGGTGCAGGGAGAGGCAGCTCCTGCTCCTCTCCCCCTGATGGAGGTGGAGGCAGAGGAAGCTCCAGCTCCTCTCCTCGTGATGGTGGGGGAAGTGATACCAGCAGGCATTCACCCTCTGCTGGTGGGGGAAGTGATACCAGCAGGCATTCACCCTCTGCTGGTGGGGGAAGTGATACCAGCAGGCATTCACCCTCTGCTGGTGGACAGGGACCCAGCAGGCATTCACCCTCTGCTGGGTGGCGGAGGCAGAGGCAGCTCCTGCTGCTCTCCCCCTGCTGGTGGCTCCTGCTGCTCCCCCCTGCCGGTGGAGGTGGCGGAGGCAGAGGCAGCTCCTGCTGCTCTCCCCCTGCCGGTGGAGGTGGCGGAGGCAGAGGCAGCTCCTGCTGCTCTCCCCCTGCCGGTGGAGGTGGCGGAGGCAGAGGCAGCTCCTGCTGCTCTCCCCCTGCCGGTGGAGGTGGCGGAGGCAGAGGCAGCTCCTGCTGCTCTGCGCCTGCCGGTGGAGGTGGCGGAGGCAGAGGCAGCTCCTGCTGCTCTGCTCCTGCCGGTGGAGGTGGCGGAGGCAGAGGCAGCTCCTGCTGCTCTCCCCCTGCCGGTGGAGGTAGGAGCGGCGTGTAGTCTCCTGGTGGTGGAGGTGGGAGCGGTGTGTAGTCTCCCCTTGATACAGGGGACTGGTGCGGCTCTCCCTCACTTGCAGGGGACTGGTGCGGCTCTTCCTCCCTTGCAGGAGACTGGTGCGGCTGTGGAGACAGCGGTGGGACCTCTGCCTTCCTCTTCCCCTTTCCCCTTCTCTGCCACCTCCTCACCTTCCTCTCCTGCGGCAGTTCCTCCTCTCCCTCCTGGTAGGGGCAGCGGAAGGGACAATTGGCAAAGAGATGGTCCTGGTTGCAGAGGAGGCACCCCGGCAAGGACTGGTTACATCGCCGGGGATGTCTGGCCCTTAGGCGGCACTCCTCCTCTCTGTCCCTCACCTCTTTATCCTCTTTCCTGCTTCTCCCCATTTCTTTCTTTTTTTTTTTTTTTTTGTAATCCAAAGACGCCCCTTTTTTTTTTTTTTTTTTTTTTTTTTTTTTTTTCTCCACACAAAAAAAAAAAAAACCTCTCCTGGTCTGACGCTTGGAGGCGCTGTTAAATCCCACGCAGGACACCACGTGTCACAGAGACGGCCGAAGTGGGCGGCGTCAGAGCCAGGAAAGGTAATGAAATACACAAAACACAGGACGGATGAAATGAAGTGATGAAGACGCCTGTTGGCGCCGGTTTAATACCAAATAAAAGGTTTACACAAACACGAAAAACACAGGACACGGCACTACGCCAAAATAAATAGACAAACGAAAACAGACTAAACTTAACAAAACGGTGCACGCACAGACACTGACAAACACGGTGAGCGGATACTTTCTCCTCTTATCATTACTACTACTGCTTATTTCCTCCGTCTCCAATCCCGTTCTCCGCTCACCGAACACCCAACCCCAGTATGTGACAACGTGCATCTATATATACTATTGTGCTGGGATTCAATTACCAATTAATTATTCACTTGAATCCCAGCACGTGAATTAATAAAGTGCAATTCCCCGTGCTCACATATTACTACATTTTACTTGCACGTGAAGTGCTGTGCAATCCTCGTGCTTAAATACACATATACATTTTTAAACACTCGTGTTACACAGACCCGTTTATATCCCGTGTACCAATGACTATACACCAACATTTAAACACGCCACACGCAACACATAACAGATAATATACACAGGGGCGGGCACTTTGTTACAGTAATACAAAGGTAATACAAAGGTAATTTAAACAGCAAAAAAAATAGAACCGGATAAGATAAGTTAATAAATAAGTGCAATGTCATACTCGATTGGCTCTTTAACAGGAAACCTGTGTCTTATCTATGTTTCAGTGATACTCAAGCCTGTTTACAGAACATAATGACAGTAGGGCTGGGCTCTTGGTTGGTTCGTGCAAAACAAAACAAACTCAAGAGCAGTGATCCACAGAAAAGCCAGTGGCATGATGGATTTTTTTTTTTACCTGTATATGTACATGTGTGTGGCGGTGGGGCATCAAGTACGGTCTAGAAAGAACGACTGCCCTACAGGACAAAGGTCAGCCCTGCAGGCTCACTGGGAGCTTGGCCAGTAGGGGCTACTGCAGCATGGTGACTCAGTTCCTGTTGATTTTGCATCCGTGATTCACAACAAATTTGGTCTGAGCTTCACTGTACTTATCACAGTTTCCAGGCAACTTGTCATAGCATGTGACAAGGTAGAGGCTGGGTGAGAACTAGTGACCCCGCGCACTGCAAGCGAGCCTCTAAACCACAATGAAAAAAAGCCGGGCTCCTCTGCATTCTTGGTTTTAAAGCATTTGAGCTCATCTCATCTAATCAGCAGGGGACAGGATAGAATCTGTAACGGCCGTGTATTACACAACACCTCTGCTGTTGCACATGTACAAGCTGGTTGCACAAGGCTGGGGGATATTTTTTTTTATTTTTTATCACTGTTCTCAACAGATCACTTTGAACTTCAACTCTGTCTTCTCTTCACCAGCCTCGAAGCAGCACTGATCCACTGGATTCAGCACAGTCTGATGTTTCCTTCTCAGTTTTACAGCATTTAATCAATATCGGCATGTATTGTCTAGTACTAGAATGTCATTGAAACGAATAGAGGGTCGATATTTAGAGACACGGTAATAAATACATTAAAGAAAATCTGAATATTAGGCTAAATTCACAGGTTCTTAATCATTTCTACAATCACACACTTAGTGTTTTGTGATTAAAACGAAGAAAAACAAAATAAATAAAAATGCAGGACAAGAACACAAACCCCAACAGACTCAGACATTCCCTGAGACTCACGTGCATACCTGTAAATGTATACTTGCAAAACTGTACACAACTGGCACACACAGAAATATATACCACTATAGCCTTCTGGTTCTCTTAATCAAGCGTTACATCACCTGATAGAATTAACTAATATTAAAGTCGATTGAAACCTGATGAATAATGTTATGTTAACATATTGATACATACAAATACATACCACTTTATAGTTTTCCATATACTTAACCAAAAACTGACAAAAACTGTAAAATGTGACATTTATATATATATAAATTATGTATTAATCCTAAAATTCTAGGTGATGCAAAACTATTGGCCATAGCTTTACAGTAGTTGATGCCTACATCAGTGGTGTTGTCCTAAATCTGAAGGTACAGGAACACCACTCAAATAGATGTTTCTTAAACAAGAATTATTATACAAATTCACATTTTCTTTTTATAATGAACTTCTAGTATCACATATAATAGGTGATGTATTCATCTCATTTCTGACTAGTATTTCCACAAAGTGTCTTTTTCTATCTTGTCAGATTGCTTCACTTTATGTACGTGTCTGAGTGTCAGTGGCTTCGTTTGCGTTTGTGTCCACGGTCATAGTCGATGTACCGTCACTGTCGTCTTCATCAGCATTTATAGCCTTCTTAAGAAGTAATTCCGTACTCTTAGATCTTTCTTTGTGTTTTTATTGAGAAGAGGTCTTACCTAAAGACGGTTCAGTGGAGTATTAAAAGTTTCTAGTTTGGAAGGTGCTATGTGTGGTGCCTCTTTGGGAATCAAAAGGGCATTCTTTAAAGGTGCCAGTTGTCACTTCTCTGATGATTCTAACAAGGTGTGAGGAGGAAGGTTTTGTGATGAATTCTAGGTTCTCTCTAGTCTTCACTGAAGTGTGCCTGTGGAGGTGTGAGGCTGGGTGTGCCAGAGACACCTCCCAATCAGGGAGGAGAGGTGTGAGAGTAACCAGCTCTGAGTGGGAATGCCCTGGTCAAAGTACAAGGGACGTCGAAACACACTCAGCCCTTTACCATGCCACCCATTCCCATAATGCACTGTGTCTCCATTTGAAGCTTTGTGAAGTTCCATTCTTAAATATAAAGGGATTCTGACTGAACATGTAGAGTTATGAGTGAAGTTCCAGTCCTGCTTTCCTGGGTCATGTGACATTCCTTGGAACCTGAAATGAAATTCTGACAGAACAGAGATCCCCAAACCTTTTCAAAAGTTTCCAAAGGGGGAACAAAAACATGTATTACATGACAGAGTACGAGTACGAACTAAATCTGAAATTCTCATTTCCTTAATTATGACAGTAAAAATGAATGGTGAGTTTGCAGTTCACCATTTGTATATATGTTGTAGGGATGGTTTGCCATGGTTAACCCCATATATATCATGCTCATTTAGCATTTAGTATACTTTATTATACTTTGCTGTTTTCAGCCAATTTATTTTAGTACTATGGTACCATAAGAGTATGAGTTTGCTGCTACAGTATATCAGGATAGATTGATTGAATTCCTGGTAGTGTTAGGGTTTGCTAGTGGTTCTGTTTGGATTTCCCACTATAACAGAATCCTAATGGGCTTCTTCAAACTTTAAAGGTAAGGGTAATCAGATAAGTAAAACATGATGTTTGAATTATATATTTACAATAAAACAATGGCATAACATTTTTCCCTAAAAGGTAATAGGTTGAGCTAAATGTGTTTGGGATGTCTGGATTCTGCATTTTCAACGAAGTAATTCCATGAACAGTAGTTAACAAACAGCCCGACCCTGCATTCAGATTCATTTATTAGTGTGTGCGATGTCAGTCGTGTGGGACTCTTCACTCTCCCTGGACCCTACCTGGCACTCCGCTCCTCTGAGGTGTGGGTTTGGGAAAGCATCAGGTCATTGGAGCTGCAGAGAGGGTGACCTCTCCGTGCCCCCTCCCTCCACACCCGGAGTGTGCCTGCTGAGGTGAGAGGCTCTTTAGAGGAAAGAGGTGTGAGTGACAGGCCTGAGAGGCAATGCCCAGCACAGGCAGTGTTAGCCTGAGTCCTCTGTCATCAAACAGCCATACATAACTACTTTCAAAGTATACATAATCACTGACGAATGAGAAATGTGTGCGAGAACGGATGGTGTTAAATGTACATTTGCCTACTTTTGTTTTCCTGGGTCCCTCTTGGAAAAAAGCTGGCTGTGCCAACTTAATGAAGTTTTCATGGTGTGTGTCAATTAAAAATTAAAATAGGAGATCAGGATATTAGCTAGAGAAAGCTACTCATGCATGTGGATCGATAATATCATACAGTGACTTAGATCATTGTGTGGGAACCGTAAGGTCAGCAGGTCCTGTTTCATGAATACAATCAGAAAGTTTCCAGTAGTAGAGGTTTCTGGAAGTTTGAAAGCTGCTATCTGTGAAGGTGCTGCTTTGTGAATCTCATTAAAGACAGTCTGAGAGGGTGATAGCTGTCACTTCTCCAGAGGTGTAGATTGTAGCAATGTGCAGAAGGGAGCCAGTCTTTACTGAAGTGTCCCTGCGGAAGTGTGAGTGTGGGTATGCTGGAGAATGCTGGCTCCCTCACCCATCTCCCTGTCGTTCACCCTGCCTGGCACTCAACCCCTCAGAGGTGTGGGTTTGGGAGAGTAGTAGAAAGGGTGACCTCTCCGTGCACCCTCCCTCCACACCCAGAGTGTGCCTGCCGAGGTGAGAGGCTCTTTAGGGTAGAGGTGTGAGAGTGCCAGGCCAGAGAAGCAGTGCCCTAGAGCACAGACAGCCTGGCTCAGAACAGGCCTGTATTCAGCCATAGCTCTCTATTATTACACACTCTTAGCAGTACTAGCCTGCATAGACCCCTGTTCATGACAGCAGCAGTGAATATGTATTGCATGACAAGTGGAATATTTCTGCTATCCTCTTTCATGGAGATTTCAAATGGTGTTATCCTACTGATACAGTAGCACTCTGGTACAAACATATGGTACCATGATACTGCAATTAATTGTATGTTATTATGATATCACTGGTGTCAAAATAAGAAAATGTTTCCATTGTGATACCATTCTACCAGTGTCTCATAACATAACCCCTCCTTGTGCAGAATCTTTGCCTTTGTAGTGCAACAACTGCACTGCCTTTGAAGATCATTTGGTAAGAGTTTGTCTTCATGCAGATTTTTATTATTTATTTTCTTGGTAATGTTAAAGTTTCTGCTTGGTACATTTTTGTTATAACACTAATACTAATGATGGTTATCGAACTTTCCTCTAAAAGATAACAGGGTGAGCTGAATGTGTTTGGGATGTCTGAATTCTGCATTTCCAACAAAATAATTCCATGAACAGTAGTTAACAAGCAATCTGACCCTGCAATCAGATTCAGATTCATTAATAGTGTGTGTGTGTGTGTGTGTGTGTATGTGGGGGTTGGGGGTTGGGTCAGCCATGTATGACTGGGAATGCTGCTGGCTCCCTCTCCACTCACTGAACCCTGCCTGGCACTCCCTTCCTCTGAGGTGCGGGTTTGGGAAAGCATCAGGACATTGGAGCTACAGAGAGGGTGACCCCTCTGTGCCCTCTCCCTCCACACCCAGAGTGTGCCTGCAGAGGTGAGATGCTCTTTAGGGCAGAGGTGTAAGAGTGGCAGGCCAGAGAAGCAGTGCCCTAGAGCACAGACAGCCTGGCTCAGAACAGGCCTGTATGCAGCCATAGCTCTCTATTATTACACACTCTTAGCAGCACTGGCCTGCATAGACCCCTATTCATGACAGTAGCAGTGAATATGCATTATATGACAAGTGGAATCCTAGCCATTCTATTTCACTGGGACAGTTTGGGTAAACAAATGTCACAAAGGTCCATAGGGATCGCAGCATGTTGATGTGATCTGTTTGAAGTCAACAAAAGACTGAAAGCAACAAAAAATCCAGGATCTTATTAACACCTTATTATTTTAATTATTTCAATATAAATATACTAGATATATAGATAGATAGATAGATATTAACTTGATGCACCCTGTGGTTATTTCTTACTGCAAGTAAAACAAGGGTGGATAGCAATAAGGCTATCTGGCCACGATACCATTTTACTGTGTAAAGTTGTTTGACTTGAACAGGGTTTGGTTTTGATTTGCACTGATCAAAAATATAAATGCAACATGTAAAGTGTTGGTCCCATGTTTCATGAGCTGAAAACAAAGATTCCAGAAATTTTACATATGCACGAAAAGTTTATTTCTCTCAAATTTTGTGCTCAAATTTGTTTATACTCCTGTTAGAGAGCATTTCTCCTTTGCCAAGATAATCCATCTACCTGACAGGTGTGGCATATCAAGAAGCTGATTAAACAGCATGATCATTACACAGGTGCACCTTGTGCTGGGGACAATAAAAGGACACTCTAAAATGTGAAGTTTTGTCACAAAACACAATGCCACAGATGTCTCAAGTTTTGAGGGAGCGTGCAATTGGCATGCTGACTGCAGGAATGTCCACCAGAGCTGTTGCCAGAGAATTAAATGTTCATTTCTCTACCATAAGCCACCTCCAAAGTTGTTTTAGAAAATTTGGCAGTACGTCCAACCGGCCTCACAACCGCAGACCACATATAACCATGCCAGCCCAGGACATCCACATCCGGCTTCTTCACCTGCGGGATCGTCTGAGACCAGCCACTCAGACAGCTGATGAAACTGTGGGTTTGCAAAACCAAAGAATTTCTGCACAAACTGTCAGAAACCGTCTCAGGAAAGCTCATCTGCATACTTATAGTCCTCACCAGGGTCTTGACCTGACTGCAGTTCGGCATCGTAACCGACTTCAGTGGGCAAATGCTCAACTTCAATGGCCACTGGCAAGCTGGAGAAGTATGTTCTTCAAGAATGAATCCCAGTTTCAACTGTACCGGACAGATTGCAGACAGCATGTATGGCATCATGTGGTCAAGCGGTTTGCTGATGTCAGTGTCGTGAACAGAGTGCCCCATGGTGGCGGTGGGGTTATGGTATGGGCAGGCATAAGCTACGGACAGCTAACACAATCACATTTTATTGATGGCAATTTGAATGCACAGAGATACTGTGACGAGATCCTGAGGCCCATTGTCGTGCCATTCATCCACTGTCATCACCTCATGTTTCAGCATGATAATGCGCGGCTCCATGTCGCAACATCTGTACACAATTCATGGAAGCTGAAAATGTCCCAGTTCTTCCATGGCCTGCGTACTCACCAGACATGTCATCCATAACCTCTTAGCACAGAACCATTGCATTTCCATTGCAGTGCCAGAGCTGCTTTGCTGCTGAATATCATTTAAAAGCCTCTCATCTCTTTTTTTTCTTTTGAATCTGTGGAGGTGCTGTTTTGGGAATCCCAAGTCCAGTCTGTAAAGGTGTCAGTTGTCACTTCTCTAAAGGTGTAGATTCTAACAAGGTATGAGAAGGAGGAGGAGGGAGAGAGGCTTTGTGATGAATTTTAGCTCCTCTCTAGTCTTCACTGAAGTGTGCCTGTGGTGTGAGGCTTGGTGTGCCAGAGACACCTCCCAATCAGGGAGGAGAGGTGTGAAAGTGACCAGCTCTGAGTGGGAATTCCCTGGTCACAGCACAAGGGACGTCGAGAGACACTCAGCCCTGGCACGGTATTTCATGTTTTCATAACCCACACAGTTCCATAATCTTTTATTTTTTTACAAAGATATTAACTAAACTCTGCAATGTTTTGAATCAATTTCCCACAGGAGACTGGTAAAATAGGCTATTGCTTGTGACATATGTTTCATCTGACCATCGAGGTGACCATTGATTTACAGATTTTTGTTCTCTTAATTTATTCATGAATTAGGACTAACAGACCTCATCAGTGGTGAACTGACAAGATTTCATATCAGTTTCAGACATTCATATGTCTAGCTATACTCTCTAGTTAAGTGTATATGCTAGCAAACAATAATTTATTTTTTGAATGATAGCGATCTTATAAAAGTTTACCACAGTAATTTTGCACAGGAATTATGCCATTTTACAATGCTTTTGCCATAGCTATACTATGCATTTACCATAGTTTACCAAGGCTTGACATGTTTTTTAATTGTATTTACCATACCTCTCTGTGCTTTGCAAAGGTTTCCTATTCTTTTATAAGTTTAACGATCAGAAGGGAGGGGGGTAACACTACACTTTGCTGCAACACTGGAACACTCAATGAATGTAGTTCCGGCTGCTCATCTTCAATACAGATCACCAAGTTATTTTAGCAAGAACATCAACTGCCGCTGCAGTTTTCCGCATCCACCTCTCAGTCATGTTCCTAGGTCTCCAACAGACATGCAAAACAGAAAGTTAGGCTCCGGATCAGCACTTATCTGTGACGGTGGTGATAGACTGCTGCAGGTTTGGGAAGGCTACACGCTGCTCTCGCTGGATTGCAAGAGACCAAGATGAGTCTTCACTGTCATCCCAGTGAGGGAGGAATGCTGGATAGCTACTCTAAGGAGCAGTGCTTGGAAGTGACGTTAGCTGCATTAAAGGAGCAATAGGTCCTCATGTTCCGGTTCCCAACGCGGACCCCCCCCCCCCCCCCCCAACTCCCCTTCAAGGACGTGACGTTCATCTGAACTCTCTCCAGTCTGCTGTGCTCCGCACGACCATTCTTATCTGAGGCGTTAGCTCCTTCCACCTGGTCCGCCTACTCCACCGCCTAGTCAACATTCCTCCTATTCTGCACCCAGAACCAGATGTCTTATTCAGTCAGCAACCTAGACCACTTCCTTGCATTCATTACCTACCTACGGGTCTCCTTGAACCTCCTCCCTTTATCTATCAGATCCTACATCTCCGGCATTCAACATCAGTTCAGTCTTTCATCCATCCCTGCTCCACAGCTCCTGTCCATCCCCGGCTATCCGCCTGACTCTCCTCGGCATGGAAAGAGCTCTTCCAGGCTACCAATGTCCTCGGACATCCGTCGACTTCTAATCTTCTCACTCAGGAATGGCTGCTTTAATCCATCAGATGACCCCAACATGGAGGTGCTGTGTCTATGCTTTCTTCGGCTTCCTTCATTTTTCAGAATTCTTGGTTCCTCCTCCATCCAGCATTCCAGCGCTCGGCTTGCAATGCTCTGACCTATCCCAGCTTCCCGGTGATCACTTTATCCTTCTCCTGAGGTCCTCCAAGGTGGATCAACTCCATAGAGGTCACTTCATCCAGCTGTCAAAGATTCATTCCTCTCTCTGCCCCAGCTCTGCTTTATCCAGGTATCTTGCCACTCAGGTTCTATTATCTCTAGACACTGGTTCTCTTCCCACCTCTCCTCCCTCCTGACAAGAGCCGGATTTCCTTCCCAGTCCTATTCTCCTCATTCATTCCGGATCGGAGCTGCCACCTCAGCTGCATGAGCAGGGGTTAATCAACACACAGTTAAATCCCTGGGACGTTGATCTTCTTCTGCCATAGAGACCTATATCAGGACAACTTCTTTGGACATTACAGCTGCCCAACAATCCTTGGTTAGTATGTCCGGAGTGGGGGCGCCCTCTCCGCCAGGTCCACCAGAGGTTTCCTCCTGCTAGGGTTGTTTTTTCCTCTCCACAGCGTGGACGGCCTCCAATCCATAGTCTGTCCCTCCTAACCTCTCCATGTCCTTTTTGTTTTCTAGTTCACATTTATGTGTGCGGCATGCGGTTCTTTCCTGTCCCACGGGTGCAGTTCTGCGGGGAGGCGGGGGTCCATTTTTGGGGGGGAAGTGAGTCTCATTCCCCTGGCCGGGCCTGGCTCTGCAGCCCAGGTTCCTCGTAGGTCAGAGGGGACCCCCGGCCACACCTATTCTTTCGCAGCTCGTGCACTTTAGCCTCAGCTAGGCTCTAATCTATAAGCCTTTCTCTTAACTCTCATTTTCTTTCGGGTCCCACGGGCATCCAGCGGGTGCCCGGCCCTCACTTCAGGGCTCACTCCTGATGGAGGTCGGTTCTATGGACGGGACCTGTCTAGATCCTTTTCCTTTCCAGGTCCGGGTACCTTTCTGTCCCCCTGGAGTAGCCGGGTCTTCCTACCACCAGGCAAGCTGCCGGGACGAGTCCCCCACCGAAGGGGGGATGGATTTCCTCTATCCATGTCATCCCCTACTCGCCACAACCTCTCAAGCAGCTAGCGGATCTTCAAGCAGTAGGGGACCTGTCCTGTCTGTTCAACTTTGTCACTAACTCTCTGTCGTTCAAGTCCCACAAGCACTCCATTCCCCTTCCGCCTTCGCAGGCGTTCCGTGAATGATAATTAATGATATAAAACCCAAATATATCAAATTTCAACATTTCCATTAATGTGATTATTGGATTCAAATCTATTGTAATATCAATAAGGTCATTAGGTTTACAGATTTTCATTCATGTAAATGAAAGGGGTACAGTCGTATCTGGCTGGAGCTTAGCTTTCTCGCCTCTCGCCTCTCTCTCTCGTTTTTTGTATTACTGTATCTCACATATGTGTGTTTAGTTACAGGTAATTTGGTGTGGTACAGGGGTTCATTTCACCCCTGACATATTTTTATAAAAGAATATTCAAAACTTTAAAAATCAAGCTCATCCCAGAAGTAATTAAAACTAAACAGTAGCTGCATATAACATAAGACAGGATATAACATTCATAATACTGTAAATCAGAATTGTGATTAACCACAATCACTAACCAGTTTGTGATTTAACAGTAACATATACACATACTCATGCATACACTTTATAGATTGTGTTATGCATACTAGAACAATTTCATGAATGCAAAATGTATCTATGAAAACAGACTTCAATCTTTATAATAGGACCCCCAGGTATGTAGAAATAGAATCAATCATTCTACAACAATGGTGCTGCTGGATAGCTCTGCAGCACATCACTCCCTGGACCCTGCCAGGCTCTTGAGTTCAGGGTTGGGGAGGAGATAGGTGGAAAGGCTGCATAGAGGGGGGTGGCTTCTTGTAAAAATGAAAACTATATGAAACTGAGTCAAACAAACAAATGTTTCGGCTAGTACCATCATCAGTACACTGGCGAAGGCATTAGCCCAGTTGTATGTTTACTCAGTTTCCTAAGAATTTTACCTTACATTTTTACCTTACATTCAGGGTTTTTCAATTTATGGATGAAACCTGTATGCAGTAAACTAAACTATTTATATGAACAGTACATTGTGAAATGTAACTACGTAAACAGTACTGTACTCATTATTTTGTAAGAAACACATTACCAAAAAAGTAACAATTCAAGTAATAACAAAGCAAAAATTGTATTTAGTGACTCATGTTAATGGGTGAAAGGGCCAACAACAGTGTATTTGTTTATTTTTTACCAGACAATCTTTAAATAAATGAGGTAAAGGTCAAACGTCACAAAGTTCTGAAGCATTTTAGTCTTCCCTGATTCATGTTTGAACTTTATACCAGGGGGGAAGAATGTCTCACTGCTGCCCCCCAGTGTCCATATGTTGTTCTACACTGACAAGGTGTCCCAATGAGTTGAATGGGGAGGCTGAATACGCAATAATACCAGGATATCATGGAATTAACAGTGGCCCCTGCAATGATATAGGGGATTGCAATACATGAGCAATCCCCTATATCATATTAATAGAGCAAACAGAACAGACAGGTATTAAACACATGGTAATCCTGGAGAACAGGGGGTCCTGCTGGAGCATACAAATGAATGAATTCCACTTACCCACAGTTTAAAGAACATTATTACCCTAATGGATTGATAATATTATACATCACTGTTCAACTCTATATATATATAATGTTTGTTTTATTGCAAATATTGCTTTTGGTACTGTAATATAGCGGTAGGTTGAATAGCGTAGCTAATTTATTTTCCGGCATAGACTATTAGTATTATAAGTGTAGGCTGGGACAATGGGGAAATAAAGGTTAACATTATGAACTTCTTTCTAACTGAAAACTATTGAATAAGACACATGTGGTACATGGATACATCCATGATGGATTTAAACCCTGCAAATACATTTATGACATTCAAACTACTGAAAAGTGACAGAATTCAGGTGTTGTATTGTAAAAGACAGAAAGGCCTTTTCAAGAGTAAAACTCTTGCTTGATCAGTTTACCAAAGATTTGGGAAACTGTGTCTGGCAGATGAGGATGGTGTTGCTCTGAAACAAAACTGAAAGCATTTAAAAAGAAATAACTTTTACTAAGTGTGGTTAATATCTATTATATAACTTTTTGAAGGACTTCAAAGCATCAAAAAATGATTTAATCTTCAGGATTACACATGGGCAATTACTGAAGGAAACATGAAATACTTTTTTTTAACCATGTATAACGATTTGCAGAGGGAACACTTTTTTTTTGGTACTGTGGCATTTCGGTAAAAAACACAGAAAGATGTGATCATGCAGATGTGCTGTGTATTATCAGAAGCTCTGAGGTCTGGTGAAATACCTTTCTCGGTGGGTGCCCTGGCGCTCTGCCCGGGGTATGTTGTTGTAAAACCTCTTGTCCAAACTGCCAGCAAATGTGACAATAGATCCTTCAGAGCAAACGAGTAATACAAACAGCCGTCTCCAAACTCGTGTTTTCATAGGGGTCATTTTAAGAGATTCAACATTTGGATCTTGGGGATAAACTTGTGTCTGGGTTTAACACAATCTGGTAAAGTTGTAGTGGTGGGAGTATTCAGCTTCTTAAAGGTGTTAATTAAAATCCTATTATCTACAACAGAGGCCAGAAACATAGATGTCAAACATTTAAAGATAAAAGAGCGCACATTTTAAACAAACAAAACCGCCTTTTCTCTATTCTGTTATTTTTTTCTTACGCTCTTGATTTAAAAAAAAAGTGGAGTTGATAAATGTAACTTTTTTTTTTTTAACTACAAAATGAGAATACAGGGTCTACTATGGACTAGTGGAAAAGTTAAAAGAAAATGTATAACCGCTTAATCATTTTACTAAAAGGAGCCATGCACCTAAATACAGATTGCACGTTTTGTTTTCAAAAGGAGTAAAGGCTATAGCTTTTAAAAATAAACCTCAAGCAAGTTGTGTTTGTTTGTTTGTTTTTTAGTCCGGTGTCCATAGTTATTCCAAATTAACTAAATGAATATCACATTCAGGTGCCCTTTGTCGAATTAATGGGCATTCAGATTGCACTTTTGATGTCCCATTTACTCATTTTGTTGCAGGCTCTGCCAGAATGTGGGATGCCCTGCTGATACAATAAACTGCCTCGTCCAAACTGCCTATAGAGTCAATGAGACCCCATTAAAGGGTCATTACTTAGGAATACGTTTACAAACATTTAACACTTCAATCTCAAATACTGTAAAACGCGCGTAATCTACAACGCTCATTCTGTGTACGTGCTAAAAGTTCAATGTGTAGATTCTGTAAAATAAACTAGTTTATTTACGCCTAGAGCAAGTTAATGTACATGCAATTCAGTAGGCTACCAAATATAAAAATGTTGTTCAACAATTAAACGTCACTGTTAACAGGCTATACATTTAAAATCCGCAGAAACACTGTCAATTCAATGTCATTTCACTCTTTGAATTGTTCACCACAAATGTACACACATTTTTGGTATTACTATAGTTTAGCTACACATATTTTGTATTCATTTAGAAGAACTCATATGCTACAGTTATTATACCACCCTAACAATGGTTTACATGTTGGCTATATCATTATAGTTCTATGCCTGCTTACTAACGTTTTATTTTTTCTAACCCACTGTAAAATATTTTAAATCCATAGAGTTGCTCTACTTTACAGACAATAAACAAATGATTCAACATAGATAAGCCCTTGGAGTTTAAGGTAAAGATTGTTTCGCGTTTTCGCCCATTATGTAAATTGATTGACATTTATGACTGCCTTGTCTCCAAGCAAGAATGCCCAGGCGCTCTTTTAGTCTGAGGGCTGGATACTCATTTTCTCTCTTAATTACTTTTGCACTCCAGCTCTATAACTCCCCGTGGGTTTTCCTCACAGATGGTGTCTAACTTTCCTCCTTTCTGTTATCTTTAATCACCTCTCTCGTACCACATTTCTCACCACCGGCCTCACCACCCGCTGCCGCGCTCTGTTTATTCAACTGGGACACTTTTGACATCAAAATGCAAATAGCCCCAGTCATTTATCACTGTCCCTCTTCCCGAGGCCTATATAAACTCTGGAGAGAGACTGCAGCAAATCACAGAACCGTACTGCTACCGACCCGAGAAGTCACTTGAGATAGAGAGATAGATAGAGAGAGAACGCGCCAGTGAAGAAAAGAAGCATTCATTTTTAAAGAATAACAGCAGAACACAGCAATGGAATCCACCGCATTTTTTGTTAACCAGACATCGTTTGAATTTGCTCCTAGCTACTGCCTTTACAGCATGGCTTTAAACGGACTAGCTCAGAAAAGCAGGTAGGTTTCTTCTTCATTGTTCTACATGTTTACAGCATTCAAATTACAAGATATATACATTTTTTTTTTTTTTTACAATAATAGTTAACTGCTTTCCAGCCAGTGACCTGAGTTACTCATTAATATCATTTCTTTCTCCAGCCCACCTTCTCTATGGAGACCCTGGATCATGACCACCAAAGACATGGAGAGAAAAAACAGGAGACAGCAGGCTTGTGTAAGTTTTATTTCTGTGTAGTTTATAGTTTGCAGAATTAGATTCCCTTGACTACTCTCTTTAACTGAAATATATATGTGTGTGTGTGGTAGTTGTTGGTTTGCACCTCACCCATGGATAGATACCATCTGTCCCAGTACTTCTAACTTGTATTTTAAACTGGTACTGTCAGACACAGAAGGAGTGAACTCACATATTGTAATGGGATTAGCACTACCATGCCAGAGAAGAAGGTGTAGAAATGAAGTTGATTTAAGAGAGAAACATAGATGCTAGGGAATTCTCACCCAGATGAGATGCCATATGGTGGTCTAAAGCCTGGTACCAAACAACTGAGCTGACACTGAAGGTGGGACTTCAAACCAAAAGGCTTCAAATGCCTACACAAGTACTTGAGATGAGCATGCTGTGTACCTGTGGGGGCTTCCCATAGAATTCTCCACCCGCACTTCAATGTATTTGCCAGTTAAATCCTTTGATATCCTCCTTGTTTGGTGTTTTGTTCACAAATACAGTGCAAGTTCTTTAATTAATGTACTTATTCTGTTTTCTCTCCAGCCTTACGCCAGACCTGCAAACACAGGAAGCTTCACTGAAACGGAAAAGACACAACCCCAATTCCAGCACCCAGTCAGGTAAGCATCTAGTTTTGCCTTGTGAACGTGCTGTCAATCTGATTCCAGACCATAGCCTTAATAGGAACTTTACTCTTCCACAATCCAACACAAGTAGAAGACCTTAATTCTACTGGAAGATTGTGAACATGCATGAAAAGTTGATCTGGGCACTGGAATCATTAGCACTTCTTCCATTATAGTTTTATTGTTTCTTGGTTAGATAAATCTGATTTAGTTCCAACAAACCTCAAAATTCAATGCTAATTACCCTATTTTTTCTTTTTTTTTTTTTTCTCTAGACTATTTTGGCCCAAATCTAAATCCTACGACTACCTGTACAGTGATGGGGAAAACCTTCTGAAGAACTTCCCAGTCCAGGCAACAATTAGCTTCTACGAGGAGTCTGACAGCGAGGATGAGGAGGAATATGATGAATCTGAGAGTGAACAGGAGGTCTCTCCAAAACACAATGCTCTACCTGCGACCCACTTCACCAGCTACAACTGAACATACTATTAACAGCTTAGAACCTATTTATTTATATTTCAAATATAGTTATTTTATTTCTGCTGGAAATGTATGGTGAAAAACAAAGATCCATTGACTCTTCAGCTGAATAAAATCTTTGTTCTTGTTGGAAATAGAACCTAAGTCACCTAGTTCCTTCACTGTTTTGTACGTAGGATACTGAGTTGTTTGTCTGATCAATGTGCCATCTGTTTAATAATCTTGGTGTGATGCCTAAACTTTGTTATTTATTGTTTTTAGTACTGGACCTAGTTTGTCTCATTTCTTTTGATTTACTGGTCCCATATTGGGGTTGTTTATTTGAGAGGAGTGGATTTTTTTGTAACAAATATATTACAATTTTATTTTTTTATTTGTTAATTTATGATGCAAAAAACCTGTACATATTGTAAATTGAAATGGTTTTGTACAGAAATATAATTTAAAACCAGAATTCTATTTAAATAAAAACTTTCAGAAAACCTAACTTTGTTTTTGCTGCATATAGTATATGCTCTACTGTGTTTAAAACAAACAAACAAAAAAAAAAAAACCTTTAAAGTTGCTTTTCATTTTGGGATAATCACATAATCTTTGCCTTACCCTTTATCAATGCCCCAGCTACTAGAGAGTACTATCGACATGTCAAAAATACCAATGGAGCTTATTCTCTTGTTCATTCAACTGGGTCTCCTGTCACTGCAGGGGAGCAAAAGATCTTTGATCCCCCAATAATGTACTTCATAGCAAGACTTCATCAAGCTCTCACTGTGGGTGCCCATATAACTTTAATCATCTGTGATGATCACTCTAGATATGAATCTATCCGATATGTTATGGACCGTGTCTGAGCCTGATTTGGATTACTTCTTCACACCCTACAGCATTATTTGAAGTGACACACACTGTTGTCTTCACTCAAGTCACATCAAAGACAACACCAAGTATTACAGCAGAGGCTGGGGGTGAGGCGTGTGTTGCTCATTTGAACCTAACCACTACCTAAGCAATATGTTCTCTTCAAATACAGCAGGGTACATGCAAACTATCTGAACAAACAATGTGCCCCCACTTATTCATTTATACTGTTCATTTAATATGAATGCAGAACTACAAGGTTTCACTGAATCTTCATTTTGCACCAGGAAATGGGATTCTGCGCTGGTGCCTGCTAAGGCTGGTACCGAAGGAGGAACAATGTCTCTCAATCTACATGTATTCATCTATGCCAGTGCTTGTTGGAGGCTAGCGAGTGTGTTAGTGGGGTAAAATGCGTTTGATAAGAGCTTGAAAGACCGGATGCTGTGAGCACAAGGTAACCTGACATAAAGACTGCCCAAGGATAACTAATTAATCAAGCACGTCAGTTACATTGAGTGCCCTCCACAGCTGCAATTAGAAAATGAGGGACATCGGTTACATGAAAAAGTTTATCACCGGGGTCTACACCGACGGCTTGCACATGTAAAAATATATGTTTGACATACGGACAGAATGCCTGCTGTTTTTACTACATTCAAATTCTAGTGTTCTCAATAGCTTGTTAAAAGTCTATCCACGCCGACCATTCATCAACACTAAATAAGCACTTCTAGGGTGTGTAAAAGCACAGTATGACACAATGACAGGGGCAAACAGGGTCCTCTATAGCCCCAGATTCTGATATAATTAACAACTAAAGCTACACAGTGTCCCTGTCTAGCGGTTTTCTAGATAGCTGATTTTTATTTCCAATTAACAGATATTGTCAAAAAAGCCAAGTGTTTTAAGGTATACAAAACTACTATAAGCAGTCGTGTCTCTCTTTATCAGTTTCTCTGCCTCTAGGACGTCAGGAATCGCGCACACCCCCACTCATCACATCCCTGTGACTAAACCTGCATCATGGTGCGACTCACGCTTTCTTCTAGTCGTGACACAGACACACACGGTTTCACAATAACACCCAGACAGTTTCAAATGTACTACCCCATGCTGATCTCAACGATATCTGTTTTCTATATTGTTTGTGAGCACAAAGGCTCAATGCGTTTCAATCCTAAATAACCCCACCCAGTCCTAAATCTGCCAACGATGACCAGGGCAGCTGCGATTTAAAGAGACCGCTGTGGATCTAGAATTCCTCAAAAAAAAAAAAAAAAAAAAAAACACATAAGGAGCCGCCCTGAGCATAACTATCGAACATACACAACCTCAACACGGTGTGTTTCCTATACTGGGGCTTCAATTATACAATAGTTAAGCATTAAAAATTATATAAGACACCTGGTCACTCAAAATGAAAACAACAAACCAAGATCCCAAACTTCCATGCTTGTTGCAAAACATCTTTTTCATAAATAAATAAATAAATAAATAGCAAGGGGGCTGACTGTGTGTTGTAGGGATTCTAGTAGTTGTAGTCTTTTGTACAAAGGTGTGGCGAATAATTATTCATTTTTAGTCTGAAAAGTGGCCTTTTCTAAAAAAGAAATAAATAAATAAATCGAACACTTTGAAAAATAAAGATAACCGCGTATATCCAAGGACCGACGTGGCGCGCAGATTATTATTTTTGTTTTACTTTTGGTGAATTAATTTCTAAGAATAAAGTGAGGAAGTGCAAATGAACATCAACCCCCTTAATACACTGCTAACAGAGGGCTGTGACGTACGAATCCGAAAAACCTCTTTCTGCAGTTTATTGGATAAATCTGTCGATCTGAGTCTTCTGATTGGATGAGCTGCGTTTCTGTCTCAGACGCTCCACGGTTTATGAAGATGGTCTTGTTGCTGTACTGGAATGGGGTTGTAAGCAATACGTAAGGACTATTTTATATATATATATATATTTTTTTTTATTTTTTTATTTTTATAAACAATTTTGAAAACATGTATCTCTGTAGTTTGTATATGTCGTAAGCGTGTTATATATTCTTACGAAGTTAAATAACCCTAACTACCATAACGTACATTTCAAAAACCACAATGAAGATTCTTATAAATATTTCATTATGGTATGGAACATTTTTTCGCAAGGTTTTTTTTTATTTTTTTAACACGAATATAATTAATACTGAATGGATAGGTGAGGGTATGTAATCAATTAATTAATTGTTTTATTCATACTGTTATTAATGTACCATTGTTAAAAAGATACAAAATTCATATTCCCAACGGATTGGCATTGTTCCAGTACTGTGTTGTAATTTTAGGGTTACTTTTATTTAATTGTTTTTATTTGTTTGTTAGATTTTTTCTTGTATGACATTTAATAGCATGGTGAATTCAGAATAAAATATATTGGCTAAAGTCAAAAATGCTTCTCACCACGCACTTCCAATGATGTACCCTACACATACAGATAGATAGCCATTTAAAATATAAATATACAGTGTACATTGAAATACGTGTTGAAACACACATTTTTTAAATTTTATTTTTACATGTGCTTCCTGTGCTACATACAAATTTTAGGCGTCATTTTGCCACCCCCTTCGCCATGTTGTTACCATGGAAACACCTCGGCGATTGTATATGTATAATAGGTTTATTATAACATTGGAAAACTGTTTCCCGAGCACAAACTTCGAACAGAGAATATAGCAATGCTTCTCGGTAAAGACACGGAGCCGAGGGTCTGCACTTTTATCTGGCGTCCCGAATGAAAGAGGAGACATCACTGAAGTTTCTCCGATGAATAAACACAGGACTATCTCAAGTACAGTATTTTGATTCATATGTCAAATGCAGTTATAATGGGTCGTGCGCTGCCGGTGTTAAACGCTTTTGAAATAGGCTTAAGTTAATAGACAATTAGCCCTTCTCCAATAGTCTAGTAGAACATCAAACACATTTGTGCATTTTTATTTGAATGTTGCATTAAAAGGAAAAGATGCTAACTAACTAGAACCACATTATTCAGAACACAGCATGAGTCTGTACTTCGTCTCATTTATTATTATTATTTTTTTTTTTTTCTTACCAGTTTTTGTGTCTGCTCTCTGTCCTCTCAATGTTAAATTAATATACTGCATCTATATTCTGTTTGGAATTCCAAAATGAAATGAAGTGATTTTGTGCAGTGGACAAGATTGAAATATAATAAAAACTGTTCCAATTGTGCTAAAAGCATGAAAGCTGATACAACTGAATGTTTTGTTAATGGGATTAATATATCAGAATGCCACATGTCCTGCTGGGCAAGCACTCATTCAGGAAATGACAAGAGTTTTGGCTTGACACTGGTATCTTGAACCATAGTCTTTTGTTTGTTGAATTTGCTGGTTGACCATGTTTGCCATTTTGTCACTTCTTGACACTACTGACATCCTTTTAAATCCACCAGTTTGTGTTATGTCTTGGCTGTCTGGAAACAGAAAATAAGCAAGCAACCTGTGTGTGAAATGCTTCTTTATCATTGCAGCACAACGGTGTGACAAGGAACAGTAGCACTCATTTCCCTGCAAATACATAAAAAATCACTTCACCTGATCAGTATCATAATAATGTCAAGATAGTACTGTATCTTCAATCCAAGATCAAAGGTAAGCCGCCAGTAAAACCGAAGGCTGTCATTAACTTTTCATTTAAGTAGTTATTGATTTTACACCAGGTTAAAAAAGTAAGTTGAGAACAGAAAGTAGGAAGCATGTTTTTACACATACATAAATGCATGAAATAGCCTACCATGTGAAGTAGTAGGATCTAAAACACTGAGAACATTTAAAAAAATAAATTAATTTAAAAAAAAAATAGATTCTGTGCTTTTAAATTACCCCCAGTAGAGGAACACTGTGTGCTAACAAGGGACGAGCCTTGATGGGCTGATTGGCCTTTTCTCCTTCTCAAACTTTTATGTTCCTTTCTGTTTTTGGTAGGTCAATGCATTCCATTAGACGTTGTGGTCTGGCACTATGGCTGAAAGTGAGTACATATTTTTTTAAGAGATAAAAATACAACTTGCCTGTCATTTTGAAAGTGATGCATACACAGCATATACATATACAACATGCATGGGCTTTTTACAATAGGGATGCATGCTATTTCAGCCCTTTGTGATGTCTTACTGTTGAGAAAAGAGAAAATGTATAATATTACAGTTGTATAATAAACATTCTCAATAGCATTATATTATATTACTATACACTGTGTTCGGCAGTGCTTATACATGTGTCTTAGTGTATAAACAACACATTATTAGGATTTAATAAGAATGCAATCATATGTAACAGAGGTTTACTAAAATATAATATGTCCTATAGATTAATTTTTTTTTTTTCTGAAGTGAAATACGGTGGCGTAGTGATGCATCTCCGTAACTCCAGTGATGGGGATAACAGGTTAATAAAAGTGTTCTGCTACAACAGCACTGAGGTATACCATGTTATAAGTAAAACATACTAGGGAATTGGAATGATAAACAGGGTAAATGAACAGTAAAACAAATTGCACAATCACTGCAGTTACCATGTTAAACTGTTCTGAGGGATTCGTTCAGTTAGACAGTATGTAAAGCAGGGGAGCCCGGGTGGGGATTTAGATTTGTAATTAACTTGACCACACAGCAATGTGAAATTAGGATGGGCCAACTGACTTCAAGGCTGACTATAACATTGCGGTTTTTCTCCTGTTTAAAATGTTATGATTCCAGATTAATCTTAAACCCGACTTTTAACCCAAGGTATTTTGTATGTTTATGTGTTGGGTGGCTACCGCTAATCTAGTTGAGAGTGTATTTGTTGTGTGCGCTTTGCAACATGTTTGCCTAATTGTACTGTTTGTATTACTGTGCTTTTACATTGTTGAAATGTAGTGCTTGTGAAAGGTGAGGTTACAATTAGTCAAGGAGCCTGCAAGGGCTAGGAGACAGCTCTGCAAGTGATTACATCTCATTCCTGACCTGAACAACCCCTTGCCTTCAAGTCCTGGACACCTTCATAAGCAGTGGCTTTTGATAAATTATGTGGTGTCATCTGTGCCAAATTGAGGCTAAAACCACAAACTCATTTCAGTTGCGATCAGAGCCGCATTCTAAACCAGGTGAAAGGATGAAAAGTTAGCCTATTGATCCACTAGCCCTATCTTATTTTTGAAACCAACTAACACCCAACTGGCTAATTTTTTTTGAAGACTGTATCTTAAACATTTGGTTTTAATTCAAATATGCTTCAGCATTTCACAGGGGGCCTCTGTAATGTGTTATTTATATCATTGACTTTGTGTATTTGCTGTATGTTACTTACTGTACCTACCTTGTTTTTAATGCCTCACTGGGAGCTGAGGAAGATATAAAAAGTTATATGGTACTGTATATTGATGGAAATAATGCTATGACTAACATTACAGTGCCACCCCAAGATAAAGTAAAACTAGGCAGGAGCAGAATGCTGTTGCTGGAGGTGCTTTGTTTAATACAACTAATGACATCCCTTGGTACCAAAACAGACAGAGGAAAGCACAGCCGCTTTGATTCAGGCCACAGGGAACCAGTTTAAGAGTGAAATCCTATCTGATGTGAAAAATGAAAAGAAGCAGCAGGATTAAAAAGAAGCAAGAATACTGCAATTCAGCAAGCTTTTGGTAGCTTTCGTCTACAAGACTGAGAGCCAGAGTATAAAGTAAAATGCTTCAATATACTCACCCCATATTTGATGGCTCAATGCTGCAATTAACTCTCTTAAATTGTACTGGTGTGATACTGGCAAGACAGGAGTCGATAAAATATTGCATCATGCTTGTATTATATTTTGTATAATTTTATTCTACACAGTCAAATTAGCCAGAAAAAAGAACTAGCCAAATTGTAATTTTAATTCATACTTGATATGTGAAATGTTTTTGACATTCTTTGGCTGTAGTAACAGGTTGTTGCTTTGTTCACAAATCCTTCCTCAGAAAGTTACCTTGTAACAGGAAACTTCAGATCATTGCCACTGTTTAAACAGCTTACATGCAAGGCTTTGACAACTTGAGATGACATGTACTTGCACTGATAGCTTCAGTCCTGAAAGGTTTGTGTTTGAGTTTCTGATTTTTTTGCCATCACCCCCCCCCCCCCCCCCCCCCCCCCCCCCAGCTTTCCTAGAAGCAAAGGATGCCAAATCCCTCCTCAAGCGTCTGCCGAGGGCTAACGGTTTCCTGGAAGAGTTCCATCAGGGCAACATTGAACACGAGTGCAACGAAGAGATCTGCAGCTACGAAGAGGCCAGGGAGGTCTTTGAGAACCAGGAGATGACGGTAACCGCTTTCGCTCTTCTCACTCTCCAGCATAGCCTACTGTGTGGTGGTGGAACCCAGATACAGTGTGAAGAGTGTACTTTATATTACTGCATTTATCAAAGTGTTGGTCGCTTATTTGGACTGCTGAGACTCCTAAACACACATTAACCCAAACTAAAGCCTTACTAACATGCACTGTGATCCATAACAAAGGTTAAAATCCTAAACTTGACTTGAAGTTTTCTGAGACCCTTGTTTTGTATGTCTTATTTGTATCAGCAGTGATATAGTGATACACTGCACAGTGTGTAAGTATGTATGTCACACTTTACATATACCTAGTGAACCGTTGATCCACTGATGTGATGAAACTTGGTCTGGTCATTTTTTTTTTTTAGTTTATCAGAATCGGGATATATGAGGAGGTGCCTGTTTGTCTGTCTGTATGAGGCCTCAGTCTGGGAGGTCTACTTGGACTTGTGGTTGCTTGGCCAGTGGAGAGATGTGGCAAAGTGCACGCCCCTGTGTGTATTTTGTGTTGTATGTTATGTGTTAATGTTGGTGTATAGTCATTGGTACATGGGATATAAACGGGTCTGTGTAGCACGAGTGTTTAAAATGTATATTTGTATTTAGGCACGAGGATTGCACAGCACTTCACGTGCAAGTAAAAAATAATATATGAGCACGGGGAATTGCACTTTATTAATTCACGTGCAGTTGTACCGCAACTCCAATTGAATGATTGATTAGCAATCGAGTCTCAGTACAGCTGCATAAAAGCAGCATGTTTTCACTCATTCGGGGTTGTGTGTTTGGTGAGTGGAGAACGGGATTGGAGACGGAGGTAATTGTAGTAATAATAGTAATAATAATTAAAATAGAAGCTCACCGTGTTTGTCTGTGTAGTCCGTTTTGTTTGTCTCTTTTGTTTTCGAATGTGCCGTGTCCTTTTTGTTTTTGTTTGTTACAACCTTTTTATTTACTTTTCTGTTAATTCATTAAATGCTGAGCGCAAGCAAGCACTCAGCTTCCCCAATATTCCACCACTCTGTTGTTTATTTCCTGGTTCCTGTTTCTGGTCTGACGTCCCCCACTCCAGCCGTCTTTGTGACAAGAGGTCACTGAAATATAGTGCTTTCCTCGGACGATTTACCTCGCTAACCATCCAGGAGAACAAAGTCCAAGACCGCGTGCCCTGTGGGTACCCAACCAAGATGTGCAAATCAACACAAACGGATTCTCATGAGTTTCCCTGCACTCCAAACGCTGTGCTTTTAGTAGGAGAGCCACTGTGGACCCCTTTAAGATTGGTGTCCTACTTATGAGTTGTGGCTTGTGGACTGGTCAGTGTAATGAAGCAGGGATGAAAACAAGACTCCCATTACATAGTAGTTTAGTTCCAGGTTTTCCTTTGAGGTTATGTAACGCAAACAAACTGTGAGGTCATAAGCTTAATCTTTAAAACTGCTTTCCTGAAATTGAAGCGACTTCTAAATATATAATAGATAATGGCAATGTAGCTGGTTTTATTGTTGTTGCAGATGGAGTTCTGGAAGACCTACTACACAGTGAACACCAACCTTGACCCACAGACTGAGCACTCTGACGCCATGTACATGGTGGTGCCCCTGTTGGGCGTGGCCTTGCTCATCATCATCGCGCTCTTCATCATCTGGAGGTGCCAGCTTCAGAAAGCCACGCGCCGCCGTCCCACTTACTCACAGAACCGCTACCTCACCAACCGGACCTCCCGCAGCCTACCCCGCATCCTGGTGCACCGGGAGCCCTCGCACACGACCACAGAACTGCCTCACCATGAGCCCAGCGCCAGGGCAGGGGCAGCTAGCAGCGGGCACACCAACCGGACACTGTATGTTCAGGACACTTCTGTCTCTGTTGCCTCCCGGCTCTCCAGCGCCACACCACCCCCTTCTTACGAGGAAGTCACCGGACATGTGGAGAGCAGCAGTGACGAAAACAGCGCCCCCTACAGTGACCCTCCGCCTAGGTATGAGGAGATTGTAAGGCAGAAGTGACCAGAACCCCCGTCACCCCCCGCCAACCTTCCTGTGTTTAAACTTTGCAGGAAAAAACAAAACAGGACGCCTTTGCCTTAACTTGAATTGTTAAAAAAATATAGAAAGAAAAAGCACAACAACAAAAGCTAACTATAATGTATAAAATAGAGAAGAGGGTATATGGAGACTGTTCTCATTTAGAGCAAAGCAATAGGAGTTTGGTTTCAGGAAAGTCCTTTGTAATGACTGTGACCCCTAGAAATTCCCTGTGATCTCTGCAATTTATGGTTGTGAACCTCTGGAGTATTGTTGTGTTTGGTTATTGAGAGTGAAATGTATTCAAACAGCTTTCGTGATTAGCTGAACAACAGTGAAACCACATGATTTCTGTGCTTTTAATGTTTTCTTAGTCCCACAATTGCTGGGAGTGTTAAAAACGATCTTTACAGGAATCTATTAGGCAGAACAGAGCATCTGTAAAACCTTGAAGGATGGGAGAGACAGGAGAGTGTGCCAAGATTATAGCTGAAGGAGACCAGGTACTGCGAGCTGTTGAAATGAAGGTCTGTAGTCCTGCAGTCCAAAGGTCTCTGTGAACTCTGTGTAGTGGCCTATCCACTCTGGAAGGAAGATTACTGATGCAAGTCTCCAGCTGAAGATTCTGTTATGGAATTGACCGATGAAAATTCTCGAACACCTGATGCCTTTCAATGACTCTGCATTCTTGAGAATTTGTCAAATTTAAAATAAGAGACACATAAATACTTGTGAATCAACAATCATTTAATTGACCTGCCACTGTATCAGTGGTAGATTTAGGCGTTGGTGGGTGAGTGGGTAACGCTATGTTTTTAAAAGTGTTCTAATATTGAATGTTTTGGTGTTCTAAAGCACAGCTGCACTGCCATTGATCACTGCATTCAATCAGGGTTCGAACTGAACAGGTGGACCTTTAGAGTCTGGTTTAGTGGAAAGAGGATGTGAGTAAATGTTTGACTGGGCATAGTGCGAAGAACTGGCAATCTTGAGTTTTTGTTATAACCTGGACAATAATAATATTCTTTCTTCACTGCTTTCTCGTTAACACATTTGCAATAGCCAACTCCACCAAATGGTTTGTGCAATACCTTTTTTTTGCAGTAAATGAAATTACCGGTTTAAATTCGTTCAATTGTAAATATTTTACGAAAAACAACCTAAAGTGTGGACAATTTGACTTGCAGTATTACAGATTTTTTTTTTTTTCCAGTAAACAAATTGTAAGCACACAGTAGTTCTGTAATGAGTTTGAGGTTCCTCAGTTTTGTTCTAGCCCTGATGGTGTTCTTACAGAGACGCGCTGTTTTGAGTGCAGGTGGACACGATTGAAAGCCCTGAAGCCAGCAGGCTGTTTGCTTCCCTGCTGGAGTGGTAACAAGTTACCAGCCCTTGATCTGTCAGCCTCTGTGGACCTGCACTCAAACTCTGCTTACTTTACGGCACACATGCATGGAATGGATCAGGATATCCTAGCTTTTTTTCTCTTTCTCTCTCTCTTGCATATGGTGAATGGAAGGTTCTTATACCTTTGTCAATGTGTGCTTTTCTGTTTTTCCTTTTTTTAATTTTGTTTCCCTTTTTAGATAATACAGATGCATTCCAAGCAAATGTACACTAGGGGGGAGGGGAGCACTATACAGAGTGTTATCATTGTTTTTTCAAGCCTTACTTGTGGCCTATTTACTGAAACTAGTTAACCACTTGAGTGTGAATGTTAAAGCTGGGTCTGTACCTCCCTGCTGAAGTGTTACCTAAGAAATTCTCTTATATTTATTTACTGTCCACCCACAGTAGCCATGGGGAACTAACAGTTTTCTCTGTAGCAATAGCAAAAGCTATATCAATGAAGTTAAACTAAAACACATAAATCTATTAGATGAGCATCAAAAATTGTTTTAAAACTGAAAAAAAGGCTTCAAATATTTGCATTCATTTTTTTACAACTAGTAATAAATCAATTTCATTTTAGAAACTATGTGATATAAGCCAGTAAAACTATCACTAGTGTGTGTGTGTGTGTGTGTGTGTGTGTGTGTGTGTGTATATATATATATATATATATATATATATATATATATATATATATATATATATATATATATAATGTTTTTTTTTTTTTTAAACACAGTTCTCGATAGGGTGTACTTCAATGTAATCTAGCTTTTCTAGAGTTGTTCAGTCTCCTAATGTACAGTGTGTATAGTAGCTTTTGCTATGCATGTTGGTGTTTAGGTAGTTGATGTCTGATGTAGTGAAGCAAATACAATGTTTAACTCTTAACTTGCCAAGCGGTTTGTCCTCCAACTCCAGTACTTTTCTATGTCAGGGGCACAAAAAAAAAAAAAAAAAATTACTTCGGACAATAAAAAAAGAAGAAAAAAAAAACAGATGGCTGCTCAGCAAACCTAGAACATATTTAGTCATTCCTGAACTCAAGCCTTGTTTGATTTCATTTCAAAGATGTAGTTTCTGGATGCTGGCACAAGAAGAGTTAAATAATTGGTTACCTACTTTTGGATGGTTTGGATCACTTGCTACTTCATGTTTAATGCTTGGGAGTGTATAAGTTACAAGTGGGCGCTGTTTTGTAACTGGGCGGCCAGAACAAAATAACCACTAAAACAGCAGGAATATTATCGGCTACCTCCTGCATTAAAGGGACCATATCTTTTTGGTTGTTATTTGTCATTATATTGTCTTTCATTGTGTGTCATATAACATATACAAGTTGTTCTTGTGGCGTCTGTTTGCAGTTAAAAAAAAAAAAATTCTGCCCTCTCTACATAAATCAATTTTAAAGGTGAACTTATCCTTGTTCCAACTGGATTGCATTATTTGTAGGAGTAATCATGGTATAACTACATAAAAGTGGCTGATGGAATCCAGGGTGATTTCCCAGGTGCAGTCCAGCTATTTGTGGCTTATCATGCAGGGTATAGGTTGATCAGATCATCTCCTAAGGCTCAACCGAAGAGAATACTAGCATCAACTGTGTCTCCTACAACACTGTTTAATCTCTAATGCTAGTCACCCAGAATTGCTAAATTGCAGTTGCTGAACCTTTGCTCCCTTGTGTAAAATAAGCTTCCAGTAAGCTTGGGGAAGGTGGGAGGGTGGTGATGATGTCCCTTTTATCACAGATCCTAAAATTGTTGCTTTAGCACCTAAAGGGGCTTCCCAATGGTACTGCAAGTAGTGCTTACAAACTCCCTCATTGAAATGCTTTAATTTAGTCATTGCACCAAATTGCATGCAAGTGAGAGGAGGTAGAGGAGACTTGATTTTTGTTTTTATTTGATATTCATTGTGTTTTGGAATGTGTTATTCTAAGCAAGTATTAAGGCTGATTTTCAAACAAGGCTTAAACATTTTAGGGAGGCTGCTGTGTTTCTCGGTTCTTGACCCGGGCTAATCCAAATCTGTTTCCCCGCTTCCAGAGGGAAGCAGCACGTGCAGCCCATGAAAACACTTCAATCTCAGTCCACATTACAATTCTCAACTGCAAGTTAGAAAGTATTTGCTACTTCTTAACACTGCTTAAGAGCAGAAAATGTTTACAAACCATATTGGGTGCCATGTTAAAAAACGAATCAACAAAACCAAAAGTAAACCAAAAAGTAGAAAATAGAACCAAACAAACTTTGGTGTAAGAAATCTAGCACGATGAAAGAATATTTTTGTAAAATTAAACAATATCGTTCAAGACGTTGCTTTTCAATGATCATACAGGTTTATAAACGTACCTACATACAATGTATATGGTGAAAGTGTTTTCATGGACTCCTTTTAATTTGTGTTTCCAGTCTGCCCAGGGTCAGATATGTTAGCTGTGTTGATGGCCAGTACTTCTGCTCATGTGTTACACAACAGCCAAAAGGAAATGCTCATGTTTACATGTATCATCTACTTCATGACACAATGGACAAGAGGTGCCAAGTTATTGCTTTGTGAAAGCACATATTAAAATAATAATAATAATAATAATAATAATAATAATAATAATAATAATAATAATAATAATAATAATAATAATAAAATTTAAAAAAATAATTGGTTGTCTGCGCAGTTATTTATTCATTAATAAGAATGAAGAATTTCCAGACTGTTTCTGCTTCCTGCCAAAAGAGATAATTGTTGTTGTGGAGATCTGGTTTTAATATCATGCTGGTCTGAGGGAGGACGTTTATTGTATTTTGTGGGTTTTGATATCAATAATTATGTTTCTGATATCACTATTGTATTTTTGATATAACAAAAAAGCATACTAATGAACACCCGATTTGAATTTCTTATATAAAAAATGAACACGAATGAACATCCGGTCTGAACATGACCTAGAACCTAAGCCCGTCAGCAGGACTGAGCGAACCCATATTTACACCGACATTTAGGGATGGGCTTCACTAGCTCTCCAACCAGCCCACCCGCTCGCAGACGCTTGGTTTGTGACGAAATAGACAAAGAGGCGGTGTTTCAGTTTAACGTTACGTCACCTTGAGATCTAGGAAAGCTGTTTGTCAGGTTTGTTAAAATTAAAACTTTCTAAACATTCTTTTGTTAAACATGTTGTGAATGTATAACCTAATAAATCACACCAATACTTAAACACAGTAGCAGTTTATCTTGTGAAAGCAACCTTTGACAGCTAATTTGTTTTTGGTACTGCGCAACATTGTACCGCGTAGTGTTTCGCCAGTGACTGACAGGAGAAATGGAAAACAAAATGACAGTGTCCATACGCTGTGCTAAGAAATAATCATATACAATTACATTAAACAAGGAAATGCATAGATGTGAGTCTAGTTAAAAGAATATTAATAAATGCAGTACCCGGTACTTTTAGTTCGTCGTCTATTTTAACCCTTTAATTGATTCGACGTCTCTTTCTAAACCGAAGCAGCGCTGCTAAAGACAGGTGACACACAGAAGCAATGGGTTCGACTTTAGGACCATTATTTACACTCAGCAATTACCGTACGTGCTTTTGAGTGCCACTTGAAGTAATCAGCGAGTGACAGTTTAATTGTCTTCTATTAATCTTACGCTTCTGAAGACTGGAAGTCGTGCAGTGCGCACAAGGCAATTCCTCAGTAGTTAGAGAAGGAGCGATACGCCGTCATCAGTGTCCATAGATTAGCAATGGAGCCTGTAGACTTTGTAATACTATATAGGTTTGCACATACCCAGTTATTCACCATTCTCCGTTTCAAAGTTTGCACTACTTTCTTTGTAAGTAAACAGCCTATCCTATTAGGCAGTAAATCGCCCTAATGCTTCCTGCAATTAACTGTTCTCTTCCAGTTGCTATGGCAGCCTCAGCATTCCTGGCTGAGCCAGGTGATCCTGCAGAGGGGACCTGGCAGAGATGTGACTTGAGTTTCACAGAGGCCATCAACCAGCAAATGAGAGTCCCTGATAGGCTGAAGGTAGCAGACCCGTCATTGGGAGGTGAGGGGGAGCTGAAACAAGATGATCCGCCTCCATCGTTTAGTATGCACCTCCCTGATAGGCTGTCACTGGCAGGTGGGTGATTTATATGCTGTCATTTGTTTAATAACAATGAAAGTCTCTAGTCTGCAATGTATACATTTATGTGGTCATGCAATCCACTAGGCCTATCTAAGCTGTGTGAGAGTTGTGTACAACTATTCCTTAGCACTATGGCAAATCAGAAAGCTCTCTGGCTTGACAAAGGGAAAGATAGTGGGTTCCTTATTGATAATCTGATGATACGGAATGAATAAAGTATTCAGATCATTATGTTCATGTTAAGAGGTACAGTGGTGACACATTCTGTTTGAGTAGTTTACCAGCATTTGTGACATGCGTTACATTTTTTACAGCACTATTTGAACAAGCTGTTAGAAAAACTGGGCTTGTGCAATATTCAGTACTGAAAATATATGATGACCTTTAAAATACTCTCAGTGGAAAACACAAAACAATGTTCTGCCACCATGGCTCCAAGTAACGAAGACACAGCAGACATTTCCCAGTACTGAACTCTTTAATATGTGATTTCTATTTGAAGTGCCATATATGTTTAATTTATTTCTGAATAATATATAGCCTATATTTTCAAGCAGATATGCCGGATTTAGGTCCAAGACCCTCGTTTCCCAACAAATCCTCTCAGAAGCCCTGGTTTGACCCGTCTGCTGCACTCCACACCCCTTCTCAGCTGGGAATGCTCCCAGACCAGCACACAGGGGGCTGGGAGAGGGGAAGATACATAAGAGAGGTAACTTTTCTTCAAGTCCACTAAAGTGTCTGGGACTGATGCAGGCAGGGGAGCTGGGATAGGAAGGCTGAACCTGAAACTAGCAGAATTGAATTTCAGGTAGGATCTTAGCTATAGGTGTTTCAGTGACCTAAATACAATACTGTACCTCAGTATATTTAGTTATACCCCTTGGAGATGAATGCTTCTTCCTAGGGGGGGGAACAGACATCAGGAAAAGCAGTTTAATTAATTAATGTATATTCTTCCTTACAAGGCATCCCTCCGCAGATCAATGAGCGACTGTGCTTTCAGCAAAAGCTCCTCAGCTATGTGCGTCTCTAAACAGAAGCACAGTCTGTAAGTACCTATTGCATTTCAACCCTGAAGGCCAGGGGAGATAAAGGAGGAAGAATGGACAGCACTCAACTGCAGCCTAAAGACTATTTGGTGTGGAATGAGATTGGTGGTATAAGCCTCAAGTCACAGTGTTTTTTTTTTAGTATCAGCTTATTTAGAGGCTATAAATGGGTTGATAGTGGAGCAACTGAACTGTCCTGGTGATATCAGATTAGAAGCGTGCTAATTTAGAGTGGAGAAAACGAAACACAGATTCCAGCCTTGTTGCTGTGATAATGGGTAGACAGAGAGCTTCAGTCGACTCTAATGAAGATAGCTGACTGGTGCATATGTTTAATAAATACACATACATGTATATAAACCAGTATACTTCAGAAACAGTTAATATCTACGTGTTATGCAGAATATACAGTGTATAGACATTTTCAATTTCAAATAAGCTTCCTTTTGGCAAAAACATGTCACATTTGTTATTGTAATTCTCCACTTTGTTACGTCACACACATTTAAAGAAACACATACAATTTCTGCATGTCTAGTTTATTTCCTTCCTCTAATGTGTTTGTGTTTGTGAACACAGCAGAGATGTGAGATCCCCATGCCCTGTACCTCTCTACTCCTCGACAGGACCTGACCTCAATCTCCTGTCCTCGCACAGCGTACTTAATGCAGCTAAATATGTGGGGAGGCAGGTCTCACAGCGCCTCCTGCAGGCCATCAATGAGAAATTCGCCACGAGGTGACTCCTCACTGGTTCACTCCTGCTTGGCTTCTCGCTCAGGGACTGCATGACAAGATCTAGGTCTCAGAATGTTTTTTTAAACCTCACTTACATACATTTTGAGCCTTCTAAAATAAAGGCAAACCTGCAAATGTTTTGCAACCTTTTTTTTTCTTCTTTTGCAACTTTTTTTTTTAGCCATTTTTTATTACCATGCTGTGTGTGTTCTGTAACACTTATCTGTGCATTCTCTCTGTTTATCTGTGGGTTTGGAATGTTCTTAACGTTGGGCCAAATTCAAATGACTTGCAGATTTAAAAAAAGTAATAAATAAGATAAAAAAAGGTATTAAATACAAGCATTAAAATAAAGAATGTGAAGATGAGATTGATTAGATTATGATCTCATCGATAAGGTATCGGATCAAAAATATTCCCCATACACTTTGTTGCATGAAATTATATCTTCATAAAATGCATTTTCCCAGGTAAAAGTTAATTGCATTTTGCCCTTTAGTTACACAATTGAGTCGATTGTGGATTGGTTTTCTAAATACAGTAAGAAACGTCTGTCTAGTGGAGTTTTTCCTTTCTTCTGTAGTTGTATGACCATCTGTCTCTCTTTTTGATTTTATCTATATCTTTTTCTGTTTTTAAGGTTTGTATGTCTGTTTATGTAATTTGCGTTTGTTTTTTAATCTGTTTTTAAGTTGTAGTTGTTTTGTTAGCCCTTCCCTGCAGTATCTCTTGAGAAGGAAACTTTTGACTTTTGCTTCTGTTTCTGAAGGTACAGTTTCTCTGAGTGCATCCAGGCTGACACAACAGACCATGCATTTACTGAACCTAGTAAAAGAAGGTGATACACTTTCTTAGCTTTACCTTTTCATTTTTTATTAGAGGTCACAATTTTGAAAGCATTTTATATGCTAGTACTACCAAAAATCTTACTCAAGAGTGATTTAAAGACTTTATTATTATTTGTTTATTTAGCAGACGCCTTTATCCAAGGCTACTTATGGAGACTAGGGTGTGTGAACCATGCATCAGTTGCAGAGTCACTTACAACAACGTCTCACCCAAAAGACAGAGCCCAATGAGGTTAAGTGACTTGCTCAGGGTCACAGAATGAGTGAGCCGGGATTTAAACCAGGGACCTCCTGTTTACAGGGCCTTTTCTTTAACCACTGAACCATGCAATTCTGGTTGTTCTTCATATAAATGTAACTGTTGAGTAAATATTTCAGTGTGGGAATGTGCTGCTGCAGACTGAAGCTTTCTGACAACCACACAGCAGATACAGGCAGATTAAAAAGAACAATTGCCTGGAAACCACAAAGGTTCCAAATATCGTCCAATTTCAGTAAACCTGACTTTGCTATTCGGCTAAATTGTAATTGTTGAACAAAGCCAATCTTGCTATTTGGTAGAAACTGTAGAAGTTGAGAGATTTGACAATGCAAAGTGACGGCATCTCATACAGTACTGTAGCTCATCTCTCCGCCTTTCCAGGGAAGCAGCACAATTACTACTGTGCAGAGGGAGACCAATACTGGGGATTCATGGAACTACAAGTAGTAGAAGGCCAACAGAAAGAGCACTGCCTATTTTAAAGCTTTATCGTTTTCCATGTTTTAAACATGATCAGCAATAGATAGTGGGTGCCAATGCCCTGCAAGTCCAGTGTCGTGGCCCACTCCCCCCATGTATGGAGGTCCTTAACCATGCCCATGTTTAGCAGCAGCATTACCTTGTGCATATCTTTCAAGTGTATCTCGTGCTTTCTGCAACCTGTTCATCATTTATTAACTCCATGCACAACAGTGATGAATTGTACATATATTAATAATACCTATTAACCGAGAAGCTATAATTTTTAAAAAGCAGTTTTGTCTGACAGAACACAGCAAGTACTCTACCCCCCACTAATCTTGGACTGTCCAATGTTACTTAAGGTAAAATAGTCCAAGATTGTTGTTAATCAGGATCTGTGAAACCAGCTGTAAATGGGGGAAAAAAACAAAAAAAAACATGTTTACACATTCATACTTCCAAGAATAGTGCACTTAAAAGTATAAGCTACTGCTTGTCTTTTAAGCGTTAGTTCTGAATATACCAGTATTGACTACATCACCAAGGTTTGTCTGCTGTATTGTCTTTGCTTTTAGTTGGCATTTCCTAATAACAAGTCAACTGTTCTATATGTATAACCCTCCTTTTTAAGTACTGTGTACTGTGCTTGTGTGACCTTGCAGTATCCATGACTCTGGGCTCGTTCTTGATGGAGAGGACTTCGGGTTTGTGGAGGTTCTCGCACTTAGGAGACAGGTGAGTGGAGGGAATCATGGTGCTTCACTTGTGGCTTAATATCCCTGTGGCGTTCCAATTGAGAAAAACTTGCATGACTCCACCTCCACAAAATGAGGCTTGTGAGCTGGATCCAACAGAATAATACAAGATGAAAGAGATTCGTCTCAAACCAGTTTCTGTCTGTTTACTCTCTATGTCTGTCTACTGGACTATGGTTCTTTAGTTCTAGCCATGTAATGATATTTATGGATGTTGTGAATGGATTATGGTGTATAATGTAATTAAACTTGCACTTCTGTAGGCTTTATTTCAACTCTAAAAAGCAGCAGATTTATACAGATTTCACCTGTCTTTTGCAGTATGAATCAGTTTTAGAGCAGGATTAAGCTCTAACGATCTCTGTTTAGATCATTAAAATAGATATTTAGTTCCATGCATAATTAACAAAGTAATTTTAGTTATAGTTACCACATAGGTGTAGTTAGCATGTAGCTACAGTGTATGTAATTACGGATTCCTTCTGTTTCAGTTGAATAAGATGAGCAGACGTCTGGCAGGGCTGGAGAAGCAGAGTGCGGCGCACCGGCAGACCGAGCTGGTGCTGTTCACCCTCCTGGTCAGTGCCAGCCTCGTCAACAGCTGGCTGTGGCTGCGCAGATAGCCCTCCACCTGCACCTTGCACTAAGACAGTATAGACTTGAGTTATAGCAGGAAACTACGTGGCCCTGGCCCCTCTCTGTTCGCACTCTGTAGAGCTCATTCTGCGTTGGCTGTACACTGCGATTGTGAAACAATGACATATTTACTGCAGCTAGAGAGAGAGACTCTGTAGAATAAGGGATCTGTATAGCTGGCTGCATTTCTCTACGCTGTCTTGGCTACAGTGACAGCTGCACACCAACACACAAGAATGTGGGCTCTGTACCCTGAAGTCTGCTTTCTGCTACTCTTCACACACTTTTACAGATGATGCCATTTTAAATCGCATTTCAGAATAAGAGTGCTTTTATTATTATGGTAGGGATGGTATTTATAGAGGAGGACTAGAGTGTAGTGTTCCCTGTTGGTTAGAATTGAGTGCTAGGAGGCAGTGTGACCTGAGTCTATTTAAAAACTAAGGACTAGGAGGCAGTGCAGTCCAGATAAGCACTGACAGGTAGTGGTCTAGTATGGGCTTTAAAGTAGTATGTTTTGTTTTTGGGTTTTTTTTTTTTTTTTTTAATACAATGAAAGTAAATGAATTATGAACACATGTGACATCAATAATATGTAGGATATTATCAATAATAAAACATTTATTTTGTGTGTGTGTAAGTGTGTGTGTGTGTGTGTGTATGTATGTGTATGTATATATATATATATATATATATATATATATATATATATATATATATATATATATATATATATATATATATATATATATATATATATATATATATATATATATATATATATATATATATATATATATATATATATATAACTTAATATGTTATTAATTTAATATGTAAAAAAACAAAATTTTGTGTTCCAAAAATTTATTTGAAATAAAATTATTTTAATGTTGTAACATTAGACTCCTCGGAGCAGATTATTATTATTATAATAATATTCATAATATTATTATTATTATTATTATTTATTAAATGATAAGTCATTCAAATATTATTTTGTGTTTTATATTGAACTCTTAGGATGTTCTGACCCTTTGTGAGTTGTGGGGGTGAATGGAGAGCTCTGTTACCATCTCATTGTATTTCAGTGTTCTTCAGTATATGCACATCATTTCAAGGGGGGTTATAACTATGGTTGTATTTTTTTCAGGGTAAAAAAGATGCTTATTTCACTGCATTTGACAGTCTAAAAATAGGTATTTCAAGATTTTTCACAGCCATACATAATATTTTTTAAATCAAATTTTGATCATTTTGTCTGGAGTTGTTACAACAAATGTTCCTAAATATGGAACCTGAAATGCTAAATTGTAGAATATATTTTTATGTACACCATTTAAAGACATTTTACTTTCACCATTGATGAACAACAGACACACGTGAAATGTCCCCTTCTTGTACTGAACAGAGCGATCTTTAGCAGAAATATTTCTGATCTTTGATGCAGCTGGTGTCTTTTTCATTGAAGACATTTTAAACCATTTTCGTGCAGCACTATGCAATGTGTTCAATCATTTACCGGAAGCTAACTAAGCTGGCTGGCAGGTTCCTAAATGCAGTGTAACAGGTAGTGTGTCGATAAGGCAAATGTTTGCTATATTTATTAAGTGATAAAAAACATGTTTATTTACACTATTCATTCAGAAATGGGAATTTTCACAGAGAACTGCATGTTACACAGAAATGGGTAAATTAGTAGAATCGTGATAACCATGAAAAAAATATAACTATTTATTAAAACATGTTGTACTTTTATTGTGTGACATCAAATGAGCAGGACGTTTCAGTCTGATAGTTTGTTTACTAGCAGGCTGACAGAATACAAAATCCAATGTGCTCTGTAGAGACTTGAAAGACTGCATGCCCCAGGGAGAGAAGAGCAGAAACTGCTAATTACCTGCCTCAGCCATGAAAGAGTTTCAAGCCTGTCTCATCAAATCACAATTAAAAGTGTTTTTAATTACTCATAATGTAGAAGTGTTAGCCTTTCTTTTAAGGTTTCATCAGGTGATGAATGTGGGGTAGCTCAAACTCATCATCATGAAAAGATTTATCGTACATGAACTACAAATAGAATAGCTACTATGGGCAACCATTTGCTGTGATCTTAATAGGATCATTTAAAGAGCAAGAATATTTTACCATTTGAAGAGAGAGAAAAAAAATCTAGTTTTACCATACAGTCCCTTACAGTATATATCAATTGCAAAGCTCTTTGAAATTCCTCTTGCTCTGTTTTCGGCTGATGTTTGTGTTTGTTTGCTCCCCTGCCTCCCTGCTTTTGAATGTTAATCAGTCTTCTTAAGCAGCGTTCATTAATTCATTTCAAAGGCAGCCGCTGACACAAGAGCAAGATGGTTTGAAAAGGAGGAAGGGGCTTGTTCCTTCATCAGTGGCTTCTCCTGAATTTTGATCAGATTGCTGCTCGCATTGAGGATGGACGGATTAATGAACTCCCATCAAAGGGAGACCTGCATCTCCATCCTGTTTGTTTGTTGTGTTGTAATATAAGGACTCTCTGATCTTACACTGATGATTCATACGGTAGTAACACAGACAACAAAAACAAACGGCAACAAAAAACCCCAGCTCATCATATAGAAGCCAAGAACTCACACTGTTACACCCTTGTGTCAGTGGTCAAGATCATTGGTAAGTAATCATCCGATGTAAAGCCAGGACAGAGGTACTGAAATATATTAATACATTATTGTTTAATAACAGCTGTTTCTTTACATTTCCACTTACACTAAAATAAGTACATTTTGAGGTCTGCATACAGTATATCATAGTATATCTAATAAACAGTCTCAACTCTTGACAATTATTATGACTTTTACCTTGATTAACAGCTAAAACTCTCTTTCAGTCATTTTGTTATCATTATAGTGTGTATCCTGACTCATTACAGCCTGTATTAACAGACTGATTGCAGTAGTGCAGAATTTGTCAGAAACCATTTGAGAAACAGGCTTAATATTAATCGCTTCAAAAACATTAATCACTCACTGAAACTTTTTTTTTTTTTTTTTTTTTACTACATGATTGGACTCTTGTTATACAATTAAAAAAATATTTAACAGTATAGCTTGGGTCATTCAAGTTCAACCAGTCCAATACAGATCTTGCATCAAACTAAAATCACTCTCCCAAGCTTATGTACCTCTGCAGTGCTCCTGCTCTTGTTTTCTATTGAACCCATACACAGAATAGGGTTGTAACCCAAGGGCTAGATTCTGGGAGACTAGTGGTGAGAGGAGCCTTGTGGAGATGAGAAGCTTGGTGGAAACATTCCAACAAACAATGCCTTCTCTAACTGGAAACTGAAGTGCAGTTGGTCTAGCAAAATATTTCTTTATGAAACACAAAGGGACAATAGCAGTGGCTAGTCAGGAGTAATGAAAGCTTCCCCTCACAGTGAGTGAGGGGTTTTCATGATCTACAAGGTGAGAAACTACCTGTGATGTGGACTCTGGAAGAGGCTAGGATCAAACCACTAAAGAAGTTACACTTGAGCCAGATTCAAAGCCAGGCCTCCAGTGGTAAAAGGCATAGTAGGCGTTATATGCAACGACCCACTAGCCTTCTAGAACCGTTTTTATCCTACCAAAAGCTTATATAAAGCTTATACTACTCCACTAGAACAAATGACAATTTCCTTGATCACTAAATAGGCGTGAACATCCATGAAAATACCTAGTTATATTAAAACAAAAAAATAGAGACTAAATCTCATTCCCATTTACAGAAAGAAGTGTGCGTAGGTACTGTAGCGTGTCTCATCTGTCAATGGCGTTCATGGTGATAACTCCCCTAGTCTCTTTTGATTCCCCTCCCTCTTGACAGGGGCTCTGTTCATCCCCACAGGATCACAAGCTGAGCACTGATGCCAGTACTGCGCTGCAAGACATTTCCACAGAGACACAGTCGCTGTTATTCATCCAGCAAGCAGGACTGGAAAGAATGAGAGCTTCACCACGGTGCAGAGCAGAGAGGAGGGAAGCTACTCAGGCACCTAACTGAATGAGAGCCAGATTCTGTTTTACTCCTTTCTATTTTATTCCTTGCAATGCCCTGTAAGGATAAAGTGGTGTTTTAGGGCATGCCGACACCAATGGTTCTGAGTTAAATTGGATTCCTAAGTGGGCCGGTGAGTATTTTTACGCTTTTAAAGATGGAGTGCTACTCACTTTGGAGAGCTGCTGTATTGTGCAACAGCCATGAAAATATGTTGTGTTTCAATATCTTTTTCATTGATCCAGTCATTAAAAGAAGCAAGACATCAAAACTGAGCGGTAACATTGATGGTTCTCTAGCACAAAGGGTTAATAGGGAGAGACAGGCATTGAATAAGAGGAGAGCATTCACTTTAATCTGTACATGCTGTATAATCGACACAGTTGCTCAAGTATACAGTTCTTTGCAGTGTTTTTGTTGAAATATATTATTTATTTTGTTATGCTTTGCATATTGTGTTGTCTACTATTTGTCAACGAGGACAGGACTTTAAAGATGTAACATTACTCTTACCATGCTTTCAGTATAATATACTACATTTTGCAATACTTTATCATAGTATACCACAGGAAAAAAATGTCAGGACTAGGCAATTGGTGTGAAGTTTAAGGGGATGCTGCTGTGGTCAGCGGACAGCATGAGGTGATGCCAGGATTTTTTTTCTAAACCACAAGGGGTCATGAAGTGACTGAAGGACCAAAACTGATGATCTCTGTTTATGTAACGTGTAGAAGCGTCAAGAGGCTGGATCTTAACATAGAAGCCCAGTTTCCAGACTTTCAAATTTTAGTTTTCAGGATAATACTCTGGGATTATCCTAATGGTATTTACCATACTGGTCTGAAAAGGATTTGAGTGCTGTGCCTCATAAGGGACGCTTCCTCCGAAAGCTCAGGTAGGTTTGCAGGGATTTCACTGTGCCACCCAGGGACACTAAGAATCAGATGCAATGTGAGACACGGTATTGCACAACCACTGTGTCCACAGCCATGAAGAAAAGCAACCTCACAAACATCAGAGCACAATTAGGCAATATGTTTGCAAAGCCACACAACAGGGAGAGATTTACTAAACTTGTGCTCCAGTGCAAAGTTTACTCCCTTTTTCTGTGTGGAGTCAACAACACGTTTTTGGAACTAGTAAAAAGCACACTCAGGCAGCTCTAGGCAGCTTTAAATGAAACCATGAGCTGTTTATTTCTGGTTTTGAAGCATTAATAATTTTTTATTGGAGGAAACATGCTAAGAAAATCAATCCCACGGTATCCATTGGTTGTTAGTCAGTATTAAAGGAGTGTTAGCTAAGATTTTGAATTCATTTTCTTTTTAGCAATGGCACTGCCCCCACTTTAATTATCCTGGGGTCTTTACTTGCGTGTGTATACACAACTGTGGAATATGCACAGATGTCTCAAAGACGGTTGCTCCTGCTTCCATGTACTAAATGTGTTGAAGTTCAAATAACTTCTATCAGATCATGTTACACAAAAGGTATCATGATGTATAGTGTTGTATCTGAAATATTTAAACATCCTGAATTAACTTCATGAAAAACCAAAATAGGATCATCTCAATAACAAAGGAAACAATGCTACTAAAGCTTATTATTTGATTCTAAAGTAGTGATTGAAACTAATTTGGTTTTCTAAACATCGAACTTGTTGGATCAATACAGATTTTATAAAGACAGTTCTTTCTGCCCCAGAAGGGGCAAACCCCTGTTTGTAATGGATATGTGATTCATTAATCCACACTTGTAGTGGCTATGGGATTCACAAATCCATGTCTGTCACCCTTTTTGTCTGTTGAGGGGTGATTTTCTGAAGGCTTTTGAGAGATGTGATTGTCAGCTGTTGTTATAATACAAACGCTTGACACAGAAGGTGCAGTTCACTCTTAGGGTCTAATTAGAAATGTAAATATCACTTTGCCTCTAATGAACAATCTCCCTGCTGTGCTCTTCTCAGCGGCAGTATGCACCTCAGTGCAGGACATTTGATCATTCTTTCCTGTTCACGTTTCATGAGTAGGCTTTTGACATAGATTTCTGGAAACATGAAGCCAGCAGATATAGCCCTTTTGAGCTAATACATTTATGCATTTACAACTAATATTGGATTATCCTGAACCAGAAAATATGAAATACAGTATGCAGGCTTAGTGAATACACTGTATGAAATGCAGAGCATGTTATGCTGCAGGTGGTAACTGTTTCTCTAGGCAGTTACCCAGGTGACGCAGGTTGTATTTGATGCAATGGAAACTGTAACTGAACCGGGAGACCTCAGTGAGCTGAGTCCTGGAACAGAGACCATGCCTGTATGAGTATATGTGTTTGTGTCAGGTAGGAGTTTTAGAAGGAATCCTATCATGCAGGCAGGCATGTTAAGTCTCATTCATATGGAATGAGAAGCTTTTGGCCTTGGTCACAATGCATTTTATTCAATTTTTCTTTTTTTTTTTTTTTTTAAATCTCACTCATTTGAATGATCTGACCTTGAGCTGACCTGTAAAGACGAGGATTGGACTGAAATAATGAATAGAAATACATGACTAAAACTCTTTAAAAGCTTTAGTGGGTGAAGGTAGAACTGAGATTGTTATGCCTGGTGTTGTCATGGTTGCCAGTGCTGTATCTGTAGCTACGAGTGAGGCCCCCAGACAGGCAGCAACAACTGTAGAGCCTAATTAGGCACAGCATTTATTTTCATATCTTATACAACTGTGTCACACTCATTGATTTGTTTTTAGTGCTTTTTACTGTAAATGAGCTAAATATTTTGACTAGTATGTTCTCTAATAATAGAATACTCTTCTTTGCTATCGTACAATTAAGGCAGGGGATCACAGGCAGTGTAGTCTAGTGGCTAGAGCAAAGGCATAGCTCAGCAGCTGATATGCTTTGTCACATTTAAATATTGAGGTAGTGTGAGGTTCATTAGGCACCACTGCAAGGAACTCCGGGAAAGAAAATCCCCAACAAAGAGCCCGGCTCCCTGTGCCAAGCAGCCAGACACATCCTCATATGAAACAACCCAGCCAGCCACTAGACTGAGTTCATTACACAGTACAGATGCACTACAATGACGAGGCAATGGGGTCTGTGCGTTGGGCCAAGTGCAGATGCAATGGTATAAACCACTGGTTGAATGGAACCACAAGGCTAACATTTTCATATCGATGTTCGTTTTTAAATGGCAGTTGGCAGGGGGGTTCTGTAATGTGTCGGGGATGAGGCAACCTGAATTCGCATCCTCTTCCCTATGTTCTAGCTCTGCCCTCAGCTCAGAGTAGTGTGCTGACAAGATGACTGGGCAGATGAACATCGAGAGCAATCACCTTTCCAACCACAGGCTGTCCGTCAAGACTACCACAGATGAGGAGCTGGAGCGTATGGACAACACTCTCAGCAGGTCAGGGACAATCCAGGCTTTGCCAATCTTTGAATTGCAGCAACAGCAATGTTTAAATGTGCTTACAGTAAATGGATTGAACAAAATCCATGTTTTTACTGTATGTACTGAACTTGGAACATTTTCCATTGCCTAACAATGAAAATGAAACATCTTGATGGAATTACCTACTAACTTAGCTGTGTGTCTCTGTGTGTGTGTGTCTTCAGGGCCCAGTCCATGTGTGATGACACCTCCTCAGAGCTGCAGAGGGTGGCTTCACTGGACCCCAATGGGCTGCACTCCCAGAACTCCTTCCAAGGGAGGGGGGCGCTTTCAAGGTAGGGGTCACTGAGAATAGCTCTGTAAGAGGTGCTGGATAAAAGTCATTTTAATAGTTTGATCTGAATATGTGTCGGTACAATGCTTAGTAGAATCATGCAACATGTAACAAATAAAAGCAAATTTGTAGTTGCATTTGTTAAAAAAAGAAAAAAAAAATCACCTTAAAAAATGCAGATATCTAAAAAGTTTACATTGAATTCTTTAAATGAACATGCCAATGCATGTATGTATTTACACTGAACAAAAATATAAACGCAACATGTAAAGTGTTGGTCCCGTGTTTCATGAGCTGAAATAAAAGATCCTAGAAATTTTCTATACGCACAAAAAGCTTATTTCTCTCAAGTTTTGTGCACAAATTTGTTTACATCTCTCTTAGTGAGCATTTATCCTTTGCCAAGATAATCCATCTACCTGACAGATGTGGCATATCAAGAAATTGGTTAACAGCATGATCATTACACAGGTGCACCTTGTGCTGGGGACAATAAAAGGACACTCTAAAATGTGCAGTTTTGTCACACAACACAAGGCCACAGATATCTCAAGTTTTGAGGGCGTGTGCAATTGGCATGCTGACTGCAGGAATGTCCACCAGAGCTGTTGTCAGAGAATTGAATGTTGATTTCTTTACCATAAGCCGCCTCCAACATCGTTTTAGAGAATTTGACAGTACGTCCAAATGGCCTCACAACTGCAGACCACGTGTAATCACGCCAGCCCAGGACCTCCACATCCGGCTTCTTCACCTACGGAATCGTCTGAGACCAGCTACTTGGACAGCTGATGAAACTGTGGGTTTGCACAACAGAATAATTTCTGCACAAACTGTCAGAAACCGTCTCAGGGAAGCTCATCTGCGCGCTCGTCGTCCTCAACAGGGTCTTGACCTGACTGCAGTTCGGCGTCGTAACCGACTTCAGTGGGCAAATGCTCACCTTCAGTGGCCACTGGCACGCTGGAGAAGTGTGCTCTTCACGGATGAATTCCGGTTTCAACTGTACCGGGCAGGTGGCAGACAGCATGTATGCCGTCGTGTGGGCGAGTGGTTTACTGATGTCTGTGTTGTGAACAGAGTGCCCCATGGTGGCGGTGGGGTTATGGTATGGGCAGGCATAAACTATGGACAACGAACACTATTGCATTTTATCGATGGCAATTTGAATGCACAGAGATATCATGACGAGATCCTGAGGCCCACTGTCGTGCCATTCATCTGCCGCCATCACCTCGTGTTTCAGCATGATAATGCACGGCCCCATGTCGCAAGGATCTGTACACAATTCCTGGAAGTTGAAAAGGTCCCAGTACTTCCATGGCCTGCATACTCACTAGTCACCCATTGAGCATGTTTGGGATGCTCTGGATCAATGTGTACGTCAGCGTGTTCCAGTTCCCCCAAATATCCAGCAACTTCGCACAGCCATTGAAGAGGAGTGGGACAACATTGCACAGGCCACAATCAACAGCCTGAACAACTCTATGCGAAGAAGATGTGTCACGCTGCATGAGGCAAATGGTGGTCACACCAGATACTGACTGGTTTTCTGATCCTCCCTTTTTTTTTAGGTATCTGTGACCAACAATTCACGTGGATTCCCAGTCATGTGAAATCCATAGATTAGAGCCTAATGAATTTATTTAAATTGACTGATTTCCTAATATGAACTGTAACTCAGTAAAATCTTTGAAATTGTTGCATGTTCCGTTTAGATTTTTGTTCTGTGTTTGTCATATATGGTGTCCTCCTCAGTCTCTGTTTGTATTCGAGGTCCCTCCATCCAAATCTGTGTAGGAAAGGATATCTACTACAGAAAGGATATCTAGTGTCCCTCATACTATCTGATATAGCAGAGTTTGCACAAATGTGTGTTGCACATGACCAGTTGTGTGTGTTACCTGTGTCCTGTCTTTGCCCTGGCAGGCTGGTCCGGATGGTGGTGACGTTGAGGGAGTGGGCTCACAAAAGCCTGCAGGAGGAGGAGCAGAGGCCAGACTCCTTTCTTGAGCGTTTTCGAGGGCCAGAGCTGCGGGCCATTCCCAGCCGGGTCAGCAACTCCCAACAGGACCAAGAGAACACTGACAGCAAGGGAAAAGACAAAAAGTACATGCATCTATGTGGAGGGAGGGGGTTGCCATGTGTTAGTTAGTGTTTCCATAGAGCATTTCCACAGAGACACGAGAGATGCAAGCACAGAGAATGTCGCACTGCTTCATAAATTATGTCCATTAGGTTACCTAAGAGCTGCTTTAATCACACCTAAATAGCAGAAATGAATATAACTGGCAGAGCTACAGATCTAGCAGCCAATACAGTTGACTGTTAATTCCAGTGTAATAAACTTTTGCTACAATTCTGAAAACGTATACCAAAACTGTCTTATTTTGTAAAGGACTCTTACATACTTCAGTTACTCTGGAGTAGATTGGAGTAAATGAGTCAGTAAGACCATTTTAGTTTGGTCTGGGTGAACATAAACACATGTAAAAGATCTACTCCAGAGGCAGTACCATCAACCAATGAAACTAACCATACTTCACAATGACATCCCTAACCCTATGGTATTGCATTGTCACTAGACCATGTGAAAGTATCAAATCCATGCCATTGCTGTTAATTGTGAGATCTGCGGATATTCGTGCCAGGGCCCTTCTGAGTAATACACTATTATTGTAGTCAGGATATCTCAAAATGAGACAAGGACTCATCTGGTGATATCAACCTTTTTGAGAATTGGGACATCATTTTCTCTAGGGAATCACTCTGCTCCAGTTGCGGTGGTTCTGCTTTTACAGTAATGTACATGGTATAAAGCATACCTGTAGCTGTTGTTTCTGATGTTCTTATTCAGCTAGACCCAGGAGCAGATGCTGACAGGCATGCAGCTGAGGTGGCTGCTGTGTCTCCTCCAGGGAGTATTACTGAGCCAATAAACAACTTAAATGAAAAAGCCAGCCCTTGGGGCAGTATTTAAAGCATGGTAATGTTTGTTCACAGAAAGAAGGAAGTGTTTGTGCTGGACCCTGCTGAGAATCTTTACAACCAATGGCTCTTAATAATCGCCATTCCAGTACTCTATAACTGGTGCATGCTGATAGTTCGGTAAGTTTTGTGAAGCCATTTAATAATAAGTATTTTACTATCCATGTGTTAGATACTTAACCAGTTAGACAAGCTGGCATCGTTCAAGCCATAAGCTGGTAGTTTATCAGACTGGACCAATATTAAGCTATGAATCATATAACAATTCTGTGCAATGACACATCGCCTTCAAGGAAGCTTATTTAAACCATTAACCAATTCCGAAGATCATCATCTGAACCTGTTGGTCTTTTCCTTGTGTTGTGAACTGGCTGCCAGATGTATCATGGCTAAGGTCAGACGACCAGACCACAGTTCAGATCATTCCAATGAAGGCAGGGATTTTCTTTACGCAAATTCAAGATGCCTTCTTTGCTTTGTTTTGTATCCAGGGCCTGTTTTGATGATCTGCAAACTGAAAACTACATTCTTTGGCTGGTTCTGGATTATGTTTCAGATGTCCTCTACATTATTGACACTGTCGTTCGGCTCCGCACAGGTCTGTTGTGAGTGGATTGTAACATATGTACTCTGTATGCATCTTTAAACAATAAAAGAATGTTGGTAATTAAAAAAATGGTTATCTCAAGGAGCAGTAGAACCCATGGATATTTAATTCACAACCATCACATTTATACACGTTTATTTCACAATTTTATGCAATGGTGCCCACACTGCACTATACTGTGTTACTGAATCATTTAAAGAGCAAGAAACATGGGAAGTGATATTGATCACATTACATCTGGTCCATGGTATGTATTGTGACTTCGGTAAATAATTAGACCCCCAATTCTTAATGTACACAAGTTTCCAAATATCTAAACGCAAAAGGCATTTTCAGTAGCATTAACTTTTAATTTTCGAGCAGGAAAAAGAAAGACAGTCTGAAAGGAAATAAACATCTCATCTGTCATGGAAGATTTACGGTCAGATAAATAAAACACTTCATTAATCTCCTTTAGGTTTCCTCGAGCAGGGGCTGATGGTAAAGGACCTGGCCAAGCTTAGGGAGAGCTACATCCACACCCTGCAGTTCAAGCTGGATGTGATCTCCATCTTACCGACAGACCTGGCTTACATCGCCACAGGCATCCACACCCCTGCGCTTCGCTTCAACCGTCTTCTGCGCTTTCCCAGGATGTTTGAGTTCTTCGACCGGACAGAGACACGCACCAACTATCCCAACATTTTCCGCATCTGCAATCTGGTGCTCTACATTCTGGTTATCATCCACTGGAATGCCTGCATCTACTTTGCTATCTCCAAGGCCTTTGGCATAGGGTCAGACAGCTGGGTCTTTCCCAACTTTACAAACCCCACTTACGGCAGACTGACTCGAGAGTACATCTACTGTCTGTACTGGTCTACTATCACACTCACCACCATTGGAGACATGCCACCCCCAGTCAGGGACGAGCAGTATTTGTTTGTTGTTTTTGATTTTCTAGTTGGGGTCTTGATCTTTGCCACTATTGTGGGAAATGTCGGATCCATGATCTCTAACATGAACGCCACAAGAGCGGAATTCCAGGCCAAGATCGACTCTATCAAACACTACATGCAGTTCCGCAAAGTGAGCAGAGAGATGGAGGCCAGGGTCATCAAGTGGTTCGACTACCTCTGGACCAACAAAAAGACTGTGGATGAAAGGGAGGTCCTCAAAAACCTGCCAGACAAGCTCAGGGCTGAAATAGCCATCAACGTCCACCTGGACACCTTAAAAAAGGTTCGTATCTTCCAAGACTGTGAGGCCGGGCTTTTGGTGGAGCTGGTTTTGAAACTGAGGCCTCAGGTTTTCAGTCCTGGGGATTACATCTGCCGGAAAGGGGACATTGGAAAAGAGATGTACATTATTAAGGAGGGGAAACTGGCCGTGGTAGCTGATGATGGGGTCACCCAGTACGCTCTCTTGACAGCCGGAAGCTGCTTTGGCGAGATCAGCATCCTCAACATTGAGGGCAGCAAGATGGGCAACAGGAGGACTGCCAATATCCGGAGCATCGGCTACTCTGATCTCTTCTGCCTCTCTAAGGATGATCTGATGGAGGCACTCACTGAGTATCCAGATGCTAAGAAGGTGCTGGAGGAGAGGGGCAGGGAGATCCTGGTAAAAGAAGGATTGCTGGATGTGTCAGCTGGGAAAGGGGTGGTGGGGGAGGTGGAGGTGGAGGAGAAGATAGAGAGGCTGGAGTCCTCCTTGGACAACCTACAAACACGCTTTGCCCGGCTGATGACAGAGTACAACTCCACCCAGCTTAAGCTGAAGCAGAGGATCACCTTTCTTGAGAGGAGGGTCAAGTACATGGGCAGTGGGTACATCTCTGATGGGATGGACAGTACTAATGACACTGATGGAACCTGCAGTGAGGGAATGCAGTGACCCTCTCTCCTGACCAATTAACTTTATCAAATGCTTTTATTGATTACTTTCAGCTGTAGGCTGAGACTGTTGGAAGGTCTGCTATCTTATGTAACCTGCACAAGAGTTAATCACTATATAAACAATGCAAAAAGTACATGTGAAATACTAGGTCAGTAGAATCCCAGAGCACATAAGGAATGGAAGATGATCATAATAACAACATGTTTCTAACTCTGAAACTGATACTATTTTCAATGATTTTATGTATGTGTACTGTATTAATATAAGGTCTACATCTTTAATATGATAAATAAGTTACAAACAAAAAATAAGACAGAAGAGCTGTTTAACTTATAAAATTCACAGTGTTGGATGTCTTTTACAGTAGCCTTGGTTAAGCTTTAAGTGGTGTGCTTGGTTGAACAGTCAGTGTGTTGTTCTTAACTTTGAGGCTCAACTGTATTAAAGACTATTTTGTTATAATAGACCATCAACCTCACCTTCAGCCCAGAACTAATCAAACTACTCATAAAGGCTGGCAATTCCTCAGTGTAGGATATTTTTGGTTAGATATTAGGTCAGATTTTTTTTTATAAATCAGAGTTCATCATTTGGGATTTCAAATACTAGTGTATCATAGTTTTTCTCCACTTCATACTCAACTGTAATTTAAATTATCGTAAATTACCTTACCTAAAGGTCACTTTAACCATGGTGATCTTTAGACAGACACGGCAACTTACATAACTTACATTGTTTAAACATGTATACTTGAGCCTTACTCTCGCGTTTGAATTACAGCCCTGTATCATATGATAGGTATGACCATCTAAGATCTGAATAATTAATACTGTATAAAATGTAGCTTGTTTTTTTTGTTCACTTTTTAATTTCTGCATTTTGCAACCATTTCTATTCAACTATATTAGTAACATCAATGTTCATTTGGTTCAGTAAAGGGCTGGCAACTAAATTAGACCTCTTGTAGTTTCCAAAAAATCTCTGCAAGAGGCAAAAAAGGGAAACTAGTTAGCAACATGAAAATATTAATATCAGGGTAGAATAGTTCAAAATATATCAAATATTCGCCCATAAATCTGTTCTCAAGGTTACTGTGAAAAATACTGTACAGAGGAACAAATGTTCCCATGGCATGTCTGCAGTGTGTATAACTGCATCACAAACATTTTCAAGTACTGCATGTCTTTCCTAGTAGAGCACTGGATTATTCATTTGAGTGAAAACTTATTTGGCAGATTTAAATACTTCAATTATTTTTACATTATGTAAATTGAGTTATTCTTCGTTATTCTTGACAACTTTATTTTGTTGGAATATATTTAAATAAAAAATATGCTCCTATTTTAAATAATCTTGTCTCACTCTTTTTTGCTCCTGTATTGTTTTGGTCTTGTTCAAGGTTAAAAGGTTTGACATGAAACAAATCAGACAAAGATTGACATGCAAATCAATGTTTTAGTACAATTTATATGAAAAACACAACCACTGGGTTAAACATTAATACCAACATTTAAAAATAAGATTGCAACTATCTTATAAAAAAAAAAAACACAACTGGTCCTGTTCATAAAAACAGAGAAAATCTGCATACAAAGTGCATCAAGAAATGTATTCAATATTACCTGAATACAAAGCTATCCACTATGCTTGTTCGTGAAAGTCATATTTTATAGAAAACAGGAAATTCTTCAAGGGTTCTTGGGAACTCCATCTCACAGAAGCCCTTGCAAGCAATCACTTGATCTCACAGCCCTCCCATGACTCCAGTGTGGAAATTATACAGGAAAGTATGGACAAGTTGTAGATGGCTTTTCATGCAAAGTTGATAAAATCCATCTCTCTCTGCATGGTTAAAGTGACCTCCAAGGTATGTGCCTCTGAGATGAAACGTGCTTTGCCAGTCTTACTGTCAACAGGATGGGGCAGATGCAGGCCTAATTTACTGTAAAGGAAGAAAGAATAGCTGGTACAAATATTGGATTTCACCATGCTCTTTAGTATAGCAGTGCTCAATGCTGGAGCTGTCTGCACAGGAAAACACTAACATGTTCTGGATTTAAACATTATTTATTTATTTAATTTATATATATTTTTTTTAATTTAGAGTGACCAATTATTATTTTTATTTATTTTCCCCCCAATTTGAAATGTCCAATTATGTTTTTTTTCTCCTCACAGCAGCGAGTTCCCACACAGCACAGATGTTCTGAGGGCGTGAGAACGTCCTCCCATCTCACAAACCTAAAGCCAGACTCGCTTTTACAATGAGCAATCCAGAGCAGGGGTGGACAGGTACCGGTCCTGGAAGACAGAGATCAGCCCTGCTTCTTATCCACTCTGAATATGCTCAGTGTCTGGCCAGGAGGGTTCGCTGTTGCGCGATGAGGGGAAGCCCCCAGCATGCTTTAACTGGACGAGCCACTTGGGGACCACTCTACATTTTTTATTTTTCAAAAAGATGTACTGCTCAATAAAGCAAACATTGAAAAATAACTAAAGCTTACAATTTTGGTGAACGCAGATCAAGGAACTTTTCTTTGACATCCAGAAAAACATCTGCGATTTTGGTGTCTGGAAGCTTGATTTTTATCTGAAATAAATACATATATAAAATAAGCACTTCCTCAGCTATGGATCTAATTTACATTCATTTTCTAAAATATGTTGTACTTGTAGAGGGACTGAGGTCATTTATATATTTTATCCTTAAAACATCTCTAACCACCTATCAATGCATGCCATTGTTTCAGTCAGTGGAACATGTTCACATGAGTGAGGGAAAATGTATTTTGGTTATAAAACAATTTACCATATATATATATATATATATATATATATATAATATATAATATGATTTTCTTATCAGTCTCTATTTGGAGTTTATTAAGTTTAAGCCTCAACTTTTACAGGTATAAGGGTTTTGATTAATTGATCTCCATTGTCATGTATTGCTGTAGACTACAATTCACTTACCAGCATACACTCACAACAGGCAGAAGATGGGTCCTTTCTGCTCATCCCTAGAAACACATCCTCTGTGGTAACCTTCTGTTTGAAAAGAATCTCATACCTGTACAGAAAGGAGAAGCTAAGCATTTTAAATTGTGTAATGCACAACATGAATGATGTTTCAGCTATAGCTGTCAGTGCTCTGTCTGATGCACAACCCAACCCAACCACAATTATCTTTAATGACAATGCTATTATTGAGCAATGGTTGCCTGAGAAAGAGATACAATGGCATGAATCACAAGGGAACATTTCCATATTTCACCAGTGGTATTTACTTTTCTGAATGGGACCTTTCTTAACTGATATTAGTGGGGAACAAATGTCTAGTTACTAGACATCCACTGTGAGTTACATTTTTGGGAAGGTCTACAGTATCACTTCCCCTGTTTATTAAGGACAGACAGAAACAGCTACTGCTTAGGAATAGACAGCTGATTGTACTCACTCGGGCTGCTGCCTGGGGTCCCAGGTGTCATCAAGCTCTGAGCCCTCTGGTACCTCCTCTTCACTCCAGATATCTTTGCTATTCTTACTCACCACTGGAGGAACTGGCAACATATCAGGACACATTATCTTTCCTACCCATGATATTGCCAGTTTCTTAGATTGAGAACATTTTTGGAAAAGACTGAGATCCACTTTTGTCAAGTTCCAATTCCTTCAGATGGTATTTGGTTCCTTGGGAAAACCTTTTTTTTTTTATCATTTCTAAAAATAATATTTATTTTAAACTGAAAAACATAAGGTTTAAATATAAATATAAATAAAGACAGATGGGTCAAACCAAGAATAGACATGTCAATGCTTGATTTTTCAACCCCCTAATTAACACAGCAGGTGTTGTAAGTTATATAGTGGAGCTGCTAGTATGGAAGTATGACCAGATGATCACTAAACCACCCCGTGATAAAAGGTCAATTATTGTGACTATAAGATACAATTATGCAAAAACACAGACTAACATACTGGACCTTTCATTTGCAATTGTCAATACAAAGAAAAACTATTAAAACATAAGGTAACATGCCATCATTTCCTTGAGATATCAATTAAGATTTTTTTTTTACCTTAATGATAATTATGTCACACTATGTCCTAACATAAACGGTTGCATCAACAACAAATAGTGATTGCTTTCCTTGAGTGTTTCAATGCCATGTCAATGCCTCTACCATGTGACCCACCTATATGGTTTTGATTACACTATACTCGTCATCAAGATACATGCTATTCTGCATGTTGTACATTTAGCTCATGGAGACCCATTTCAGACAACTATACTGTGTTACGAATGTAGTCCGTATGTTAAGAACATACCTTGTTTAGCATTTACAGTAAACTGCAAGGTACCGTATCGTGTGTGTTCTGCAGACAGTTACTGTAGAAAGAGAGACGTCTTACCATTTGTTTCACATTTTGCTGGGCCAATGTGACCAGGTCCTAGGCTCGCTGTCGATGAAGCAGGCTGAAATAAACAAATAAATAAAAAACACAATACATCCTAAACCGAATACACATTATTGTTGATTTATCAGTGTTATCGAAGTGATTTTATCAGAGACATTTTTTAAACTGAAAAATATGCAATAGTTGTAACAAACCAGAACCAAACTACAAGTAATAATAATGGTCTCTTAAGCAGTCTCAGTTTGTAATTAAAATGAGAAATATTTGACAATGGGTAAACTAATTAGAATTGTTAATTAAAAATAATAATAAAAAAGGGGCTAGGAGATCACGTGTTCAAATCGTAATAAATATAACTTTACGTGCTCTAAATAATAATACCTGCTCGTCTTCTTCATCGTCTCGCCCCTGTGACAGCAGTTTGGAAAGTGCCTCTAACGACTGAATAGAAGAAAGACCGTCCATCTCGGCTGCAAATTAAATTCCTTTAAAACTTGAGGAAAGACTATTGAGTTAAGTGAAATTTGCGGCTTTGTCGCTTACGTTTAGATGTTTGAAATACTACGTTTTCCACACCGTAGAATTATGTCCAAATTATACTCAATTTGTTTGAGTCTTCGGGTGTCATGGTAACCCGACAGTACCGCCCTTAGCAACCACAAAGTAACTGACAGAAATTCAGCCAATCCGAGAACACAGGACTCTCTGAACAGCCAATAAAATCAATTGTTATTTAGCTTACATTGATAATGCCTGTTTGCGGGACTCTTAAGTTTGGCAAGGAACTGTAAAAAAAAAAAAAAAAATAATAATAATAATATTCTATCAGAATATTATTTATTTATTTATTTATTTATTTTTTTTACAGATTATGCATATGTTTCGTAATTTATTTCACACATCCAGGTTGCCTGTTTATTTGTTATTTCAGGCATTCTGGTAGTCTCCTTGTGTGGAGTGTAGGTCCTCACATCCTCAGTGTTACAAAAAATGGCGCTTTGGTTGGGTTAATGTGGGTAGAGAGGCAAAATATATTTAAAAAATCTAAATAGTTTTTGGACCGCTTGCTGTTAAGGATTCCAAATTTGTTAGTGTCGTAATCGGTGAGTAGACCATTTATGTCTGATGTGCATAGTTAAAAAAAACAAAAAGAAAACCCTTTTCCTTTTTTCCTGATGTAATTTAGCACGCACATTGACATTGGCATCAATACATTTGTAAAACAAACAGGCTTCACACAAATCCCACTCTTCTTAAACTTGATAAAAGGAATATATTAATATATTAATATATTCATATGTTCTGTAGATGTGAATCAGTCAATAAGAAACGTATAACACAATGTAATATAATGTGTTTAGAAATGCCGAACAAACTTGGCTGTCACAAATTTTAATAACCACGAGGATATTTCTTAGATTTATTGCTTAGGAAATATCAGTATCTTTATAATTTCAATGTTCAATTCTCTGTGTAATAGTAAACTTAAATAGTGTGTTATAGAAAATCTGTATTTTGCTTTGGCTATCAACATATCCTGTCTGCTACACTTTCTGTTATTTAGTTATTACATTTGTTTATTTTTGCATCAGAAAAAATGTTAAAAAAAAAAAAACTAACATTAGTTTCCCTGTTGTTTAAATAAAATTCTGTAGATTATTGAACTAAATTATGTTCTTTCCCCGTCAGAATTCAAAATGAGTGGATTTAATTTTGGTGCCTCGTCCGGTGGCTTTAACTTCGGTACCCCCAAGACGACAGCAGGGGGCACTCCTGGGTTTTCACTGACTGGGGCCAGCACCACAGGAACTACAGGAGGTGGGTTCTCCTTTGGGACCCCTTCCCAGGCTCCTGTCCAGCCCTCTAGTCTCTTCTCCATGGCTACTCCGGCAAGCTCTGGTTCTCAAACAGGATTCAGCTTTGGAGCCCAAGCCACTTCAACACCAGCAGCAGCACCTGTCCAGACCACTGGAGGGGGGTTCTCATTTGGGTATGTCTGTTTCTCTGTGTATTACACCTAGAGCCCTAGCATGGAAGTGCCTAGATTGCCCAGGATGGTGTTGATAATGTTAGTCATTGATATTTGTCATATAATACATTGATAATCATGACAGTTATCAACTGCTAAAATTGCCATGTATAAATGTTAAGGACATCTGTACAGCTGATATCTTATTTTTTGAAAACGACAAACTTTTTTCAGGGTGAAATTGCTGCCATGTGATGAAAAGAAGCAAGTAATGATAATTAGAGTAAAGAAAAAGCTCAGGACTATCTTTGTTTTTGTTTTGTTTTTTCTGTTCCTCCCACCTTCCAGTGCCAGTGCTCCAAAGGTAAACCTTGCCATGCCGAATCCCACCCAGGCCTTGACCACTGCTGGTCTGACCCTGGGTAACAGCATGGCAGCCTCCACAGGGACAGGGTTCTCCCTTGGGGGAGCACTGTCCACCCAGAGCACAGCAGCCCCTTCTGGAGGGGGGTTCAGCTTTGGTTCTAGTGGGAGTCTAGGGGGTGCCATAACACAACAACAACAACAACAACAACAGCAGCAGCAGCAGCAGCAGCAGCAGCTACTACAACAACAACAACCAGCAGCCAGTGGATTCTCCCTTGGGAGTAGTGCTGCTGCCCAGCCTTCTGTGGGGTTTTCTTTTGGGGCAGCAAAGGTGCAGGTGACCACAACGGCCCCCAGTGCAACCAGCGGGGGATTCTCGTTTGGGAATAACACTGCCCCTGCAACCAGCCAACCCGCAGCGACACTTTCCCTTGGTGCTCCAACAACAGGTGTGTATCTTTCAGTCCAGCGGTCTTGAGTAGATTACTTTTGGGATTGTAGAAAAATAAAACCCAAATGAATAAACCGTTAGTGTTCAAAATAAGAATTGCTTGGTGACAGTTGTGACCCCACCCACCCCTTGAAAAATGTCGACACCCCTGTTATTCTAATAGAAATATTGGTGCTGTATCTTTCGGCAATAGGATGTTATACATAGATTTTTTGTTTTCCAGAAGCAAAAAGGACCTTTTAAGTGTTTATTTTTTTTTATTTTAATTGTCCAAAAATGGTATATCTTGTTGAAGTGTAGTTTTAGTTTTTGTGTATTTATTTTTCAATGTATTGAAATCTATATATTTTATTTATTTTAATTTTTTTGTACATTAAAAAAAAATAGGGCTTACTTTGGGATCCTTAGCACCAGCTTCAACTGCAGCAGCGGCCACAGGGACCACAACCCAGGGGACAGGCATGTTATTTGGTGCCAAACCCCAAGGTAGGATATTTTCATTCTTTTAAAAATGTAGTTTATATACAAAAATAGAAAACACTTGAAGTGGTAACAGTAGTGAAGTTGCATCATTTTTTAAATAGGCTTTGGTGGCCCCAAACTGACATTAGCCTTTATCAGTAAACCACCACACAACTGGAAGTCTCATGTCTTAGAATGGTGGGAGATATTCAGGCGAGGAATCAAGACTAAAACGAAGAACCGTCATACACGCACCCTTGTCCTTCCTGTTTCATGAGCTCTCAAACCGTATATTTTGCAGTATTTTTTTTTTTTTAGCGCTCTGGTTTTCTGTCTCAATCAGCCTTAACCTCCGCAGCCCCCACCACCACCCTGGCCAGCACAACATTAGGGTCCTCTCTCTTTGCTTCACCGGCCCCCGTCTCATCAGCTCCCTCCAGCTTCACACGTGAGTTTGCATACTACTCTCCCATATCGTTTGTTATCAGACTGCAGGTTTTGGTATCCATATATGTTCAAGTAATGCCAGCATATGAATAGATGCTGGCAAATATGTATCAGAGTGGGTGAATCTACATGCTGAGTTTTCTTTGTGAGTTAATATGAAAGTGATTCTATAATATATATTTAAATCAAAACACTCTTCCTAATAATCCATGTTTTTCTCCCTCTAAAGTTGGGTCTACAACTGCCCCTACAGCTACCTCTTCAGCAGCATCAGCAGCAGCAGGAGGAGGATTGGGGTTCATGCTGAAGCCTCTGGGGGTCACCACAGCAGCCAGCACTGCTCTGTCAGGTAAGAGCTGTGAGGTACTGACACTGGACAGTTACCCAGTTGTACAGCTGGGAGTGATATAATATATGATGGAGCTCAAGTAGTGTAGTCTGTCAGTTTTCTAGCTTCAATTGGTTAAACTTCAGAATACAGTCCATGTAAATGTTTGCATGAATAGAAACAATCTCCTTCATTGTTGTGTAGCAGCTATAGTTTATGAACAGGTCTGGATGACTTGGAGCTCAAACCACCAGGGCTATGGTGTTTTTCATACTGTACGGCACATTTGAATTTAATAAAGGTGTACTGTTTCAGCTGCTGCCCCCACAGGTGCAGTCACTGGGTTCTCCCTCGGAATGAAACCTGCAGGATTGGGCACTATTGGAACCACAGCTCCCCCTGCCACCACCACCACCATCACAGCAACTGCAGCCTTAACAGCCAGGTAGTACTGCAATGATGCTTTTACCTTTTCCCTATGTGTATGTCTTTGAACTGCAGGGCCTGGTTCCTTTTATTTAGACTAGCCTTATTTCTTGTAAATTTGCTGTAGCTTCTCTGGTTATGTGAAATGTTTGGATTGGTATTATTATTGTTATGCTTTGTGCCTTGACTGTTCATGCCTTCCTCCAGTGCCCCCCCAGTAATGACATACTCCCAGCTGGAGAACCTGATAAACAAGTGGAGTCTGGAGCTAGAAGACCAGGAGAGGCACTTCCTGCAGCAGGCAACACAGGTCAATGCCTGGGACCGCATGCTTATCGAGAATGGCGAGAAGGTAAAAGAAAGAGGAGAGTGCTTTCATTCATTCATGCTGCACATTAAAAGCAACACCTTATTTGTTATGTTTAGTCCACTAGTTCCATTAAAGGCATTCCTTATTCATCTAAAACATCTGCTGTAATTCTCCATTAGTGGCAGTCTTACAATTTGTAAATAGTTTAATTCTGTAGGAGGCTCCTATTTATACAGCATTTTAGTTCATTTGATAGCATTGTCATTATCACTTTTATATTGATCAATGACAGTGCATTCTGTTTGCCCCACCTAGATCACATCTCTACACAGAGAGGTTGAGAAAGTGAAACTTGACCAGCGAAGGTAATTTTAATTTTGCTTTGTAGCCATTAGCACATATTTTGTGTTGTTTGCAGTTGTGTTGATTTACCCCTTATGTGTGTTCAGGCTGGACCAGGAGATGGATTTCATCCTGTCTCAGCAGAAAGAGCTGGAAGATCTGCTGACACCCCTTGAGGAGTCTGTGAAGGAGCAGAACGGGACCATCTACATGCAGAATGCAGACGAGGAGCGAGAGAAAACGTAAGTTTGAGATCTGGAGTTCCAGCCCTGCAATGTAGGATAAGCTGGACAGTTATATATACCAGCATGTGCCATCCTTTGTAAGGAACTCAACACGAGTGCCTTGCTCGATTGGAAACTTGATGGGGTTTTTATTTATTTAGGTTCATATTTTTGTCCCAATCTTTCCAGATACAAGCTGGCAGAGAACATAGATGCCCAGTTGAAGAGAATGTCCCAGGACCTGAAGGAAATCATCGAGCATGTGAACACATCCAGCAGCTCCTCTGAAACCAGTGACCCGGTATCCGGGGGATTTAATGTGAGAATAATCTTGAATAATTATTTTGTTTTTTGTTCCCTGATCTGGGCTAGATCTTTTAAGGGTTTAAGTAGTGGTGTTATTTTTAAACTTGGGAGATAAAAGGGGTCATCTGAAAATAATTTCTGTATGCGATGCAAACAATAGGATTGCGCTATCTGATATATTTAGTTAATTCAATTCAGGCAATTTTAATGCTCCTATGGATATACTGAGTAATAGAAAACACATTTTAAATAGCATTTGCGATCTGAAATTTAGTCTGCTTTTTCTTTCAGCTTCTGCAAATCTGCAAAATTCTAAATGCACACATGGATTCACTTCAGTGGATCGACCAAAATTCAGGTAAGTTGGTTTTATTTTTAATAAGTCTTTATTAGTGAGCTGTAGAAAACAAAACTGGATTGTAATGTAAAGCAAAGGGGCTTTTAAAACACTAGCTGACTTTTGTATATCTGTTATTGATTTGAGAGCCAAACAAATATTGTAATAGTTTGCTTCTAGAAAAAGTGTAAAAGGAATAACAAAAACTTTGTATTTATTGAGATTAGTGCTGTAATATTTTCTAGCACATATGGTTACCCACCATTTCCCTCATTATTGGGACATTGATAAACATGCAAACAGTCATAAAACCACATTTTAAATAAATAAATAAATAATGAATAAGTATTGAATGTATATTGTTCAGGTAGAGAAGCCTATGGGAAGTTGTGGATTTAATATTGTGGTTTTGTGTTTTTGTTTTTTCTCTAGTCTTGCTGCAAAGGCGGGTGGAAGAGGTGTCCAAGCTCTGTGAGGGTCGTCGCAAGGAACAAGAAAAAAACTTTCGTATTGCATTTGATTAAAATAAACAAAATAATATATAAGCACACACAATGGTCTCTTTAAAATCTATACCCAATTTCTGTGAAAAATAAAAAACAATTTTATTTGGAGTCTGTTTGAGTAAAATAAAGAATTGCTTACACTTTTTAGTCCTGCTCTGTGTGCATGATTTGTGTCTTCTGTACAATGAATTTAAAAACATTAGGCTGTATTCACAAAGCATAAGATTGTCATTTAAAATAAATACAGAGCTTGGTCTAGCCCACTGTTGTTGCACCAGTGAAGGGGGCAAAAAACTTCTGCCAAAATCCCTAGTCACTTTTTATCTTTTAGCTTTGTTTTAAGTACCCTTCAATGTTCAGCAAATGGTTTCTATCACCACCAAGAATGATTATAATCAGTGTAGTGTGTGCTCTGTAACTAAGTGATTCACACAAATTGTGCTTTAATGGCTGGTTTCACAGACCCTAATTAGCACTAATCTTGGACTACTTTACCATGTCTAATAATAGAAATCCATAATAAGTGCTATTCAGGATCTGTGAAACTGGCTGGTAAAGTTGAAAGGATTTTCTTCCCTGCAGCAGGTGTGGAATATTGTTTTTTTACTGAGGTTCAGCTGACTGTTCAAACTAGACCCAGTGATACAGCAAGCATCTATGCCTGTAATCAAGGTGGCACTGAAAGAAATGTAAATATTACTAGTCAGATAATCTGCACTAATATCCCATATACTCAAGAGAGGTGACACAAGCAACTGTGCAAGTCGTGTGTACCCTGCCTAGGGCTTAGGAAGGCTTTTTGGTGGTGTAGACAAAACAAAAGAATCAGCATTATATAAATAGGAGGGGAAACAGGCACCCAGCTCAGTAAAAGCAAAATAGAAACTGCATTCAGGGCTCATTATGCTGAGAAGTGGAAATAGGATTGTGTTTTACAGGTATATTGGTCATCACAATACCTCTGAACTAAGATTTAAGATTATGTTGCATGTTTTAGCAACATCATGTTGTATTATATTGCACCGTTTACAATGTAAACATTCAGCTGTATCATTGCATTCATTGTAGCCATTAGATGTGGATTGCTGTTACCACGTTGCAAGAACAATCCCTAACTAAAGTTTTACTGGTAGTGCTGATGTAGCTAATGACTAACTTGGTGCCACTTCCCTGTGTCTGCACCTGCATTACCACGAGTTTTAGTTGTCATGAGAACATCAAAGGGTGAAAGTTCATCTTTGAATTAAAGGTCAATACAGGCAGATCCGGGAGTCGATACTTTCGGTTGTTTCTGGAAAGGTAAAATAACTAGATGTTCTTTACATTTTTGTTAAACAAAAAATACAATCGTTTTTTTTTTTGTAACTACAACCTTGTTTGAGCAATAACTGTAGATTTTAACTGCAAAATAGTAAAGTTTGCACTAGTTTCAATAACTACTTGTGGACCAAGGCAAAGTGGAGTAGTGTGAAAAGTTCTGTCAATCACTCTGAACTCCCAGAACGGCTATATATATATATATATATATATATATATATATATATATATATATATATATAGTTTAAACAGGTGGGCTAGCAACATAATTGATAAAAGTGCATTTTTAAATAAACAAATGCAATATTTTTGTTCTTAGGTCAATACTTTTTATAGGTATATTTGGATGTTTGTACTTACAGAACAACACAGTTTGTTATTTATTTTGCTATACAAGCTGATCCCTGAATTTACAGTAGTACAACATTACATACAGTAGTTCATTTTAAACTGCAGAACCGTTACAATTATCAAAATAATGGGAAGAATCTGTCAAATCCCAACCAACCTATGACATGTCGAGTTAACGATACTTATTATTAAATATGCTAAATTACTATCGGGATACTTCTAGAATGTACTGTTGTTTAACTTTTAAAATTGTTATTGTTTAAGTGAAATGATCTATATTCTCTACTTTAGAGGTCGCTGGTATAAAACTTTTTTTATTATTATTTCTTTATACAAGTTTTTTTTTTCTGTCACTTAGGCACAGAAGCAATGGGAAGTAAAGACAATCATGGAATTAAAACAGATGACATCAAGAGACTATCAAAAGCAGACCTAGAAGTAAAAGACCAGATAAAATAAGTTAACCTACAATTATAAGTAATCGTTTCCATTAGAAGCTAGATGCTGACCTGTTAATAAGTAGAAATCAGCGTCATGGGATTACCCGGTTTGAAATGATGACGTCTTTTCAGTTTTGAACCCTGTGTACTCGCTCGTCTTCCACAGAGAAACCTTAACCAACCATTCTCACTGAGAAAGAACTGGCCCCACTTGAAGGGAGGCAGGTATTTGGGTCACGGTAGCACAGTTAAAAGTGTAAGCAGATTCACATGGCAATTCACGTCTTTTTTTTAATTCCCTTGGTATTTTAGTGTATTTGCGCTCAGAGTGGTTCTGTTGCTCCAAAACAAACTATATATTTGTATCTCTAAATACACCTTTTACAGGGGTTTGAGCTTGTCTGGAGAATCCTAAGTGCCAGGCTAAACAGACTTTCTTAGTCCATTCAAAGTATCTGTCAATGGGATCTTTTTGGGACCTTGTATATTTTATCCATGTACATATTTTCTCATTTGTGTACGTTTCATTGATGGGAAGTGTGCTACATAAATAAAGATTGAGTGGAAAGCTGGACTGGCAGCCCTTTGTATTTTACATGTATTTAGCACAGCTGAAAGGTCACATTGTCACATGATTAAATTCAAAGCATGCTCCAGACAAGTTCAAAGCTGGGTTAAGGCAGATTTAGAGAAACAATATAGGAACGCTGGAGTAACAAAACCTATAGCCACTTGGAATGACAGCAAAAATCATAACACAGTAAGAGAAATGACATTGGCTGGAACTCTGCTGTGAATTTCCATAGTGTCTGCAGCATAAGATTTTACTTCCGTCCTTTCCATCAACAGTTAAATACATCTGCAATCTCATAACCAAATCAATTAATACACTAATGTATTTCTAAACAATTACTCTGATTTTTCTCATTTTATTTGTAGGTTCAATCTAGAAGAGCAAGGTCCTGAAGAAGTGATCAACTCTGCCTGCCTTAACTATATTGTAAGAACAATTGTAAGAACAATGCTGACTAGCCTGTGTGTATCAATATTAAAAGAGGTATATATGTACTCCAGTACTCCCAGGGAGATCACCTATTCTGATACTGAGCCACATTCCAAGCACACTAAGATACTTCCTTAACAGATCACACACAGCTGTTTTCTATTGAATTATTATTTTTTTTTTCAATTTAGTTCCATTACCAGTAAAAATGAACTCTTTCATTGATACATTGATATAAGCATTGGTCATATCAGTGACACAAATATTTTCACATACTCCTCCCTTTATGGCATGACCTTGTGTTGCTAATTCACAAGAGTCTAAATTTCTAATTTTAAAATACATCTACAATATAAAGCTACCCACTAAACTGACTCGCAGATTTTTTTTTTTTACACCAGTGAGCATTTCCATGTTTTCTGTAAAGCGTAGCTCTCTCCTTATATCAACAACCAAACTTATATTTTTATAAATCATACATGAAACATGATTTACAATCTCAAATACATAAAATGAACATGCTCACATCTCATCATAACACATTTTTTTACCCATTTTCTTTTAACAGGGGTTAAATTTAAAAAAAAAATGGTTAGATGCATTAAACACAAACATACCTTCACTAACTTTGAATTGAATGGGGCCTTTGCGCGAGTGATGATAACTTCAGTGGATTACCTGGTGAACATTGGGGTTGGATTTCAGCCTCTCTATGCAGGCAATTCTCATTAGAAACACTGTCAATTCGCCAGTGTAAAATGACATGCACATCAAATTTTTATTGAAGTGATGAAAGGTCAATGCAAACTACAGCTCAACCACAGAGGAGGGGAAAATACTTGACCTCCACAAGCCTCAATCCCTCTCCAGGTTCAAACACAACCCCTTACAATGTACACAGGGAGGTAAAAATAAAAAAAATAAGAACTGAACGTAGTTCAGGAAACCCAAATTGCCTGTTTACAGTTCAACCCTAACTGCATAAGTAAAAAATAACCTGTGCAATTTAATCTGCAACACACGATATGTTTTAATTTCTCTTATAAAACCATTACTGTAAAGTTCCCATCTCTTAATATATGCTGCAAAGAATATATGCAAAAATAAAATAAAAAAATAGTGCAGTGTGTTAATGTAGTATAAGTCACTGTAGCTTTTAAAGTGTTTTATAAAGGAATAGTTTAAAGAATTTCTACCTGACACAAACCAGTCTGAAAGATTAGCTTGGTGTTAGTTTTTTTCCCCATTTTCTTTCAAAAGAGTTTTTTTTTTTTTTTTAAGTGTGTTTAACACAAATGTACCCTCATTAACAGCAAATTGAATGGGGCCTTTGAGCAAGTGATGGTAGACTACCTGGATTTATTTTTTTTAAATATATTTATTTTATTTTATTTACAGAAAAGAGCCAAAACCAGTCATTTATATTATAGCCATAAGAGGTCTTAACTATTAGCCAATTTACAGGTTGGTAAATTAATCACATGGGTTGCTGCTACCATCGAGGAGAAGGGAGTTGGAGGCAATACAGTCAATACATAAAAAAAATAAAGCTAAAGAAATAAATAATACATGCTTCTTAAAAAAAAACGCTACCTTTTCATTCAAGTCTTCCATTGATTGATGTAGAGAAGAGCAACTTCACAGAACAAGTTACAGAACTAATATCCTCAAAATCAGAACGTCAGTCACTGTTTTTTGAGCGACTGCGCTTTCAGGATTGGGGCTCACATGACTAGTATGACCTTCAGTGCACGTTCTGCAGTGACTGTTGCTGTAAATTTCAGATTCCACTATCCTGTACACAGCTCACTATTTTCTTTCATCTGCAGCTGCACATCTGGGTCTTGCCTTTTCACTGTGTTTTCATGTATTAATCTATTTAGTTCAGTGGGATTGGACAGCTCTGTCTCCATCTTTATAAATAAAAGCTACAGTCTGTGCATCCAGGTTTACTGAGGATATACCACTACATTAAAAAAGGGAACCAAATCTGAAACATGGGAAACAAGCTGGTAGTCGTAGTATATTCCCTGCTTTATCACACAATGGCTACCATTAGATCAACTCTTTCATAAGACTGAAAAGTTACAAGATTAGAACTGAAATCTAGAACAACATTTAAACCTTCACAGTAAATCAGGCTAGAATACTGCAATTAAATCACAATCTGTACAATGATTGTAGAGTCCACGTCTATATGAAATGAGTATATAAAATGTGTTTTTGTTTAGATGGGTCTTTTTCTGTTAATAAGGCAGGCTTGGATGCAGTAGTCCTTGAATGGGAACGGATTAGAGGAAGGAAGGAACGGGCGCAGGTTAAAGGTGAGCTCTGGTTATCAGTTGGTCGGTTGTACAGTTCTGTTCCCTCAATGGGGCCCCATGCTATGGTGCGTTCCTCTGCCTGTTACTTTTTGACACAGCTTGGCCAGCTGAGCCCACCACAGGCTGCGGAGACGATGACATAGATCACAATCTGTAAAAGAATAGGTGAGGAGGGGCTATGGTTATTTGTCTAGTATAGCTACCAAATCTCAGTCTGAATGTGCAGATCTATTCAAGTGATTGTTTGCACTTTAAGACAACTTTACTCCATTTGGTCTTCGTAATACAGAGACTCCCCCACAATTGTTACTCTAATTTGCAGAATATTTACCCTTGCTGAAGTAAATATAGGTTATAGAGATATAAACTCTAAAAGTTTGCTGCCGTGTCAGGTAACTATTTTATTTCCAGTACTAAACTATATGGAAATCTAGATGGTGAATCTAACTGCTTCCAGATGTAAGCTATTCAATTCTTAGTGAATGAGACAGGCGATACTTACAAGGGATACCACCGCTATTATAATGGTGAGCTTGAAGTTTTTCATGCACATTGACCGGGCCAGGTTCCTGCTCGTGGTTTTGAACGTGACGGACTTAAACAGAAACAATGCATTTCAGGCAAGCTTTTCCTGGTTGATGTAAAATACATATGAATAAAGAAACTGAACTTTACTGCACTGCTTTTCATGGGCAGTGTTTGTCTTGAAGATGCAGAGATAACATAAAATAGCAGAACAAGGATACTCACAGGGACACCTCACTTTTTTCCACAGCAGCAGTTCAAAATAGCACACTGACTTTATAACCTCCCTGGTGTATGTAAATAATGAGAACTCACTGAATCCACCAGGCTCTCTGTCTTGTCTATTAGCAGCTCCAGTCTTTCTCCTCTCTGTGCAACCAAATCTGAAAAAGAGATCCATCAGCTGGTTATTTTAATGAGGAGACAGGAGATGCAATGAACAGCATTAACAAGATTATACAACAACCACCAGACGCTGTTATTACTCAGTAACAAAACAGCAAATAAAGCACGACAGAGAGGTCACTAAACCCTGTGCAATTAGATCTGGTACACTGGAGTGTAACTATTAACATGGACCTCTGCAACACTCTGCACCTCGTCCTGATATCTCTACTGAGACCACACAGATCCTTTACATTTCTGAGTTTTGAAAAGTCTTCAGATGTGAAACAAAAAATGACGAAGAAGAATCAACAGGAGGAACATATTCATTACCCGTATTAGGTTTCATTTCAAATTGAGCAGCATTTTTAGGCTTGGATACCGTATTCACCTTCAGGTTCGTGTGTATCAAGTACAAAGTGTAGCCATTTCAGCTCTTTTTCTACACTTTGAAACGGTGCAAGTGGGAATCAGGAACACAATGCACTAGTGATCCGAGGTGGTAACGCAGCTGCTTGCTTTTACCTACCAATATTTCTGACCATGATGCCTTTCAGCTCGTCCACCTGGGTCTGAGTCTCCGTCACACGGTCAGAGCCCTTGATGTCTGAATGGTGCTTCTGAGCGCACAAAATGAGAGAATTTATATTGGAGCACTTATATAAACACACACACAAAATAACATGGGTTTTGATTAAATAGTAATGTTCTGCACATAGCTCTTTAGACTGTGTAAGGAGCATTCTCTCTGGATTCCTAGACGCCGATCTTAAATTGTATTTAGTGTATATCAATTTAAAAGCAGGATGCACATACTGTACAATTCAAACAATTTCAAAATGTACAGCAATAACTCCAATGAGTTAATAATGTACAACATTATCCACTCCTAGTACACAGAACAAGGCTTAACCCTTTTGACACATGAAAGAAAGGAGAGCGAGCTACTTGCTGTGCTACACCAACGACGTATGGCAGAGTCACAAAGACGGCTGTAGTGGATGACGTCAGACCAGAACCAGGAACCAACGCAGAAGAGACACAGAGGTGGAGTATGGTGAAGCTGAGCGCTTGGCTGCACTCAGCATTTAATAAGTAAACAGCAAATAAAAAGTTTGTAACAAAACACTGACACCAAAACAGGACACGGCACTGGCAGCCAAAACAAAGAGACAAACAAAAACGAACTACACAGACAAACACGGTGAGCTGCTATTATTTACTTTACTATTATAACCTCCGTCTCCACTCTCCCGTTCTCCACTCATCGAACACACAACAACACCGAAATACACACAGGGACCGGCGTTGCCACATACACCCCCCCCCCCACCCTTTGTGCACAGCACACATGGCCTCAACAGCCACCCAAAAGTCTCGCTCAAAAGTTCCGGGCCAAGAACAGGGACTTTAAGGGGCTCATGGGCAGCAATGTTGCCAGTAGCCAGGCTGTTACTGGCCATGCCGTCAGCAGACACGCTGACAGTGGGGCAAGTCTCTCCTCCCGCTGTACCACTAGCAGCAGAAATGCTGCCAATGGTGAGGCTGTCAGCAGACGTGTTGACAGCTCCCAGACTCCTTCAGCCAGGGAAATTCCAGCAGCCGAAAAGCTACTGGGGTTGGTGGTCTCCAGACCCTCCCCCCTCTTCACAGCCAGCAGCTCCCTCTGAGAGGACTCCAGCCCCCAGAACTCCTGCAGCGAAATTGCTGCGGGAGCAGGTGGTCTCCTGACCTTTCACCCCTTCTTTATAGCTGGCAGCTCCCTCCGGTGGGGCTCCTACCACACTGACCCCTGCGGCCAAGCAGAGCTGACGGCAACCCCTGGTGAAGCAGTTCCAGCGACCCCAGGCAAAGGCAGCAGCGAACTCTCGGGAGGCGAACTTGGGAGGGGAGCCCCTGGCCATAGAGGCAGCAGCGGGAGCTCTGCTTCTCTCTTGTACCCTGCCACCAGTGGCTCCACAGGCGATGCGGAGCAACAGGCAGCCCCAGGCGATGCGCAGCAGCCGGCAACCCTGGGCGATGCGGAGCAGCCGGCAACCTCGGGTGATGCCAGGCGGGCATCCTTGGGCGAGGCTCTCCCTCACTTGCCGGGGACTGGGGTGACCCTCCCTCACTTGCCGGGGACTGGGGTGACCCTCCCTCACTTGCAAGGGACTGGGGCGGCTCTCCCTCTCGCTGTGGAGACAGCAGTGGGAGGTCTCTGGCTCTGGAGGCGAAACCAGCAGGCATTCTTCCTCTGCTGGTGGAGATGGGGACAGCAGGCATTCTTCCTCTGCTGGTCGAGATGGGGACAGCACGCATTCTTCCTCTGCTGGTCGAGATGGGGACAGCGGGCATACTCCCTCTGCTGGTGGAAGTGGGACGGCACCCCCGGACGAACCATCATTAGTCAATGGGCGGTCTCCCTCAGTCGGACTACAAACCAGCCCATGAATTCTCTCTGGAGACCCTGCTACCTGAGCTGCAGTTCCCTTTATCACTGCCTCCAGGTAGCAGAGGACCAACTCTACACCTTCCTCCAGCGTTTTGGGTGTGTGCTGTCGCTCCCAGGCCTCCCACTGCTCCCTGTCCATCAGCCACAGGACATGGACTGGGCCTCCAGCCCCGCATTCTCCTGGATCCACTCCCATGGCCTGACTGTGTCTTTTGCCATTTTTTTTTTTAAAACAAAAAACTGCGGTTCTTACTCTAGGAGGTGCTGGTAATCCCACGATGACACCACGTGTCACAATGACGGCTATAGCGAGTGACATCAGACCAGAATCAGGAACCAACACAGAAGAGACACAGAGAGGTTGAGTTTGGTGAAGCTGAGTGCTTGGTCGCGCTCAGCATTTAATAGGTAAACAGCAAATAAAGAGGTTGTAATAAAACAGGACACGGCACTGGCAGCCAAAACAAAGAGACAAACAAAAACGAACTACACAGACAAACACGGTGAGCTGCTATTATTTACTTTACTATTATAACCTCCGTCTCCAATCCCGTTCTCCACTCACCGAATACACAACACCACCACCGAAATACACACACAGGGGCGGGGCAACACTGCCACAGGCAGTGACCCCGACATTATCACAAGTCACACTGCACACCCGCATGATTGAATTAGCTATAAGGGAATCTTTTACATCAACTTTCAAAAGCGCTTAGTGAGTGAAGAAATTTTTCTAACAAGTTTTTATACAAGGCCTCTTAATCCTGCAGGCTCTTATCAGCTCTACCATTGCTTTCAGACTTTCTGCTCTGAAGGTCTCCGAGGATGCCATTCACTTCCCCCTCGTTACCAGGGCAGCAGTTGGGATTTACAGGAAATGAGTACAGCAGCTAGTACACAGCCGTTGGTAACTTCCTCAATATGCAGTTTTAGCTCAACTCCACACTTAAAATGTGCTCCACATTTTTTAGGTGTGGGAATGGGAAGGTGCAGTAACCAGTTTGGGGACTGTGATGCATTCTCTGGGCAGGTTTCTGTACCATCTGAGCTGCGAGCAGGCTGGAGAACTCGCTGTTCATGGCGTAGGGTAGTGCCGTCTGTGCCCGCGAGCCGTACGTTGTCTGGAAGCGCTTCTTAATCTCGTTGAGGAAATTAAACGCTCGGGATCTCTCAAAGTCCTGCAACCAGAGTAAGACTGCTGTTAACCTCAATATAGTAACACATGACAGAGAATACATATTGATACTTGGAGACTGGTTTACTTACATCGTCTGTGATACAGAGGAAAATGATTCTGTCTTGACAAATGTAATGAAACAGGTAACTGAAATAAATAAAACCATACAATCGATTAGTGCTGGAATGAGAAGGCTTAAAAATATCCTTCATTGCCATCAGAAATGCAGCACCAGTGGGTACACATCAATCTAGCAGTCATGATGATTAGCATCTCCTTCTGGTAATATGAGCCACATTTACCAAGCTTTGGCTTCTACATTTTGGTACACTATTTTCAATCAAAAACTGTACATTGGACCAATTAAAATAGTGAAAAACATGTATGACCTGCTTTAGCTCACACTTTAAAAAAAACACCTTGTAAACTTACATACACAGTCCAATAATTTTTGTAAACTGTTTGAAGCTATGTCACAGTCCATTAACAACACGTATTCATAATACTTGAGCCCCGAGTTATGGCAGGAGACTTACTTGCCATGCGAGTAGGTGAGCTTGTTGTTCTCGGAGGGGATCTTAGCCAATACTTGCTCGGTCACCTCCAGGAAGTTGCCTCCACACCAGGCATGCTTCGCCAGGATTGTTGTACCACGAGCCACTACTGCAAAGAGGATCGCCATGGCAACAGCTGGTAGAGGAAGTGAGTGGGAACTCAATCTGGAATTCAATGATGAGAAATACATAAACTATTGTTATCAGAGAAAGGGGCTAACAAAGCAGCAGCCACAAGATCCATTTAAGACAGAAAACTTCAGAATAGACACAACGTGATTGAAGCCAACATCTTAATGCTGATTTTAAATTCTGATACCTGTGTAACTCTTCCCCACGTTCTAACATAGTGTGCCCTGATGTGCCCTCTATCAGAAACTAGGTTTACAGTCCTGTTTGTTTACATTCCCTGAAGATAACTGCTTGTTTCCACAGAGGAAAATGACCTCAATGTGTCACATGAAATTAAACATCACACTTATTCTTATTATGATGTTTTTTCTTTACCTACTATGATTAACAAGCCACAGGACTGAAAGGTCATTTACACTTATGGGGATTAGACACAACCTGCCTTCCTCCTTGATGACGAATGCCCTCTTTGCACTCTATGTACCAAGCAGGCATACTCCAGACCTGTAAATAACATGACATTCTTCATTCTATTGTTCTGGTAAACAAAACGCTAAACTAAACACACTAACATGGGGAATGAAAGACAAAACACATATGGACTACATAATAGAATATCACACACTCAGTACTGAAAACCATACTACTTCTGCAGCAGTTCACAATGTTTACACATTACGAGTCTGATGGCGTCTATACACTTAATCAAAAACTAGATTGATTAGAAGACTTTACACCACAGACAGAGAAACTTCTTGTACGGTACAAAACATGCTTTAAATTTTAAACAACATGTTTTTCCACCGCCGACTACCCACCGGATTTTTGACAGAGTTGAAAAAATAAACGAGTTTATTCTTCCCCTTTCTCTTTCAGTTACGACAGCGCGGAGTCGAGTACATAAACACACCTTCCGCAGAACTACCCCGTCAACAACACGTTCGTGACATGCCAGTGTGCCTGTGTCTGTTACTTGTTAAAATATGTGTTCCCAGCACAGTATTTCAAATTCCTGTTACTTAAAAAAAAGATACTGCTTATTTCCGTTATCTTCTCGCCTTCGTTCATGTGTTTTTCATTTTCAGCTCCTGGGTCACAAGCAGCTCCAGAGGCCACTTCCTGCTGCTTTGCGTCATGGGTATTGTAGTTCAGAAAGCAGAAGGGTCAAGTTTTATTTCTGATATATAGCTCAGTCTGCTCATGCATATATTTCATTATGTATTACCAGTTATAAACATTTTAATAATGGCATTTTATTTTGTTTAGCGTGGGTAAAAAGAAACTAATTTGATCGACTCATAAGTACTACAAATGACATCAGGTGTTTGCGCGTGTTGACTGTTTGTAGTTTTAGCCCTTTGGTAATGATATATAACCCAATGGCCTAATTTCAACGTAAAAACAAAATAATTATTAACTAAGTTACGAATTACCTGTGTGACTGTCATTTTTATGAATATAAATACCGTGAAACGCTCAATCAGAATAACCAATCAGACTACAAGGCCCATACTGCCACGCGGTTTTCGTGTACGTTATGTCCCTGCGACACTGGACTTAGAGGAAACAGAAAGCATGGCGACAGAAGAGGGAGTGAAAAAACCAACACTGGAGGTGGTAAGTAATAAATTTGAATGTATGTTTGTATTATCATACAATAAGAAATAGTCAATCGCAATATAGTAATATACGCGACAGTAGGCATGCGTCACTGCAAAAGTTTCCTGTCAATAACTTAAAAAAAAAGAAAAACACTCTTACTAGTTAATTATATAACTACCATGTAGTTATTTTGATTAATTCACATACAATGATATATCAAATGTTACACTTCCCTCTCTCAAGACACTGCTGAAAGCACAAACTGGTCATACTGGCAGGTCCTTTTCCAAGAGAAACAGAACTTCTGCTCAAATTCAGGGGCTCTGCCTGGGGGTAGGCTACTTGAACAACCCTTGAATGATGATTTTTATGTGAGGATCTCGATAGAACCTTGGCCTCAGGGCGGGGGATTTCATTAGTCGCATATAATGTTCAATTCCCCGCAGTATTTCCCAAAGATGTACTAATATAGGTGCTGCATACGCGTAATTGCCATTTGTTTAATGCATGCTTTTAAAAAGTGAATAGATAAATATAGACCAACGTGTTGCACATGCACTGCTAATGTTTAATGATTACATGTTATAAAGTTAACAATGTAACATCCACACAATAAGTCCAAGTTGGTGTACAACCTACTGTCCGTGGTGTTTTCGTTTGCTTAGTCTGCTTAACGAAATGAACTTGTATACAGAGTGACATCAATTATAAAGTCTATTCTTTTTAAGAACAAATTTGTGAAGCTGTTTTTTTTGTTTTGTTTTGTCTACGAACTCAAATGTGTATTGTGATTTGTTAATAGTTAGTTACTATGCAGAGGTTTAAAAATGTATCATGTGAAAGAATTAGGTTTCAAATTGTTTGACCAATTTTAAATAGAATGAAGTAACATAGTTAATAAATATCTTCTCATTATCAAAATAAATAAATAAATAAATCCGCGCTGGTAAGCTAAACCCAAAATTAAAACTATACTTCCCATATACTTTACATGCTGCATTGGTCGAAAGTGGGTTCTCGAATGGCGTTTCATTATAGTACATTATATCGAGTTGAAGTTTCCATTGACCTCCACTAGGGGTCAGACTTGATCAACTGCTGGTTGATGCTGATGTTCGCACAGTCAGCACCCACATATCCGACCCTATAAAATTTTAGACTTTAGTGACGGTTAAAGGTGACGGATATTTGATTATTTCATTTTGTCCCGTTCCAACCCCATGTATCTTTTCGGTGTTCCCTGAAAAACGGACAAAACAAAAATACATATCTGAAACGACTGTGTTTTAAAATAGGTAGGCTTCCATTTAGATGTACAGTAGGTGGTTTTGTTGGTACAGTATTATATTTAACATAAGTAGTATTTTAATTCAGAACGATATGATTCTAAAAATATCACTTGGCAAAACTAGAGACGACATGTTAATTGTAATACAGTACATACTTTTATATTCGGTATGTATTGTAGCAGTATGTAAAATTTTCCATCAATGACCCAACAGCAAAATTAAATAAAAATGTTATCCATGCACATGCATGTGTAAAAGGCAATGCAATTTAGAAAAAACAAAAGATTAAAAAAAAAAATAAAATGCAGCACAGTTTCCGGAATTAAAACAGTATCCAAAGTGAGTATTCATAATTGCAGAAGTGCTGTAAAGCCCTAATGTGTCAGTTCACTTGCAAATGAAAATGCACAAAAACAACTAAAGATCAGAGATTTAAAAAATGCATCACAGCATCTAAAACTGTTTAATGATTAACTGTTACATTACCCTAGCTTGTCTCGTTCGCTTTGTTGTGGCTGAATTTGTCAGGTAAAACTGCACATTAGACAGACTGATTTGGCTTTATTATATATATATATATATATATATATATATATATATATATATATATATCAGCACGGGCTGTGATGGATATTCAGTTAAATTGTAATATAGAAGAGATGGGCTTTGTATCAGAAAAGGGGTGGCAGTCAGAAATCGCGTGTGACAGGTAAGTGTATTAATTTGTTACATATATATGTAATGGGGATTGATGTTCTTAATACAAGGGCGGTAAAAAATGACTGACATGTATCCGGGTAACGGATATCCGAGTGCTGACTGTATTGACACTGTTGTGCATAAATACTTTTCCTACCTTCACACCACACAAGCAAATAAACCCAATGCTCTTCCATCTATCTCTGTTTGCTGTGGTATCTTAAGCAATAAAAAATCCTGTTTTCAATACTGCTGGAATTAAATCCATGCAACCTCATACAGTAATTGTGCCTATCTTTTTTTTTTTTTTTTTTTTTTTTTTTTTTTTTTTTAAGATATAAACTACCAAGTGTGAACACTTTCACCTCTGCTTGTCCAAAAAATAAACTTTCACAATATCTCGGTATTGCCCTGGTAAATCGTATATCAACTTCTTTCCTCCTCTGCTGTGACTAACATCTTCTGTGAAATAATGTTTGTTATATCCTGCCATCCCTCCCTTCCTGGTTTACGTCCCAAAATAGCTGGGTCTTTCATGCTTTGGGATGCTGTCGCAGTGTAATCAACAGGACCTCCATCCTCACTGGGGTTTAATCCCAGACAACAGAGGGGAGGAGCTTGTAAACTATTTAATGCATCACACTTGCCTTTTCTACAGAAACCAGCTGAGGTTAAACTTAGTGTGGTCATTCATTAGCCCTCTCATCATAGTCTAGGTCAGGATTACACCACCTTGCTTGCATTTAGTTGCAGGACTTTACATTGACCCTGATTGAAATCAATATCTAAGGACCTGGTTGGAATAAAGTCTTGCATACCCCTGATCTGGGTCTGTGGTAACCTGCTTATACTTTGTCATATTCTTTGGAGAGCATTTGTATGTTTGTTCCTGAAATTGACTTGACATGTTCAATTAAAATTGCAATTACAGCAGAATTGTTAGCTGAAATTGCAATTACAGTGAAATAGTGTGCCAAATTGTAATTGCAAATACTTACAAATTGCATGCACAATTACAATTATAATTGACCTCAGGTGTGCCTGGGACCATGTCATCTCCTGGCCCTGTTTTATATACATTTACATGTGCTGGGAAATCATGTTTACTGTTTGTGAGATCATTACTGGAATGCATTCAAGTAATGCATGCTAAAGAAAAAAAAAGTTCAGCGTCAAAATAAAATTACTGTACATCAAAAAAACTAAACTTATTTATTGTTTTTGAGCATTAAAAATGAACACAAACGTCTTTACATACAGTACCGCTTGTGAGTGTTTGTTTTATCTTATTTTCAAGCTCTTACTCGTAATACAAAAAAAGCATGTACTGTTTTTGGGTGGAAATAAACCAGACTATATGGGGCCCTAACAGATGCTTTAGATTACCTTATTCCTAAACACTTCATAGTGTTATAATGAGATTCTGTTAGGTATACAAAAACACATTTCCCCATGGATGTCTAGCATATCCCAAAACACCAACAGTGCAGTACTGCCACAATGATTGATGAGGGGAAACAGTTTGGTGTAAAATATACACATGCTGGGGTGTTTTGTAGGTGCAGTAGATCACTCTAATCCCATGAGCAAACGTCGTGGCCCACACACAGGCAAAGCACCTGCTTCGCTTTAGCACTCTCCCCCTGGATCAGTTACTTGGAGCAGCCCTTGTCAGTGAGTTTTCCTCTCTTGCTTCAGGGAACTCGGTGTTTAGCAGTAAAGCTTCTCAAAAGGGGTTTCCCAAAAAGCCTCCCAGATCTTGGCCCAATCCTGTAAAACACTCTTAACCACAAAGAGCCGAGTGTTGCATGTTTTGTTTTCTCTGGAAACTGATTGTGAGTATTGGACGAGCTTGAAAGGGACCGATAATTTCCTTTACGTTTTATTTTTCAGATCCTCTCCTTTTGGATCCAGTAATTCCAAAACCACAGGCATGTCATACCAGGGTTCGTTAGCTCATTTCGCCCCCTTCTCCCTTCTAGTAGCTGTAGCTTTCTGCCTTCTATATAGACTTCTTGTGTGCAACAGAGAAGACGGGCCTACTCCAGAAAGAGCGCTGACCCCATCCAAAGAAATTTTAAACTCTGTTTAGGATTCACTTCACAGCCTCCCGCAGATGCACCCTGCTGTTACCATTATGGTCATTTGCAGGTCACTTGCATATTGGAATGGGTGAATAATAACTTTAAAATACACAAGATATTAGTACTAGGAAGACTCTTTTGATCTGATTCTGCTCCTAAAAGGGTGACCTTGCTTATTAACTCGCCCCAAATATTTAAATTTGTATTACAGTTCAAGAAACCATGTGTGCAGGCAGTTTCTCAAGTGCATTTTTCAAAACCTCTTCATACAGCCAAACTTTTACTCATGGAATTCTGAAGTTGATACAGTTACATTTAGGCATATATTAATTACTGCTGACAAGAATCTCATATTTTGCCTTTTGATACAGCAGTATGAAAATAACATAATTAAAAAAAAAAAAAAAAAAAAAAAAAAACCCTCAATGGCAAAACTATAAAAGAAGCCCAGAAGTCAGTGTTGCAGAACAGGTTGGCAGCCTACAGCACATGAGAAGGTTTTGTGTGACACTCGCACAGCTAGTCAAATTTAGGGCATGTGAAGATCTACATTTAAAAAAACATTTTTATTGTACTTACCACAATCGTGTTTGTTCATTTTTAAAAGAAAACTGTATTTATTTATTGAATTTAATCTAATCTACGCATATGTAGTGTTGGAATTATTTGGGGATCCGCCATCTATGCATAATATATATCATGTGAGTTGGCAGTACGTGCTGCAAATGTGAGACAAGTAAATAAAAAAAGAACCTGATGGGAGCGCTTGACAAATGTCTGTCTAAGAAAGCAAAAGTGCATTCATTTCATGCTAGCTGGACAGAGGAATTTGGATTTCTTCACAAGAAAGACCGGGCAGTTTGCAATTCCAGTTCTCCACTCATCGAACACACAACCCCAAGTGAGTGAAAACATGCAGCTTTTATGCAGCTGTACCGAGACTCCATTGCTAATTAATCATTCAGTTGGAGTCTCGGTACAACTGCATGTGAATTAATAAAAGTACAATTCTCCGTGCTCACGTATTATTTTACTTGCATGTGAAGTGCTGTGCAATCCTCATGCCTAAATACAAAATATACATTTTAAACACTTGTGCTCGCAACCCATATTTATATCCCATGTATTTTTTACATAAACACCAACATTAAACACACTACATACAACAGAAAACACTTCTAAACATAAAGGGGCGGGACACTCAGCCACAGTGATGCAGTGAAATTTGGCAAACTCGCAGCTTAATGATGTGATGAATACAGTAGTGCGGATTGTAAATTTCCTTGTTGCTCGCTCTGTTTTAACTCGCAGGTAGTTTCAATAACTGCTGGAGGAGATGGACTGTGTTTTATAGAAACATCCTCTTCACAGTAACTGGTGGCTAAGGCATGGAGAGGTTTTGGACTGCTTTGTGAACTGCTTTGGTGCTATCAAGTAGTTCTTGTCTGAAAAAGGGCAGATCTACCCTGGCCTGGATGATGATAGATGGTTAGGGAAGCTAATGTTCCTGACTGACGTTACCTCGCAACTGAACGAACTTTACTTTGCCTCCAGAGTGCAGGGCAAACAGTTTTGTATCTTTACGAAACCTTGAAGGCATTTGTTATGAAACTGGCAGTTTTTGTTGGCTATTCAAGCTTCCGCTACTTCCAACACCTAAGAGCTATCGACACGATGCACTGACAGTATTGATGAGAGTGGCGTGTACATGCAAGCGCTAGAATCAGAATTTTCTGAAAGGTTTCAAGATTTCCAACATTGTTGGACAATGTTTTCCTTTCTAATTTTAATCTGACCAATTCATGGAGAGGAGCTGGATTTGTCTTTCAGTGGATGGGCGTTGAATTTGAAATGCAGCGCATAGTTATAAAGCTGAGATTTAGAGATCTGCAAAATACATTAGAAACTATTGAAATAGAACCTGGGGGCTGTATTCTGACCTGCTGGGCATCACTTCCTGAGAAATTTAACTGCTTGAAGAAAACTGCAATCGCCATGCTTTCAGCATTTGGATCCACTTACCTGTTCAAGCAGGTATTTTCACACATGAAGTCTGTTCTCTGCCCCTCCGAGTCGAATAACAACTGATCGTTCTGAAGCCTGTGCGCAGCTCAAACAATCCAAATACATGCCGGACATCAGACATCTTGGCATGCCGCATTTGAAAGGTTGTCGACCTGTTACAGAACACTCTGCAGTGTGTAAAATAATCGCCTTACTTAACTTTGTCCATATTGCAGCACAATATTTCTCAACATAATTGCTTTATAAATCATATGCCTGTGCCAACTTGTACCTGGGAGTGTTTGCCAAGAGAAATCTAATTCTCTTAACGCATTGCAGTGTATCCAGATCACGCTATCTCCAGCTCATTTCCTGTTCCCACAATACTCTGTTCAATCAAAGCGCCAGCAGTGTTGCAGGAGGAAGTTTTGATCTTGTTTGTTTGCTCATAAGTGAAATGATTTCTCCTGGTGAACCTTCACAAGTAGAAGTTGACATGAACAATGCATTTCCCCATTAAGTTTATGACCTATGATGTTCATTTTCTAGTGAGTAACGGTACTTTTTTAAATGATTTGTATTTATTTAGGTCCAGGCGGAGGGTTCTGATGACACTTGCGTCACCTTCGTTTTGCATGATGAAGATCACACATTGGGGAACTCGCTTCGCTACATGATTATGAAGAAGTAAGCTTGCTTGTTTGCTCACTCACCTCCCCCGGACACACAACCCCTGACCTCTAGCAACCTACACTTCATACTTGTTGATAGGCTGGTCTTTTTCTATGACATTTGAGACTGAATCGGTTACTGCCAACCAGGTTATTAACCAACAAAATGGCCGCTTTTTTTTTTTGTTGATGCAGCTGAAAAGGTTAAGTGCTTTTAGACCTGGATGTTATGATAATAGTCCAGTAACAGCTAGAGAACTCTTACCTGCAAAATATTATTTGCAAATATGTTTCAGTTAAAGTGGGAAGTATTTAACCTTAACTTTCTTGCCGTTTGGGAGTACTAATAGAGTATGTCTGTGGGACGTGTGCTTTATTAAGTCAGTATGTGTCCCATTACAGAGAATATTGGTACTGCTCTTGCAGGCTAGTCTGCTGGATTTATTTTCTAAGCTTCAGGTAGTTTTTGTGAAGGTGTTCCTTGGACTCCAAAGGGGGATAGGTTAAAACAAAAGTTACAGTTGGGTAAATTCATGCCAAAATAACAGTATACTGCATTTCTTCAGAAAACACCAAAAATCCTACAGTGGTGTCCATTTAATAACCTAATAATATCCATTATTAGGTTATATGGATGCGCTTTTGGTACATTTGTATGAATGTTTAAATGCTATTCAGGTGTCAGTTTAAACTATGTCCACACACACACGCACACACATTCTGGTGTATACCAACAGCCCTGGTTAGTGTTTTCTAAGCAAAGACACCCTAAATAAGTAACTAACATTTACCTTACACATTAGAGTATATATTGAAATAATTAGGACTGTCACTTGATTCAAATTTTTGATCGGTTCATTTATGGGCATTGGTTGATTCATCTGTGCACATTTTTAATAAAGGTAACGATCTTATAGTGGCTGTCCTGCATGTAATGCTAAAAATACATTGGTATATTAACTGTACTGTTCAGGGATCCCCTTCTGTTAGCAAATTACATAGATATCAAGGACATTTTATTATTATTTTTTTAAACAAATGATTTGCGTAAGAGTTTACTGGCCAAGTTTAAAGCCTGTACGTAAATTCTTTCTACTTGTGTTCTCTGAATTAATATTGAAAGTAAAACTTCTTTTAAAATCACGTTGTACGCATTCGCAGGGACGTATTCGAAGTAAATGTCAGTTGCCATCTGCAGCGTTCCATTTTATTATGGATGTTTGCTTTTTACTGCCATCAGTAGCTCCATGCACAGTAATTTCTGAATGTTTTCATTTCAAATATTCAAGCATGTGTTTTTGTGTTTTTGTGGTATGGCAATTTTGTTTGGCATAATTATTTACATACCACAGTTCCATAAAATAATTCCAAACATTGCTTTGCCTCATTCCTTTGTTTAGAGCATTTTGTTAAATCTATAACAAATGTCAGAAAAAAACGCTTTTCATTAGCTTTATTACCCTGTGAACTGGGTACCATACCACGCCTACTACAAAGTGCACCAATAGAGCGTTAGATCGACCGAGAATAAAACCTGCCCCAGTGTCAATCTTTCTGTTGCACAAATTAGAAAAGCTGCTTGGAGGCAATTGTCAAACCTGTTCCTTTTTTTTTTTTTTTTTTTTTTTTTTTTTTTAAATAATGTCTGCTCTTACCATGGCACGACAGCAGATGGATGTGCGACGGACTGCTGTATATGATGATAAATTACTAAAATTTTTATACATCTAGCATATTATTCAATGTTTAACCACTTCTTTTAGAGTTTATATATTTACATTTTTTATTCCCATCCTGGCTAGGTTATGAAATGCAAACTAACAGTGCATGCATGTCTCTTTAGTGATTGTACATCTGTAAAAAATATTAAGAATTCTTCGGATTTCAAACAAGAACACTGAAAAACATACAAGTTTTTATGTCTAATGGCATATACGGTAATAACTTGTCTAACTACTTTTATCATAGCCCAGAAGTGGAGTTTTGTGGCTACAGCATTACTCATCCTTCAGAGACCAAAATAAACTTCAGGATTCAGACGAGAGGTGAGTTTTTTTTTATTACCTCTAGTGTATTGATTGTAGTCCTTCACACGTCCCTGGCCTGACCTCCTGTCTCCGAGGGGTTGAAATCTATCTGGAAAGCTGCCTGCCTTGCAGTCAGCCAGTGATCTTCCTCCCCTCTACCACCCCTTTTTCTCCGGGCTCAAGTTCACATCGGCCAGCTGTGTACTGATGGCTGGCTTGAGGAAGGCGATGTTCTTGTCTTAACTGTTTTAAACAAGTCTGCATTGTGACATCTCTCATTGGTTCACTACAGAAGTGTTCCACAGGCTGTGTGAACCCTTTTTTTTTATTAAAGACAACTCAATTCTTAGAATAAATACCAATGCTAACTTGCACTGGGTATATGTATTGAAATCACACCAGTCAAGGTATTATGTGGACTGTGAATTACCACAACTGGATAAGTTCAAGGAGTGGACTAAATACTAAACATTACTGTATTTTTTTTTTTTTTACACCAAAAACAGTTGTTACTGTTAACAATAAGTGAAAGGCAAATCTGGATGCCTGTTTAAAGGAGGCCAGGCATTGTGAGTTTAGACAGCTGTTTGTAAATAATTACATTGGAAAAGCAATGGAACATCTCAGTCAACATTTGAAAAATGTGAAAAATCTTATTCCTTTTATTCACACATTTTATATCCTACAAAGTAATTGTGAATCATTGCAGTTTTGAAAGAAACACTGGTATTAAACATGTATTTATTTTGTAGTCTTTGAAAACCAAACTGTTGAACTTCATGGGGAAAATAGACAATACTAGATTGGGAGTTGCCAATATTTAGAGGTGCTACCTACCATTAATAACCTTGTCATTAGTTAAGATCTACTGTTTTTATTTGGTTACTATTATTTTTTGTGGAAATGTTTATATTTCACATACATTACAGTGGTATTGTCAGATCAGGTTGGAGTACAGTAAAATTGCAGTTAAGCGTTTTGTAAAAATGTATAAATATTGTCGATTCTGATAACTATCCCCATGCTAGATAATTGCGAGACCTGGGCTTTGGTGACCTCAATGTGTTCTACATTTCCTGTAACAGACAGATTGAGTTTTTGCATTGTCCAAAGTCAGTTTTTTCCAGTTGAGATCTGGACATACATATTCATATTAACACTCAGAAATCCAAAATACTTATTTTGTTTGTCTTAGGGGTTGATGAATGGATAGCAATTTTTTCTGTATCTTTATTACAATTCAAGAAACAACATGTGCAGCCAGTTTCCCCAAGTGCAGTTTAATACAGTATAGAAAATCAAAAAAGGGAAGCAAAACTTTTCATCATGGATTGCTGAAGTTGATACAGTTAAGCCATTTCTTAATTCCTTGTGACCAAGAATTTCATATTTAATACCAATATGAAAATAACAATGTTTGCACCTTAGAAAATAAAATAAAATAAAAAATAAAATACCCCCCACCTTATTTTGACATTTTCCAAATTGGTATGCCTCCAATTGCAAACAGGAAACCATTCCTATTGTGTTCTGTGTCAGGCAATTTCGGTATTTCCCTTGTGCTGAATGCATTGAATCTCAAACATGTGGTAGTGCTTTTTGCAGTAGAGTGGTTTAAATTGAAGTGGTGAAAGTTATTACAGGGGCTGAAAAAGGGACACTGTGTTCTACAACATCATCAACAAGTTTATAGGGATTGAGACCATTCTTCTGCACATACTAAATGCAATACTTGTATCGCGATCAGGTAGAACTGGTGCAGTTCCATTCAAACACGGCATATCTTGCCATGATTGTTAAATGCAAGCCACTGCTAATATTATTCCATATCTATAACTTTAAAAAATAAAAAAAATAAAGCTTTTTCCCTTTGATGCATTTGCCAGGGATTTATTTAATTTTTTCCACTTGAATTTCTCATTATTAATAAATGCCCCTTTTGTTATAGTTTAAATATCTCAGGGCAATCCCACACAATGATGAACTGAAAATGGCATTAATCTGAGATTCTAAAGAGAAGTCCCAATATGTGATCTTTTGGTACTGTAAACCAACACGCAATCAAACCATTCCTTCCTCCCAGCTGATCGGACTGTTTAATACAGTCATGTCATTGGCATGATTTTGTAACACAAAACAATATTGGAGTTCCTCACTTAGTCTCATGGAAAACTGGTGAAAAGCGAGACGTGATTTTTGAATTATTATTTTTTTAAATGGACAAAAGGTATTTCTTCCCCCAAGGTGTGGTTGTGTATGCCTTAATATGCACAGTGAAAGACACAAGCTAATTTAACACATTTTATTGAATCCAGTGAGACATGTGTTTACTAAATAACACATTTTAAAAACCACAAATGTCTAACTGAGACTTCACTTTATAAAACACATGTTTTTAGAGTACTGCTAGAAACAAAAGGCTGTTGCCATAAAGCTTCCTAAAATACAAAAGTTTTAGTATTATTGTTGTTTATTGTGTCTTGCTGTTTTATTAGTATCATGTACAGCCTCGTGAGCAGGCCATACCACAGGGACATGCCTAGGAATGGCACAGTATACCTCGGCTCTGGGAGGTTAGTTTAGAAGTAAACTGCTCAAAAACACTATTGAATGCTGATTGAAATTCAAGAATACTAAGCATATATCAACAGCTTGTGAATCAAACCCATTTAAAATATCTTCATAAATAAAAGGGTTTGACAAACATCTTTTGACATTCCCTTACATAAAAAGTCTCTCTACCATTTTTTAAGACATTGGTTTGTCTTCAATTTTTTAAAACTACAAACCTCTATACAGGTCTAAGAAAGGCAGCTATTTAAAAACTACGGACCACTTTAATGGTATAGCAAAGAAAACTCTGTTTAATTCTGTAAACTTACTAAAGGGTTGATTTTTATCAACCTATACCCTGCCAGCATTAGCAGTTGGAAAGTTTCTAAAAAAATCAGGTTCAGATGTTTGCATGAGTGTAGGTTTTTAGGTACCCTGGGAGTCTAATAAATAATTTTGTCCGAACTTTTTGCATGTGTCAAGATGATCGCCACTTTTTATAGTTATGGGCCTACTGGTACTATCTTATTGACAGAGTATAGGAGCAAAGCGGGGAAATTGCTTCTCCGGCTCACTCCTGTCAAGTTCAAGTTCTTTCCTGTCAGCGTAAATGTTGTCATGTGACTCCTCCTTGGTCACTGATTGGATACTTGTCCAGGGCGATCGCATCTGATTACATGAAAATAGAGCCCCTCTCGGTAGCTTGCGATAGGATGCAATCCGATCAAGCCCAATTGGACGGCGCAATAGTGATGCGATAACCAAGCAATCCCGGGCTGTAATCTGGTTGCATGCGATCGTATTGCACTGAAATTGCTTAGTGTGTCGTGGCCTTTTAAACTTATTTCCCCTGTAGGACTGACCAATACAAAATAATTGAAATCAGAAATGTGTGACTCTCACGCCAAGTAAAGTGGCTGTGGCTGTTAATCATTCCATAATCCTACCCGGCAGGCATCCGTTATGCAAGTCTGAAATGAGCAGTTTTAAGAGAAACACATGTTCTAGTACTTTCACCAGAAAACATTGTCTGGTAGTACAGTACTACACTTACTAAAGCTTTGCAGCCAGTAAGGTTCCTTACCCCCCAAAAGACACTGCTAAGGTGAAATGACTGGGGAAGTGAAACAGTAACAGCCTTGCTGAAAGTAAGGTAACCTAACGGACAATATTCTTAACCAGGTGGAGTATAACATTTATTATGAATCACACACACACACACGTTTGCTGGAACACGTGATTATTTCAGAACTGCACATTTCAGACCTATATAGCGAATGGAAGTGAATGACCCAGGTAACGTTTCTGGAATTATTTTATTAACTGGAGCCACTTTCAAATTGTTTCTTTGTGTCTTGGGATTTCCAGATTACTTTGATAGAAGAATTGACCTTATGAGCACATGTACCCATGATGCATGTCCTAATGAAGTTTAAAGGGTCATCATCAAAAGAATGCACCAGTCTTTCATCAAGGCTAGAGAGGAGCATTTGGCTTTTCATCTGAAACCTAATTTTATCCACATTTTTAACCTGAGGACTATCTGCGCGCGCCGGTTTCATCGGGCTCAGTGTGAAAGTCATGTATACTGTACGTTATTCTGGAAAATGTTCAGGTCATGTTTGATTTGGAAGCAGTGTAAAATTAAGTTTTAAATGGCCTCTTGGATTCCTTGCCAAGTATGCATAGGCTAGATTAGACTAGGTGGGAGATATCATCTCTGCTTACCTTCTGCTCCACCCTTGCTAGCTCACTAATTGAAAACAGTCAACTTGGATAAATTCCATTGTCAAGGCAATACGTTTTTAAAGCTGCGCTTCGCCTCCTCTAGTGTCATATCCATCACAGTTTATTAGAACAACCCAAACTGGAGAGGTTTTTTAAAAAAAAAAGTGGAGCTTCAGTAATACTAAAAGAAAGAAAAGGTTTTGACTAGGGGTGTGCAGATACTGGACTAATTCCCTTTAACATGTTTTTTGTCTGCAGGTCTAAATTAAGACAGTTAGATGTGGTCATTTCACAACAAGAAAAGCTGCCTTCCATTAATTAGCCCAATTATGCAATTAAAAGCCAGAAATGTTCCTTCTACCCGACTACTTCTACTGCCAGGTGGTGCCAAAGTACTTGGGTGGTTTCAGATTTATAAAGGGCTGCTTGCTATCGGCAAGGTTTCAGTACCTATTCTTTTTTTTCTGTTCTTGGATTGATTGCATGAGGTAGTGTTGGAGATTGTAGGGTTAGGCTTAATGCTTAAATTTGACAAGACTACTGATGGCCTTGAACTGAGTTTCACCGTGTCCTATTTTTGTATCTAATATAAATGGACCTGTGTTTCTCTTACGCATGGCTGTGTGCCGTTCATTGCTGTCTCCACGCATTCTGCAGAAAGGAAACATCTTGAATTGGTTTCTCTGTTCTGCAGGCGAGCTCCCCGCTGTAGAGCCCTTTCGTCAAGGCCTGAATGATTTGACTACAGTCTGCCAGCACGTTCTCAACACTTTTGAGGTAAGATGACGTACGAACTCCAGAACAGATCAGTCACCATCTTTGGGCAGTGCATTAAACCTTTTCTGCATTGTATGTATTTTTCCATTACTTACGACTAGACCAACCCTGAGTGTGCAAAATATAGCTGAACTGATGAAACAACAGTACACTAATAATTCCTGTGTGTCCTTATTAATATGTTTTGTCAGTACAGTTCAGAAGATTAGTGTGTGTGTGTGTGTTTTTTTTCTTCCTGATTTCACATTTTCATGAATTATTTATTTTGTCAAACTATTTGCCTGTGATCTTGATTCCAGCTTTTGATTAAACTAAGTGGAAAAACTAGTGGAAAAAGTAATTTAGGCCAGTTGACATAGCATCACGCTCTGTGTAATTAATTAGTCCCTGTGCTTTGTTTCAAATAACATCTTTGTTCAGTTATCATAAGCTTTTTTTTGTGTGTGTGTAATTTATAATATTTTTGTCCGAATGTGAACATGTGAGATTTTAGTATTTCTAATAATAGTTTATGTTGAATTTTGGTGTCACTGCATATGTGATGGAATGTATTTGTGGTTTCAAAAGTGTGGATGGGCTCTGCCACTTACAGTGACATCATATCTCTACTTTGTTACTTTTTCATTGGAAATGTGTACGTTCAGTTAAACAATTAGTAAAATACTCTTAAGGATTAGGGTTTTATTTCTGTTTACCGCTTCAAAGTAAACAGGCTTAAGCCTTTTGCAGCCTTGATCTCCACACAAGATAATAATGTGGTTGTTTGACAGACTGAGACATGATGAGGGAGTTGACACATGTGCATAAGTTACTGTAAGGGTTAGAAGAATCATTACCCCACTGCAGAATTAACTGGATTATTGTAACATTAACCTATTTATAACAAACTGACAAACAGTAAAAGGTCAGGGTTCATATACAAGTATTTGTTTGGAGGATTTTCTCCCTCATGACCTGAGTAAAGAATATGTTTCTGCAGGCAGCTGTAATGCATTAACTAAAGTACTGTGTGTGTGTTTTAATATGTTGCAGACAAGTATGAAGACATACAAAGAGCAGAAAGAGGAAGCCATGGAGTAATTCTGGAGCGGACCAAATGTTGAGGTTCCTATAGCAACAGAGCTCCTAGCAGGGTGCCAACCTTGCAATTTTGTTTTTACTCAAATGCAAACGTACAAGTTAGGAAACAAATCAGGACAACATATTACACTAAAGTTAGAACATTAGTAAGCTAGAAACTTAAAGAAACAAAGCCACTTTTTGAAAGAAACAACAAAAGTAAATTTGACACAGTTAGAAATAACAAATAAGTTAGACAGTAAGAAGAGAGTAAGACAACAAGTTAGCAAGACACACATTGACAGCAGGAATGATGCCCTTGGAGAACAAATTAAGACAGATAGTAATAAACTGTTACAGACAGTAATTAGAAAGAAACAATTGGAGACTAAATGAAGTACGTTTAGAACGAAACCGTTGGAGAACAAACTTAGAATAAACCATTAAACCAGTAAAGACAGATGGAATAAATTAAGAATGGACCAATAGAATGCAAGAAGAAACAGGGAGGCAACAAGAGCCAGCAGAACAGAAAACATTTAGTTTCAGGGAAAAAGACTGACAGTTAACAAAGTATGAAAACAATATACTATTATGAGTAAAGCAACCGAGGGGGTAACAGAAAGAAAACAAACTGTGCCTGTCCACCTCAGTTACTGTGTTTTTTTTTTTTTTTTAAAGCTGAGCTTGAATTATTTATTTCCATTTTTCATCACCAAAAATGATTGTTTGGCTGTGCCTGTTTAGAATGCTTTAGAAATATAAACTGCTGGAGACGTGAGATGTTTAAGGGATAATATTTTGTTTGACATGCCCGTCCTAGTTGACATCATGGTGCATGATTGGGTCACTGAGGGACTGAACAGCAACTGTCACTTCCCAGGCAAATAAACCCTGTACGCCAAGTTGCCGAAAAGACCAATTCTGCTGCAGCTTGAAGAACTTCTCAGCAGAAATCGAGAATTCCACAAGGCCCTGAACATGCTAAGAGATGGGAGTTGAACGTGGAGAATGTAATGTATCCGGTACTGTTGGATGAAAGTTCAAAGAGCTGCAGCAATCTGAATAATTTCAAATAATAAAATATAAGGGTAAAAGCAAGCAAGCAAGCAAGCAAGCAAGCAAGCAAGCAAGCTGTGTACTTGGTATTGTCATCCTGGAATTTGAATTGCAGCTACATGCTAGGACTGTAAGCCAGGCATTTCATATATTCAAAAGTTCTGCCTGCATTTTCTTGTTATAGTGATGGGTATACATTTTACAGTTCACTTTTCTGTTTTTAAATAAATAATAAAAAATAAAAAAACCTCTTGGTTTACTACATTATTGTCTTAAACAGGTTAGAATCACGCTAACGCACACATCAAAACACATTTTATCTGCTTATATTGCAACACAGTGTGTGTGGGAGTGCTATGCTTTTCACAGAGATCCTTTCAGCAAGGACACAGTGCTTTGGAAAAACCGTTAAACATCCACCCCTTTTGAATTTGTCTTCCAAAAAAAAAAAGAAGCGTTCTGCATGCCTTTTGAGATTGAGCTAAATTTAATTTAACAATAAAAGTGAAAATTGCGTGCAAATCAAAATTTGATTACAGAAAAAGCTAAAACTAGAAACATGGTAAAATAGTTTTTATTTGCTATATATTGTTTACAAGCATACTAGCTTATTGGATTGGTAGAATCAAAGTACAGCATGTGTCATCAGGAATGACAAAAACTTCCTGTAAGTTGCTGTCAGAAATGCCATAATGTTTTCCACCAATTAAAGTTGAAATTGTTTGAGTTGAGTTTATTTTAACAGCAAGGTAACCACCATCTTTGTATTCCTGCTGCTTGTGTGGATTACTCTTGCATCATGATTTCCAGAGAGCTTAGCAGAACTCTTACATTCACAATGCAAATGTTGCTGCATAGCATGGATCCACATAGAGTACATCTTGGTCAATGACAACAGCATGTAAAAAGCTTTGTCAGTCAAAGTAGGTCAACCATAAACACCTTTGACGTTACATTAAAAATAAAAAAATAAATAAAAGTATACAATATCTTAGCTTTAATAAAAGTCAACCCCCATAACCCTCTCAAGACATGGCATAAAGACAAGAAACAACACACAACTGTAAACGTTGGCAGTGTTTTTTCTTCACAGTAATTCAGATAAGTACAGAACACAAGTGGTATTTTGTGTTTGAACATAATAATTATTATTCTGGTTTTTCGTTATTCCGGCATGGATTTAGTTGAATGTATTCCCAGCATTTAACACCAGAATTCAGACTAATCTCAGATATGCATACAAAGTCCTTAGGAAGTTTATTATATATCTCACACACACACAAACTCTGTTTGGGCTTACGCTCACTTCTCAAATCGATCGACCCACCTTGGTTTATAGATTGAAGTCCCAAAAGACCAAAAGGTTGTACACTCAAAATTAGGACAAGATTTACGTAGTCTTTTAAAAAAGATTTTCTTTGTTTTATTAGTTATTTTTAGTCAGATAAACTTGAGCAGAGGAAATTTAGTTCATCGTAGAGCAGTGAAGCTTGGAGGCATCATATCATGGGTAACTGGGAGTCTTGCTGCATGCTTTCAAAGTTGCAGGTTAGATTTGTTACAGTTAAGAAGAGAGTTGGGCTTCACCCACAATCCCTCAGGTCGGAAAGAGGAAGCAGGAATTTGGTAACTCATCAGATTGGGAAGAGTTTGGATTGAAAAACGTAATTCCTCCTGTCAAGGCCTGATCCATTAATCCGTTATGACTTTCTCAAACTTCAAAGTATTACACAATAAGTATTTCGCTATAATTAAAAAAAAACAAAAAAAAAAACACGTTTCTAAATAATTTTAAATATGCACACGTGTAACATATTTACACGGAAAAAATGCCGTAAATGTTATCGTACACATATATATTAAATTTATATATTATATATATATTATATATATATCATATATATATATATATATATATATATATATATATATATATATATACTGTTTAAATAGTCTTTGATATATTCTTCAAACACTTTTGATGTGCTTCTGTTTTCTCTTGCATGGCAACACGACGAAGGAGAGCTAGCTGCACCAATCAAATTGTCGTCCTGGCCCCGATTCAAACATCGTAGCTGATTAACTTAAGACAAGCCCATTTACTTAACCCACCACCCACCTGTTCCCTTTTGGAGAAGGCTTTTTTTTCTGAAATCTTAACACTATTTTTTAGAATACTAACCCCTCTGTTTGCACAATGAACAGGGAACTCACAAGAAACTCCTCTGTAAATGGGTGATGGACGAAAGGCAAACAATGAGGAATTAATTTCAGTATTATACTATAAACTGATAATAATAATATGTTGGGTGTAACCCCTCCCCCCTCTCTATATACAAAACATTTGGTCGTTGGACCAAAAAATTAGGAATATCTGCAATATGGAGCAAAAGTCCTGACTAATTTGTTATTCAAATGGGATCCCTAACATGTAGTCTGTCATATATAAAATATTCATCTTCTTATTGCACGATGGACAAGATGGGATATATAGCAGGATATTCTGTATGCACGAATGACTGCTGACTGCAGATTTCCTGACACAAGCATGGAGTAAATGTCACATCCTCTACAATTTGAACACCTTGCATGGTGGCCTATACCCTACAGAAAGTGCAGGTGTTCCTAATTTTTGGTCCAAACCCTAGCATCTACCTCCCTTTGAGAGAGATGGAATTTGCCCATGTCCATTCTCATTCCCGCAATGGGTTCGGTTCACCCGGAGCTGTATTGTCAGTCTGACCATGGGTGTGTTTGTGTTCTTGTATAAAGGAGCTGCCCGACTGGATTTCCAGTATGAAATGTGTTGGCTGTTTTTTTGGGGATTTATGATTGTGCTGAAGTTGATTCCATCAGCTGCCATGGTGGAGCCTATCTGAGAATGGAATTCAGGCTTCCCGAGATGTGCTTCGCTGCAACGTGTGCCACAGGTTTCCCTCCCCAGTGAAGTCTATCTGTTGGAGGAGCTGTGTTGTGGCAGGCAGGCTCCAAACTGCCCCTCTCGATTATGATGTGCTGTATTTGTGGCTGGAGCGGGAGCTGCTCCTGTCCAGGCCGTTTCCATGGCAGTGGCCTTTCCAACGGCCCCCTGATCCCTTCTCATCGGTGGGGGTGATGTTTCGGGTAGGCCTCTTGCACCAGCAGCACAGGCAGGACTGCAAAATAGAACAAGAGGTTGCTTTAAAGTTTGTACTGCTCCAAAGGGCTGGTATTTATAGTGGTGACTTGGATGGTTTTAAGAAAATTAACCTGGTTTATGAATTTCAATATCTAAATTGTCCAATATTCACATAATATGGTGTCAACATCATTTTTTGGAGATTCAGCACTTACTATTGTGAAGAATATGCTTACTGTACAGAAGTATTAGTTAATTATCTACTACAGTATTGGGAACACCCTATTTAAAAAAAAAAAATAGGAATTCTAAGCATTCCAAATGCTTTGTGAATCAGGCTTGATATGTCAGATCTTAATTTTATTAATTTAGACTTAAACGATACAGAAAAATAGAATTCCTGTAAAATAAAAGGTAGCACTTTCCCCATATGGCTTTCAAAACAGTTGAACAGATCAGATGTTTAAATGAAACTCAAGAAACCTAGTCCAGTAGACTTTCAACATCAGTGTCTGAGTCTGCCAGGCCACAAACATATTATACAAATCTGTTTCGCTGTACAGTGGGACAAACGCAAGATTCCAACGTCAACTGGAATACCCCCAATTTCCTCATGTATTAGGGAGCCAGACCACGTTCAAAACATGCCAAGGTCAATGTTTTCAGTCTCATAAAATCTGTTACAGAACGTATTGCACAACTGATTACTAGCAGCCCCTTTGACGTCAACAGCACAAGAGTGGATCCTATCCAATTTCTCTCTCTGTCAATCTCTTAATGAATAAACAGGCTTGCTGTAAAACAAAGCATCCCTGGGGGTATAATGTAGGGGGACTGGCCTGTCTGATGAAACAGTTTGTAAACATGGAGTAAAATGGATTTGCTCATACGGCCATGGTTTAAACTATGGCAGTGAAACAGGTCAATTTTCATTTAACACCAGCAATGGAACTTAATTGAGAATCATAGAATACAGTTACTCAGTGTCACATAACCAATGATAGCCCTATTAGGTCAGAGGAAAAGGTTGTGGTCACTAACAAAATATAAAGTCTCAAATGGTTTATGACTTTAGCCTAACAGGGATGTTTAAATATTTTGTTTTTCTTTAAGCAACGTGGTTTGTGCATGGGGTGTTTATTTAAACCTATTTTGCTTTTATAACTTTTCCAAGATTTTATATTTATAGCTACTGCCAGCTCATTATGTTAAACACCTGAAATCAACTATACATTGAAGCCATTGATGCAAGTAACTAAGGCCCAAAGAAAATGCTTTTAAAGTTTTTAATGGATTGTGATAGCAATGGCAACTAATGGGCTCTTGGTTTCACTAGGTCTCATAAATTACATTATGGCTGAGAGAGATCAGACACCTTGACATGCGAAACTTCAGTTCTATACTTTCCGTTTAAGTGACTTACTTGCAAGACTGATCACTCAAGGATTTGCACTGATGGCTTCAATTATATACGTTGTTCCAATGTATAACCAATAAGCTGCACACACATGTACAGTGCCTATACAAAGTCTACACCCCCTTTCAAAATGTTCACCCCCACAACTTCCAAATGAAAAAAAATATTCTAACTGAATAAAAACTGAAATAGCTTGGTTGGATAAGTGTCCACCCCCCTTGTAATAGCAATCCTAAATTAGCAAGGAGACTGATTAGAGAGTTGAAATCCACAAGGGAAGACTGTCAAGTTGAACTTATCTAGAAAATTAAATCTCTGCATTATTACCAAACTGTTAAACATAAATACATATTTCTATTTCCATGCAACTCACCCATTATTCCTAGCTGGGGACAGGAATAGAGCAGAGGTGCCCTTGATAACTTCAGGGTTAAGTGCAGGTGGTAATAAACTAACTCCCAAGTTAATTTTTGTTTTTCCCTCCATACAAGAACACAAGTATATGAATATAAAATCAAATTGGATGATGATTGTTATTATTTTTATTATTAGTATTAGTAGTTGTATTATAGTATTATAAACAGCTAGTTTGAAAATGAAGGTCTGTGTCCTTTGATCAAAGTGTTAAAAAGACCCTTTGAATTTGCAGGTTGATAACAGTTTCAAACTTTCATCAAGTGGCTGAAAGTTGAGCTGTGCTGAAGTTTAAAAAAGTAAAAGGTCAGTCATTAACCATTAAAAAAAAATAGCAATTTACCCACCTGGAAACAGTTTTTGAATTTCTGGCTCACGAAATAGAGCGCCACAGGATTGATGCAGGAGTTTAGCGAAGCCATGTTGATTCCAATGTAGTCCATTACCAGCAGGAAGCTGACAAAAGAAGGTGAACAGGTCACAACATATTTTAGCTAGGGGAGAATAAAATCCCCAATCATCGTTAATGCACTTACCCAAAACAGGCAATCCCAATAGAACTACAAATTAATAAGATTCTGCTTTCGCCGGCTCTTGCCTGCCTACCTTAGCAGCTGGCAGCGGTTGGGGTCATTCTCATCATAGATGGTTATCTTCAGGATCCGGCTGAGGTGAAGAGGCAGCCAGCACAGGGCAAAGATCACCACCAGGCAGAACACTGTCTTAGCCACCTCGCGACGCTGCAGGGAACCAGACTCAGTATAAATGTAGGGAGAAAACAGACACTGCACAGCCATCAGCACTGTTTCATTTTCTTTTGTCTTTAGACTGTAAAAGGTGGTGTGTTTCTCAATCTAAATGACATGCAATTGTATTTTGTAACAAACAACAAAGATCAGGAGGAACATCTGTTGTAATTTTAATGATCTAAACAGCTGCCCATCTTAATACAAACCCTTTCAACTTTATTCTAGGGGGGGTCAATTAATATCTGCCGCTATTTAGATCATACACGCATGGATGTCATTTGAAAGGTTTTTCAATTTGTTTGCCCAAGAACTTAAGAGTTTGAAGATATGACTAAATTACCTCAGCTCATAGCAAGACGAAACACACAGTATCTCTCACAAACAGCATTCAGAACATTCTTGGACTACCTTGTTACCTTATATAAGGTAGTCCAACACTAGTGCCAATCAGGGTTTGTAAAAGCAGTCAAGTTGAAATTATTAAAACGGACCCTGTTGTCTTGGGAATATATACGGTCTATCCATCCAATGTCCCAGTTCTCACCTGTTTCATGTGGTCATTGAGAGCTATGCGCATCCCCATTCTGCGGCTCAGCATCTCACAGGACATGAGTGTGTAAAAAACCCCAGTACAGGCCAGCGGGAGGCAAAAATAAAACCCAAAGAGCCACCAGTCCTTCACATCGCGGTAGAACTGTAGAGAAACAAAACAACACAGGTTTAAAAACCACATGTGCGGGCACACTCTCCAATGGGCTTACCAAATAGTACAATAAATAATAGAAATATGTACATAAGAACATAAGAACATAAGAAAGTTTACAAACGAGAGGAGGCCATTCGGCTCATCTTGCTCGTTTGGTTGTTAGTAGCTTATTGTTCCCAGAATCTCATCAAGCAACTTCTTGAAGGACCCCAGGGTGTCAGCTTCAACAACATTACTGGGGAGTTGATTCCAGACCCTCACAATTCTCTGTGTAAAAAAGTGCCTCCTATTTTCTGTTCTGAATGCCCCTTTGTCTAATCTCCATTTGTGACCCCTGGTCCTTGTTTCTTTTTTCAGGCTGAAAAAGTCCCTTGGGTCGACACTGTCAATACCTTTTAGAATTTAGAATTTTGAAATTTTTACATGTACTACTCCCCTTAGTCACCATGTTTTAACCATGCTTTACTACAATTTGCTACGCTTTTACAGTACAGTAAAAGAAGGGTAGAGGACAGTATTGATATTGCTTTTAAATTTCCCCATGGGAATCTGGATTTATTTAACTGAGGACAAACTGTACTTGGGGGAACAGTACATTGGTCCACAACTGTGGTCATGCCACTGCAATATGTATTGAATATTTAATATGTGTTCAATATGGCCAGTGCCGTTTTAAATCGGGGCAACTTGGAAGAAGGAAAAATATCCCGAATAAGCGGCTGTCCCAATTAAACGAGAGGCAGTTGAGACGACCTCACATCACACTATGATTAAATGTTAAATACATCAAAATGAATCGCTGTTTTTTTATTGAAATGAAAAAGAATGAAATCATATCTTATCACAAGGCGAGGCACCGGCAATGTTGACACACCAACTGTCTTTGCAACAGCAGCCTGAGAAACCGCAGGAGACTCATGTATCATGTACTCGCTGCACTACACAGCCTGTTTTGCTCTGCATCCCAATTAAACAAAGTGATGTCTCAATTAAATGACAAATAGCATATCCCATTTAAGCAGAAATCCCGATTATCAGTATCCCGATTAGGCGGTGCTGATTGCATATTCGTATACCGGGAAGTGAATACATTCTAGATTTGATTTTTAGTGCAATGTAAATAGAGTTGAGATTGACTGATCACGTTGTTTTTATTGTCTTTTGACTTCATGCAAACAATAGGTGGATTGCATGTCAACTCAGTCAGATCCCCTGTTGACCATTTTTTCTTGGTGATGTAGTTTTACAAAAAGGGAAGACATTTCATGTCTCATTTCTTTCCAAGGGGTATGACTATTCCCTTTTGTTTGGAAGCATTTATGTCAGCCAAAACATTGTTTTAATTGAACCTCTTGCTCTGTTTGAGGCCATGTCGAATATCAACGAGTAGAGAAGAGTTTAGAATTGCTGCTCTGATTCATGGAAGTCAAAGCAACAAAACAAGTCTAAAAAAAACCCACAAACTTCATATTCACAAATATTTACAGTTCTGTATCATATACCTTTGCTTTAAGTTACTTTTGTTATCTTTATCCATTATAGCTCACTTTTGAGCCACACGATCTTGGTTTAAACTGTTATTCTACTTCACAGTGCCATTGCTTTGCTTATGACAGGTGGCAGGTTTGGTTGAAAGTTTCTCCAAACAAGCAGCTCATGTATCCTAAATGTAATAATCTGTATTTTGCATCATAGGACTGGATATGCTGATGCTGGACGTTGTAGAGTTTCCACCAATTCTTTTACTGTACTGTACTTGCATGTGCACTATGGTTTTACTGCTGAGCTGAAACCAATTGTTAAACCTGGAGCCAACTTAAAGAAGTGTTGCTTTTAGTCTATGCATTTATTAAATGTGTAACTACAGTGTACAGTCATAGTAGAGCATCACCATTAACCAGCCTTCAAAACTAGCAATTTGCATATGTTTTTAGGCAGCTGGTAATGGGCTTGTTAAAAGTTTAATATACTAGAACAAGAAGTTATAAATATTACCAAAACACTCTCCTCACTAGAAACAGGATACACTCACAGATATTTTTCAAAACCAGCTATTGCATAGAAGTATTCAACAGGGTTTTGAGATTTCTAAAACAAACAAAACAAAACAAAACTGTATATAGAAGTTCTGGGTTGTTTGTGTGCGATTTGCACGCATGTGTTTGAAAATTAATCTCTTAATGTTTTATAAAAAATAATGTCAGAAGTCTTAACTCAGAAAGTATTTCGGACACAACAGTAACATCACAGAGACACACCGAAAAAGACACGTAGCCCACTAAAGAAGCTTGCTATTTAACAAATTGCTACCTTGAATGTCATCAGCCACCAGCTACAAGACAACATATTCATGGAAACCATACGATAGGATTTCCTCTATTCCTGTAAAATATTTCTGCTAACTACATTCTAAACCTGCATTACTGTTTTACTGTACTCCAAATACAGTTTGTCTGATTTACTATGGTTTAGCACCAAAATAAAAAAAGGCAGTAAAATCAGGGCCTAATTACACTACGTGAAAATGAAATATGTTCTTAATGCAGACAGGTTTATGTTCAAGGACTGCCGGATTACCATCATGAACACTGATTGCTGCTGGGGGTGGAGGAGACAGACCCTCAGCTTGGTGCCTCTGTAGGGCATCTCCATCATGTCAAAGGCAATGGCCTCTGGCATGGCCAGGAGCACGGCGACTGCCCAGATCAGTGTCACCTCTACTGCCTTCCACAGCGGGATCCCCATTCCTTGAACACGGCTCCACGAAACCACTGCCCTGTACCTGCAGAGAGTGGGGGACAGTCCGCCACAGAACAAACAACTTAGCCTTAAAGCTGTAAGCAAGAGAGACCTCAAAACACCTCGGATTAGCAACATTTGTACAAGCCTTTGGCACAAGGTGTATTTTAATTTCTGCAAACCCCATATTATTGATGTTATACATTTGAAAATATATTTGTATTGTAAGATAGCACGGATGTTTTTAAAAATGTAATACAAACATTTTAAAAAATGTAAAATAAGCAACGCCTACCTGTCAATACTAAGAGCACAGAGGCTGAGGACAGTGATTCCCACCGATGCTTTCTGGATGAAGGGCATCAGTTTGCAGATATAGACCCCAAACGGCCAATCCTCTGCCAACAGCTTTAGAGAGAAGAGTGAAGAGGGAACATTTGTTTTGAATTCTGTTTTTACCCCAACATTTTGGGGTTCATCAAAAATTTCAATTCCTTTTTCAATGGTTTAAAAAATTAGACTATTTATTGCAAAAAAGTTATATTTTCTGGACATTTATATGCATACCTAAGTAATAAATATAATTCTTTCTAGTTCTTCCTAAAATTTTTCTCTTTATTAATAGATCTCACACCCCCACCACATCAGAACTCTTGCAAAACAATGGATACTCTATGAGATTTCAATGAGAACTTCAAGTTATCATGTTTTAAAAGGATTTTCAGAAAGCACGTTGATGTGTTCAAGTTTACACTGTGTAATAAAATCCTAAAGCTTTTAATCCCCATGTGTCTGATGTGTTTAATTTATAACTTCCAAGCACAATGTCCCAACTCAGTTGCAACACTTTTTTTGCAGTGCTTGTGTCCAATTTTACACCCAGAGAGACATATTAATAAGCATAGAACAGTTAGCTATAACTGCTTTGTGCCTAAGCTGCATCCCAGTTTCCTTTTGTGAAGTGTCCTGGGATGCCTCTGCATGAAGGACTGTATAGAAGTGTTAATGGTATATGTGGTAATGGTATAATAGGTAGTAAAAGCATAGAAAAGCATAGTAAAAAAAAGGTAGGGAAATCACAGCAGAGAACGGAGAAGCATTTAATACCTTGCAGATAAACTTTTATAAAGAAAAGACACCAAATGAGGGACAAAAAGACTTACAACTACTACCAATGTTTCATAAAAGGCAGCTGAATTATTACTGCTTAATATGAGAACCATTTGTCTAGAGGAAGGTCATGAGAAAGTGGATAAGCAACCGGAACCTCACCTCAAAGCAGATTCAGGACTATCAGATTTAGGACAGGTTAGATTGGATCAATAAATCAGTTAAAAATGCAACTCTGAAGCTCTACTAAGTGGAAGTTTACTTGACAGCTAGTTTGAAGATGTACCCAGGAGCTGCAAGCCATGATCTGACAGGAGCAAACTTAACACGTTTCATTTTTTTAAACCAGAAATATATCAGGCCATAATTCACTATAAAAGTCAACTGCCACTGTTACAATAACTCATGCCAAACATGTAGCCATTCTGTACCGCTGTGTGAAACTATTAGCACTCATGCTGCTTTCAGCACTGTGGCCTGTGTCATTAATCATTCCAATACTGCCATCAATCATCTCTTTTCCAGATCCCTGCTGTTATGCTATACAGCCCTCTATCTATCTTTTATTGTTTAAGTAATTCCAGCAGGCTTTTGGCATAGCAAGCATAACATTTGAGCATCAAGACTGCACCACTCAAGTGTTGGCTTTGTTATCTTTTATGTCCCACAGTCATATTTGGTTTTACAATAAAATTGGTATTCACTAGTGGCTGCTTAAACATTAACCCTCTGTTTAGCCTTCTCAGCACTTTACTTCAACATGAAGCAGTCAGTTTCCTTACATTCTGTAAAGGTAGTTTTGGTGCCCAAGCCTCCTTTCTATTGTCCCATTCCATTGTCTAAATGCAGGACGATGTAACAGTGTATTACTAAAAACTATTGCAATGAACCGATTGAAAAATGAATGCATTTTGTTAAATACTTTTCTCCATAACAGAGAAATAGGTAAGCCTTTAAATGTCATACCTCCTTAGCATAAATATTGTCAATTATCAACTTATTTGTTATGATAAATGTTGCTATGACAAGGTGAGGTCAAAAATAAATAAATACATTGAAACCTTCGTTCTCCTCCATTGAAGGCTTTAAAACAGTAAGCCATCCAGTATCTCTCCCCTACCTTGAAGATGTTGATCGGGATGGCAATGAGAATGTACAGCAGGTCCCCAAGGGCCAGACTGGCAATGAGCACGTTGGGGCCATTGCGCATGCACTTGTTCTTGTAGATAATGCGCAGGAGCGTGGAGTTTCCGATGATCCCCACCACAAAGATAAGGCAGGAAACTACCGTGTTCACATACTTGAAAGCGTGCTTGATCTCCGTGGGCTTCACACACATGGGAGGGTAGGATAAACGTGGGGGGCTGGGCTTGAAAGGGACCTCCGAAATGTTCTTCTCCAACGCAGGCTGTCCAGGGACACTCTCCTGGCCAAGCCCCAGTTGGTCACCCTCTTGACTCCGATTGGTCGCTTCAAGCAGGCTACCAGGTGTCGTCTCTCTTGTGACTCGAGTGGCCCCAGAGACGGCGAGCAGGAAAGTGAGGAGAAAAGCAGATGCCTTCATGTTTGCGCAGGAGAAATTCAAATATAAGGTGATCTCCAAGATCGGCTGGGTCTCCAGTAGCTTCCTGGAAAACACACACAAGAGGCAAGCTTTTTATAAAACATTCTTTCACCACGCTAAACTCCAATCCCACCTCAGCTGAATGCTGCTTTCATCAGTATCAGTTATTATAGCTCCAGCTGTGCTGGGTCTAAATCTGATCATATCATGAGAGAACAAACACATTTTATTTATGATGTAATTTCACTAGCAAACGTCATTAGGAACACATAGCTATGGCTCCCTGAACAGAGTTATAATGAGGAACACAGTACCTAGTTTGTTCTTTTTTTATTTGCTCCTCATTATTACATTTGACTGTTTATTACATTGCTGGTTAAAGTTCTTTTAATAACCTAATTTTCCTGTTACGCCAGTCCCATATGTGTCAATGAAACAAATCATAAGACTGACTTTACTTTCCCAGTCTCTGGGGTAGAGAGAGAGAGAGAGAGAGAGAGAGAGAGAGAGAGAGAGAGAGAGAGAGAGAGAGAGAGAGAGAGAGAGAGAGAGAGAGAGAGAGAGAGAGAGAGAGAGAGAGAGAGAGAGAGAGAGAGAGAGAGAGAGAGAGAGAGAAAGAAAGCAACTACCACTGCTGACTGATAACATCTGCAGCACAATACTAAAGCCATTTTGTTAGGGGGCTTTGATAAATCTATTCCCTCCACAAATAAGTTATTGCCAAAGGCCAGGGGCAATAGGTTTTGAGAAGATAAAGGGCTAAACCATGAGGTGTTATCAGCTGTATATTGTACAATAGAGGTCCAAATTCAAAATGAAGAATTTTTATTTGTCTCTTGTATGATATAATTTGGCGTACAAAAGGCAATATAATTACAGAAATTCTGGTTGATTTGTTTTTCTTGTGATGTGTGAAATGTATTCATTTTGCCATTTTCCATAACCTTTATATGACTAGCATAATTTTTTCATTTGATTCTAAATCATACGCCTGGAATATTATGCTGTCCAACAAGTACTGAAGCACAAATGTTTTGACTAAAAGACAGGAAGACATTGAGAAATACTTTTTTAAATTATTTCTAAATGTACCATTATTGAGTGTTGTATAGTTATAGATGCAAATTTAATTATTACACAACAATTATTTTCAATCAAAATAAGTCTAACAGTTCGGATGGCATAACTGACCCAGTGCTAAAAGAAAAGAGGTGTAAATTAACATGTGGTGTTAATTTAATGAAAAACAAACAAACAAAAAAAAAACACACACCTTACTACTGGTTACTTCAGAAAAAAAGTAAAGTAATATCCTTATCACTCAAAAACAAAAATAGGTACTCATTACATCTCCTTCTCTTGTCCTGTAAAACAGTTGTTGTGATGGTTCCTTACTTTGTAACTGTTCGTCTGGTAAATCACTTATTAAAATGTGTCAAACAGATTTTTTCTTTTTCTTTTTTTTTTTTTTGTAGTATAACAAACAACTTAATGTATCTGATATTGCAAATACTACATTGTAATCCTTACAATACACGCCACTTTGCGAAAGTATAACTGTCTTTCCCAGTGGATGCCGCATAGTCGGTGGGCCCTAGGGGGGTCAAAGTTTTGGGTGGGATAAAAAAATTAATGTAACAGTGATAACATTCTCCACATTAATATTTGCAGCTATTTCCTTCATTTTCATATCATTGTAATATCAATGTATTGATATTATCTTAATTATGTTTTTTTTTTTTTTTTTTTTTTTTTAATGGTTGAATTAAAATTAGCTTCCTAACTTTTTTTTTTTTTTTTTTTCCTCGTAACTGTCTTTGCACGGAGGTTGGTACGAGACACTGTTTTATATTTCGTTGTCGTCTCTTTATTGAACTCCGTGACCACTTGTACTTTGATCTAGCGGTCTTTCAAAATTGCAAACCAGTTTCCAGCTGTTTTCATGGAAGGTTTTGTGGTACTGCTCAGCAGTCTTTTGCAGTTTCTGAAGAAGTCGCCGTTTATGTACATGTCAGGATCGCGGTTATGCCTTTATTAAGCTCTGCACGCAAGCCATTTAACCTGATTGCACAGTGCGCACGCACACAACTCGCCAGATAAAAACTAAAAGAAACGCCTCGATGACGATAAAGTTTGTATGAAAGCCATTTTGTGAGATGATTTATGAAACTGTTCTAGGCAATTATTGAAAGGAAAATCACATCCGACACATCATTTTATTTGCTTACTAGAAACTTAAATTGATTTAGATAACGAGGTAACGAGATTAACTTGTCTCTTTTTTTGCGAGATTGTAATATTATTACTCCCGTTAAAAATCTAAACTCTAACGTTTAACGTTGTTATTGACAAAATATGTTACTACTGTAACTTAAATAACGCGTTACGCCCAGCTCTGCTGGTGACAAAACTCTCACAAGCTTTGTGCTTTTTACACAATTGAAGCTAAATGTAAAAATATGGGTTTGAATTTGGATTAACGTGTTAATCAACTGAAAATAAGCTCCATATTTTTTCTCCTTATTTTAGTTGATGTTTTTTTTTTAGTTGAAGACAATGGAATTCTAATGCCCCAGTGCAAATATATATATATATATTAAGATATGCCCCTATATATATAATATACTATATATCATATATAGGGGACTGATATATATATATATATATATATATATATATATATATATATATATATATATATATATATATAATTTTTTTTTTTTTTAATATATATCCTGAAAGGCAGTAGGGGACAGTTTTTAATTCTATTCATTGCAGAGGATGAATATACCCGTCAAGGGGTAATAGTGGAAGCTCTAGCACAGATTAATTTACAACTATTCAAACACACACACAGTTTCATTATTTTAAAATCCAGTTATAAGTTTAACAAATAATTAATATGCTAATGAACCTGCCAACTCGTTTCCGTTTAAAAGTATAATTTCCTCTTTCGACCAAACCTGTTCAGTCTGTACAGTTTTACCTGCCTGTGTGGTCAATAGAAGTTTTTTTTTTTTCAAAACCTTTCTACCGAGTTCCAAGTTATTACATAACCAGGCAAAACAGACAGACTTCAATTTAATAATTAAATATGGAATAGTGGAAGTTGGAATAAAGACCTGGAGATTTTCTACTGTGGGCAAATTACCAAATTGCCCATGCAAAGCATTCACAATGGTGGTGAAAGCAATTTGCCAGCGATATTTGCCCAAAGGGGAAATACAGGTCCTAGTCTACACGTTCTGAGGTTGCTTAGAACTGTGCTGGCTGTACTTACTATCACTATGTAGCATCGGGTACAATTAAGTTTCTCAACACTTCTTTCCTTCGTACCCAGAAATCACCATGTCTTTGGACGTCTTGAAACACGGATATGAAGACATCTCAAGACTCCTTAAGACATAGGTGATGTGTGGGTGTTGCATGAACGAACCAGCTTCACTATTGACTGACATGCTTTTCAAACAGTAACATTCTTTGAACCGGAAGACACTGAGGGTAATGACCTAGGAAGTGATGCTATAAAATAAAATACAAATAAGGAAAAGCCGTAGACAGTTAAAGCAATAAGGCACGAGAGACAGTGGGTTGTGCCGGATAGGGTTACATCTGGGTGCGTTGTTAGGCTTATTCTGTGTGCAGACCATTATTGGGGGCTTTCAACCTGCTCACACATCCCATCGTAAGACTTGTTTCGATCAGTTTTCAACTGCTTCTATATTCAATCAAACACACACGTATATTCTGTATCACAAAGTTACAGTAGTTTGATGTATCATGTATGTGTGTGTGTATATATATATTATATATATATATATATATATATATATATATATATATATATATATATATATAACTGTTGAACTTATTAACTGTTTGAAAATGATGTATCATTTCCTTATCACTAAACATGGGGTTTCAGTCAAATGTATTCCAAACTAAAAACGTACAAAGCCACATAGTTTACTGCCCCGTAAAGTTACACAAGATTTATTTGATATTAAATCAAAAAATAGTAAAAACATAAAACGTCTTCTGTGTGCGTTTTTAATTTCTCTTTAAGTGTGATAGATATAAATCTGTTTATAGCCTACTAAACACATTGGCAAGGCAGCAGCTTCAGCCACGTTTAATACGAGTAGAATTAAATCAGCAATAGCTGAAAGGCATAATTAAAAAAAAGATAACATCAAACCATTTTCAGAATGTAAAAGCATTTATGCGCTTACCGGCAGACCAATTGTTTACAAAAAGGATATTAACTAAATCCAATTTATTAAGTCGTCTTTGAAAATAGTCCCTTTGTGGTTTTTAAAGTATGAGAAAATTGCAGTTACAGGTGGATCAGAAACACACACAATAATTTAATGAAATAATGAAGGCGTTCCTTTATACCCGACTAACGGTCTACCTGGAAATCACCCTACATCTGTCTGCCTCTAAGTCTGTAGATATCTTTCTTATCGTCTCTTTTCTTTCTCAACAGTTTCCCATTATGAAATAAACACATTATTATATTGCGTGCGTACGGTTTTTTAAATGTAATTATTAATATAAAATAAAAGTACACAATATTGTTAACAGATTATAATTAACACTTGCCATTCGTTGTATATATTTAATGAATATTAATAAATACTTTCACAGTATATATACTATATATAATATACTATCTATAAAATATATATATATATATATATATATATATTTTTTTTTAAATGGCTTACCTTTTAGTTTTGGTAAATCAAAAACATACAAAAACACTATGTTCTGAAAGACTACACCATACATGTAATTTTCTAGAATGATACTTATTTGGGTTATTCCAATATCATCCGGCACCTGATCCAGTCAGAGGCGAAATAGTAATATACAAAATCAATTTTATTTGTTTTAACAACACACAAAAATAATATAAATACGATATTATTATTATTATTATTATTATTATTATTATTATTATTTTATTTTATTAATAATGAATTAGCCCTACTCTAATTAGCCCAATGCGAAACTATCTGATCTGTGTACCTTCTAGATTGTAGGCACGCATAACGATGCTCTCTCTCTCCGTCTTTCTCTCTCTGACAAGCTGCAGTGAGAGTCTGTGTTTTATAGCCGTGTCCCTCTTCTGTCCGTCTGGTACCCCACCCCTGTAACCAATAAGATGCAGATGCGGCAAAACAAGCTATACTGTAGGACGGTGGACTGCCACAAACAGAAAAAGATCTGGTCAGATGTTTGTTTATCTTCGGAGTAAACAGAAGACACCCTCCTACCCACAGAAGATGATAGTTAAAAAAAAAAAAAAAAAAAAACCCGCTGGATGTCATCAAGTTCCCATAGTCTCATACACGCCAGACGTGGAACATCTCAGTCACAAAAACAAATTATGAACCAGCAACGACTCTCTTCCTTCCCACATCAAAATATTTGAAGTTTACTAAAACAATTTCAGAACAAGACGCGCCCATTAAAATATAAACAAAGAGAAATGAACATCAATTGAGCAAAGACAACTCGGGCATATGCAGTCTCTGCTACACATAAATACCCGTGACTAATACCTGAAGTGGGTAAATGTATTTCATCGCGCAGAGCAGAGAGGAAGGGTCATAGCCAATCAGGAATAAGCGCACAACGAACGCGTGTAGGTCTGGTGGACTTGCGTTAGGAAAGTAAACGTGTAGCCTGCATTCCTCAATCACTCAGTTGTCAAATAACCCACCCTGTAGCAGCTGGAAAAAGGCAATCACGATCCCAGTCGTGTAGCCTTTGCAACTCTGCAGCCGTATGTTGACATAAACCGATGTCTGACAATGTGCACAAAGAAACATGACCGTTAACAAACACCGCTTAGATGTAAACAACGCTATCCATCACTCGCTTTTAACACAGTAGGAGCAAGCATGCTTGTTCAGCGACAACATGGTTTCCAAAATGAGCAGGTCTAAAAAACGTGTTTCAAATTGAGGTAGGTCAGAGCGGTTAATAACCACATTTTAAAATGTACTCACGAAGTACAGTTTAGCCCCCCTCAACATTCTTCCAATGCAGTTATTTTGCTTAACATTTCTGACCATTTACTTTGTTATAAATTAAACCAATTTATCTTGTCATCACTCAACAAATGATGTTCGGCACACAAGGTGTTAGCATTTCACTCCAACCTCACGCACCACCTGGTACTATATAAGGTATGTACATTTACACCACAAGTGTGGGTATATCTAGCGTGCGATAACGCTAAATAAAAATAATAGGACACATGCATCATTTATTTACAAAATATTGGGCAGTGAATGTGTCCAATCCAAAGCGCTATCAAAATAAATGTGAAATTCCCAGGGGTAAACTTTAGCCCATATATGTCAATAGATAAAGCCTTACGACTATAAACACGTCGTGTGGTCCAGTGGTTAAAATAATGGGCTTGTAACCAGGAGGTTAAATCCCAGCTCAGCCACTGACTCATTGTGCGACCGTAAACAAGTCACTTAACCTTCTTGAGCTCCGTCTTTTGGGTGAAACATTGTTGTAGGTGACTCTGCAGCTGATGCATAGTTCAATGCGCCGTATGGTGGTCAGGTGATATTTTCCGCGATATATATTTTCTACTAGTAATAATAACACATAAATGGAAAGATGTGTCGTTTCCCAAAAACTAAAAATAAATAAATAAATAAATAAATAATTAAAAAAAAAGTTGTACACGGCAGATATACCTTCTCTCTCATTATGTATAAATTTGTAAAATAATGAACCAATTATTGTACCTTCTGTATGACACTGAAATTTAAGAAGAAAAAAAAACTAACAAATATTTTATTGAAATATAACAAAGATTTTATTGGGGGGTGGGGTGGGTATAACGTTGTGAAAGTTTTTTTTTGTTTGCTTTGTTTTTTTTAATGTACAGTATTTAACCCTATTGAATTTGTTGTCAGTTTGTCTAGAAGTAGTCTAAAAATCAGGAACAGCTTTATAACTATAAAAGCACCTGTTCATTTAAGTAAAACACCTTGGTTGTTTCTGTCTTGTATTTGCCTTTTAAATTTGAATAAATTAGATGACAGTTAAGCACTTGGAGAATATGACTCATGAAGACATTACAGTGGTGAAACATGCTGTTCACAATTTCATGCCTAGTTGTATGCCCATTTTTTTGGTCAGAGAGTCACCCAAGCTCAGGACTGTAATTTAGTTTAAATACCGTATACAGCAAGAAAAAAGTATTTTTAAAATTATTTTTTAAAAAATGAATAATGTGACTATTACTCTGAAAATGTACATTGACATCAAATATTATGCCACTATCCAATTGGTTAATGGGTCACATGACCCACATTGTCAACAGTGTTCTTTGACACCACCCTCAATAAACAAACTGGAAGACCAGTAACAGACATCCATTGCAGTTAGTGAGTGTACTGTAGTGGAAATGATTCCCTTTGAGGTTAATTAAAAAGCCTCAGCTCCAGTCAATATGTGTAATATTGTAGTTCTATGGTGTAAAAACAAATTATTAGACAAGTCTGAGGTGTGTGTCAATACCAGCAACAGCAGTACTGTAAACTTTTGCAAAGATAACACAACCTGTATGAAAAAGGCTGAGGAGGGAATCTTGAACATCATTTAATTATATTAAATAAAACTATAGAATAAACGAGAGCTCTCCTCTAATATATAATATATATATATATATATATATATATATTATATATATAATATATATTATAATATAAACACACACACATGTTAAAGATGTTCTAATCTGTTTTTTTGGATAGACATTCCTGACCCCAAGAGGAGGAGCTGAGTGAAGGCAGGCAGCTGCTGAGGGTTTCCTGCAATGGAATGCTGGAGAAGATGTTGATTTTTCACAGCCCCTTCCTAAATAATATCAAGCATGTAACAAGATGATCTTCCTGAAATAGATAAACTGTTCATTAAAGCCATCTTATTAAAAAGGACCGCTCATAATTTTAGGCACTTTTTTTTTACAGTGCCACTGTATTCAGTATTAAAGTCACCATCAGCAGTCCCAAATGGATCAAGTCACTGCTAAATGACAGATAGCCTGACTTCTCTCTTTCAGGTTGTACCGCTTGTCTACTTGCTGCAATCCAGTGTTCCAGAGTTAAGGTCAAATCTATTTTATATATATAGCAGTGCCAAGGAAGCACTTTCTTCGATAACTATGTCTGAATTATAATTAAAATAGAGAATTCAGATATATTTACTTTTCACATGGTCTTTAAACTGTCCATAATATACAGCAAGAATAAAATTTGAACATACATGTATTATAATATCAAATGTGTTTGAGATTAGTCAAATTCTGACACATTAATTTATATTTAAAGTAATATCCCCCAAAAATGTATGAATATAAAATGTAATCACAGTACAAGAATCAAATACTTTAATACATTATTGCAGTAGACAAACAAACTTCTAGCCGTGCTGTCATAAGAACATAAGAACATAAGAAAGTTTACAAACGAGAGGAGGCCATTCGGCCCATCTTGCTCATTTGGTTGTTAGTAGCTTATTAATCCCAGAATCTTATCAAGCAGCTTTTTGAAGGATCCCAGGGTGTCAGCTTCAACAACATTACTGGGGAGTTGATTCCAGACCCTCACGATTCTCTGTGTAAAAAAGTGCCTCCTATTTTCTGTTCTGAATCCCCCTTTGTCTAATCTCCATTTGTGACCCCTGGTCCTTGTTTCTTTTTTCCGGTTGAAAAAGTCCTTGAGTCGACATTGTCAATACCTTTTAGAATTTTGAATGCTTGAATTAGGTCACTGCGTAGTCTTCTTTGTTCAAGACTGAACAGATTAAATTCTTTTAGCCTGTCTGCATATGACATGCCTTTTAAACCCGGAATAATTCTGGTCGCTCTCCTTTGCACTCTTTCTAGAGCAGCAATATCTTTTTTATAGCGAGGTGACCAGAACTGAACACAGTATTCAAGATGAGGTCTTACTAATGCATTGTACTGTTTTAACCTTACTTCCCTTGATTTAAATTCAACACTTTTCACAATGTAGCCAAGCATCTTGTTGGCCTTTTTTATAGCTTCCCCACAATGTCTCGATAAAGACATTTCTGAGTCAACAAAAACTCCTCTGTCTTTTTCATAAATACCTTCTCCAATTTCAGTATCTCCCATATGATATTTATAATGCACATTTTTATTTCCTGCGTGCAGTACCTTCCACTTTTCTCTGTTAAATGTCACTTGCCATGTGTCTGCCCAGTTCTGAATCTTGTCTAGATCATTTTGAATGACCTTTGCTGCTGCAAAAGTTTTTGCCACTCCTCCTATTTTTGTGTCGTCTGCGAATTTAACAAGTTTGCTTACTATACCAGAATCTAAATCATTAATGTAGATTAGGAACAGCAGAAGACCTAATACTGATCCCTGTGGTACTCCACTGGTTACCACACTCCATTCTGAGGTTTCTCCTCTAATCAGTACTTTCTGTTTTCTACATGTTAACCACTCCCTAATCCATGTACATGTGTTTCCTTGAATCCCTACTGCGTTCAGTTTGAGAATTAATCTTTTGTGTGAGATTTTGTCAAAAGCTTTCTGGAAATCTAAATAAACCATGTCATATGCTTTGCAATTATCCATTACCGAAGTTGCATCCTCAAAAAAATCAAGCAAGTTAGTTAGACATGATCTCCCTTGCCTAAAACCATGTTGACTGTCTCCCAGCACCCTGTTACCATATAGGTACTTTTCCATTTTGGATCTTATTATAGTTTCCATAAGTTTGCCTATAATAGAAGTCAGGCTTACTGGTCTGTAGTTACCTGGTTCAGTTTTGTTTCCCTTTTTGTGGATCGGTATTACGTTTGCAATTTTCCAGTCTGCCGTTACCACCCCTGTGTCAAGAGTAGTATGCAAAGCATATGCAGCTATTTTTTTTTAAAGAAATAGAAGTATGAGCAACATAAAGCAAAGACTATATATTTTATGCTACAGATTACAATTACATCTCTGAACAAATCATCAATCTGTGGCCCCAACTAATTCAGATTTGCAAGAGTCTACTCTACAATACAATGCATTAAATACACCATTATAAAAAAAAAAGCCTTCAACTACAACTGAAAATATGCATGTTATTGTATATGGCAATATACTTTGAGAAAAGAAAGCCTGCATGTGCCAGTAATATAATACATGAGGCGTGTGGTTTGACCAGGGTGATTAATCGATCAAAAAATATTTGAAGCTTGCAACATAAGCCATGATGACCAATAATCAATTATTCGATTAACTGTGAGTTTTGATAGCTGTGGTAAGTGACAGTTGGTGGCTTTTACCGTAAACATGACATTCTTTTAAGTGAAACTCTGTCTTCCTTTCAAAAGAAAAAAAGTTAAAAGGTGACACGCTTCAGTTTTATCCAATCGCAGCAGAAGACATAAAGTATACACAAGGTCTGCAGCCACGAGCAATGCATATAAGAGATAATTTTCCAGAACAGACAGAGACAAGCAGCTCGGACCTCAAGTGTGGCTAAAAGCATTTTGGATATAAATATCTTCCTTCTCTAAATGATGCGCAGGTTCCAGATCTGTTTTTTTAATCTTTCCACATTGAAGGCAGCCATGATAAGATCTTGAGAGACACGAATAGACAGATGCAGAACTGCCAATATTTTCACTAAACCTCCAGCCTCCCCCCCATCAGAGTTTTGCATCAACCCCTTCTGCGGAGATAGTGTAGTAGCTGCTTGCATTTTGCAGTTGCATCACTGGGCTGGCTCCAGAGACTGCAGGTTGATTCATATGCCTTCAGAGCAGTCTACCCAGGCTGAGAGTCCTTGGCTCTTCACCAGAATCAGATTTAGACTCCGAGAAGTGGTTAAAACACTTAGGCCGTCAGTGATCTTGGGCCAATTTTATACATACACTATATGTATTTGCCAGCACTAAATGAGTCTGAACTTCAAGTCTTTAGAGGTTTTCAAGTCCATTCACCCTTATAACCTGGCACACAGTAAGCAGCAGGGTTGTTAAAATGAGTAAACACAAACACGGTTCAAGCTGAAGTTTACTGAGGCAGTCTGTTTAACAGTGTGGGAAATAATCAAACTTGCAAAAGTCCAATAGAATGTAAGCTTAACTCTTCCCAATGGAGCCATTCCTGACGCCACTGCCACTCGAGGAAGCATTTCACAGATGCGCGTGCAACAACTTCAAACAGCCTTATCAGGCCCTTAAACACAGGAAAACAGCCACTGATTGTGACAACAAATTAACATCAAGGTCATTTTTTTGAGAACTTGTAACATCAAGAATGGCTGTGTAGAACCACTTTAGAACCTTCCAGTCGTGTTGAACCAGTGGCATCCTTGCTCCACACACAATCCACAGAGTTACTGAGAGTTAGTTAGGTTTGTCCAACCTTATAGGAATAAAAAAAGAAACAAAATAAATTAATTAAAAAATGACTAGAAGTCATGGATTGAAGACACTGAAAAACTCTAAATAGGTCGATGAATTCAATAGTTTCTTTTAGTATTTCTAAATGCAGCACTATAGAGTTTTTTACAGTTATGGGTGGAATATCTACAGTATCACAACAGATATCTACAATAGAACAGAAAGCGCCATATGAGCTCTCTGCAATGAACACAAAGCTATTCACAAGGGTTTACAGAGCAAACAGAAATCTCAGGTAATCACTGTGAGACAATGAGGACCTCACAAGGGCAGTTTAAGAAAAACATTCAGAATACAGGACGCTTTTTGTATTTCGGTCCCTGTGGCAAAGTGCCTGCCCCTGTGTGTATTTTGTGTTGTATGTTGTGTGTTCAGTGAGTGGAGAATGGGATTGGAGACAGAGGTAATAATAAAATAATAACGTAAAGTAAAATAGAAGCTCCCCGTGTTTGTCTGTGTAGTTTGTTTTGTTTGTCTCTTTTGTTTTGGCGAATGTGCCGTGTCCTTTTGTTTTTGTTTGTCACAACTTTTTTATTTATTGTTCTGTTAATTCATTAAATGCTGAGCGACACCATTCACTCAGCTCCACCAAACTCCACCTCTCTCTTGTTTATTTCCTGGTTCCTGTTTCTGTTCTGTCTTCCCCCACTCCAGCCGTCTTTGTGACACGTGGTTTTAGAAGTGGGATTACCAGCGCCTCCTAGACGCAGACCATAGCGGGAACCGTAGTGTTTTTAAAAACAAAACAGACTACACAGACAAACACGGGGAGCTTCTATTTTACTTTACGTTATTATTTTATTATTACCTCCGTCTCCAATCCCGTTCTCCACTCACCGAACACACAACATGCAACACAAAATATACACAGGGGCGGGCACTTTGCCACAGTCCCTCAAGCAAATCAGATAACTGTAACTTGTGATTGTCTTCTATTTATTTATACCAGGACTATGAATTTGTTTCTTAGTCATAACCTTTATACATTAGTGAGGAAAAAAATACGGCAAACGTATCCAAAGCTCTGGTAGCAGAATACACAAAAAAATGTTCCACTATTTTGTCCTCAGACAGTTAGCTTTTAAAAGCTATAAAAAGATCCAAATATTAAAAATAGCAATACACTCAATAGCGTACATATTTAGGAGGGAAACTTTGTTTCTGTCTTAACTATTATAATGGTAAAACTAGCAAATAAGTTGCCACTAAATTTGTGCTACATAAATACAATTATAAACATTTCAACTTCAGACCCACTTCTAACTCATTACTCTTAAATAAATGTGCAACCCTAAAGAGCACACAATGATTCCCAAGATCTTATTTTCCATACTTTACTGAATTCTACTTCTCTAGATGGGCCAGTTTCAAGACCTTTATACCTTAAAAGTGCAATCTAAAAGTCTAAATCTCTAAAAGAGTTCACCATTGAAGACAGAAAGACTTCTTGTCATTTGTCAAAGAGTGTTGCTAAGTTTCTTTTAGTTTTGCTGTGGGTTAACTGCTTCTATTCAAGTCAAACGTCCCAGAAAACACATAATGTGTCTAAGTGTGATTGGAAGTGACAGGTGGCAACAATAACGGGCCCAGAGGATTCTGACCTCTGAAACACAACCTACACAATAACCTAAAACAGTGAATGCAGTTATAATGATCAAGACAAGATGGGTTTTCACCAAATCACGAGGCAGTGGCCATGCAAAGAACCTGGGCACACCCTGTGGGTTTATTTTGTTGTTGATGATAATGTAAAGTTCTATTGCCTCATATTTCATAACACACAGTTCTGAGGATTTTTGCCAATTACAATAACTGAAAACATAAAACAAGCTGTGACACTATGAAAGAAAAATAACTTAAAGGCAAGCAGGGTTATTTTACCTTAATATTGGTAGTGGTGGTAATAATAATAATAATAATAATAATAATAATAATAATAATAATAATAATAATAATAATAATAATAATAGCAACAACAACAGCAGCACAGTCCCAGTGTGTAGGTTCAAGCATAATTAACCTTACACATGCAGTATATATCGGATATTGAGAGTCACAGTAGTTACTCCTACCAAGTAAAAATAAATAGTAAATAAATAGTAACTGCCATCACTCTGTGCTACAGTATTAATACACTTTTCCAGTTATTTCAATGCCAGTTTACTTACAGCATGTAGCTTTGGTACAGATCTTGACACATGTGGACATCTCAAATATAGTAAATTAAACTTGGCGTACTTTTTTATTACTACCCCCTTTTTATAGACATCACCTTTGTATGGCTGATCCCTTTAATCGAAACAACCTGGGTTGTTTTTTTTGTTTGGTTTTCTTTTTCGCCATATTATTAAAGAGAACTGGTATATCATTTTTTTTATATTTTAAATAACTTACTAGAATACTGAATCTTTTTGTTCAGTTTATGGGACCAAATCCAACCACAGTATATCAGGAAATGTTTAGCATAGCCAGGGAATCTGTTCTGTGGCTGGGCGAGGGAAAAGGGCTTGACGGAGATGATCGCCACTGTTTACAGAGCAAAGAGCTCCATCCGTCCTACTGGGTGGAAATGTTTGGAAGAGGTGAGGCTGCAGACCAGTTTTCCAAAAAATAACACTTCTTAGTGTGAAAATCCATCTTCCATAACCTTTATCTCTGAAACACAAAGGAAATGCTTACATTGGCGTATTCCGCAATTTACAGCTATGACCAAAGTTTTGCATCACCTAGAATTTTAGGATTGAGACAATTAAAACATAAACACATTCAAGAGACATAATACCGTAATTCTACAAATACAAATCACACAACTTTATTCCATGTATGTGGATAAGTAGCCCAGGGTTTCTATTCTTAAATAGCACTATTTTATAAGGAAACTCAAACTGTACTGCACACCTTGTACATAACACACAAACCACATAGAACATACTGAAAATCTCAAAATAAATGCAAATTATGGTAGCTTTGTAACAATGTCACGCCACATAAAAGTTGTGTTTAAAAAGGTCAGCCTCAGCTTTAATATTAATGCTGGACTTATTTTATTAGTAGTATTTACTTCTATATCTTCTTATTTTTCAGTGAGTATATGGTACTATCGTGCATTATCCTTTCATACAAAATTAATGGTTAAAATCTTTGGTATAAAAAATATGTTGACAAGATTTTATTCCTAGATTATGGTTTGCATTTTTTTTTTTTTGGAGCAGTACTTGTGCTCCGTGCTGCCTTGGGAAATACCAGCTCCATGTTGGAGAGTATAAACAACATTAATACTTTTTAGTGCCACTGTTGGCTTGCCCTCTCTGTGGACCTGCTGTTAACTGTTGTTATCTGCCAAATCAAACTCATTAAGTGGGAGACCGACTGCGGTTTGACAAAACATACACATTTTTGTTATCGCCCCGTGTCTTGCAATGTAAACCTGACAAATTCTAAAGGGGAACCAGACTGGAAGCACATGAACAACAAAACGCTGAACCTGTGCAAAAACAAATCTGCTTCAAGTTACTAAGAATGAGGAGAACTTGAATGAAGATTGGATTGTCTAACATTTATTACCAGAAACAAATGTATTTAATGTTTAGCAACTATAGGTTTAAAGCATGTTTATTGCTGAAATATATTTCTGCTATATGTTGCTCCTGCACACAGATTCCTGTTGCGTGATGCAGGAGTAGCCAATAGGTGGACAAATATGTATCATGTGGCATCAGGGCTACCAGAGCTGTGCAGCATTGTGTGAGGATGCCATTCTAAAGAATGCCACGTGTTGCATTATATAGGGTTCCATCTATGTACCAATGCAAGGTCACACTTGCAAGGCAGCCTTATTTAGGTACAATACTAACTTACATACAAACACTTAAAGTTTTTGACTACCAGTAATCCGCAACAGGGTAGTCCATGTCTGTAACTGTATGTTCAATACATCTACAGTAATAAAGCCTGTTTTTCACATAACTGTACTGCTCTAAAAAGGAAAAGCCAATAGAGCATTCAGTTTATCTACAAAAGCCATGCAGAACTGTAGTGTTGGAACAGAGCAGAAGTGAGTAAATCTACTTAAAATCCACTTACCAACCAAAGTAATACCTGGATATTCATATTTGAATGGCCCACGTCAATATACACTGGTTAGCCTTTGCTGTTCCAAGTGTGCTAGCAGGACCACTGTACAATATTACTGATTTGTTTTAATTCTGTAAGCTGTCAGTGGATTTCTTAGGGTTTCTTCAGGAAAACATGTATGTCTGTGCTGAGATCCAATAGTATGACAGAGTTCTTTAACATCAGCAAGATGGAATAGAATGCCAGTCACTGCTAATCGTATTAGAATGCAGTCAGTGACCAGCAGGATAGAATTTGGCATTGCCAATGAGCTGATCCACCTGGAAGTATGCAGCTGGAAGATGACAGTGAATAGTTCAAAATCTGTACATCAGTAATAGCTCCCTTGGAAGCTAAATGTTTGCCAAATCCCACCATTGGAAGGATCAGCAAGGCGTTGGGAACAGGACATTGGGTTCCTGGTGACATCTGGTGGAAATGTACCCTTACTTTATTTATTCCAGCGTGTGTGAATGGGGACACAAATAGTGCTGGGTCAAAAGACTATAAATCTAAAATGTGGAGACTTTCAGGATAGGTGGAGGCTTCCTTTTCATAAAATCCAGACCAGCGGGGCTCTGCTAAATATAGGGGTGTGTGTGTGTGATAGAGAGAGAGAGAGAGAGAGAGAGAGAGAGAGAGAGAGAGAGAGAGAGAGAGAGAGAGAGAGATGGAGTTAGTTCTGAAATATCAGTTATCTTCACTATTGTATTCTTGTTTAGAATCACTATTTAGATATATTTTCTGTCTCAGTCTTCACATCCTGGTGACTTTTGAGAACAACACACCTCTGGCCTCCCAAACACAACCCAGTACAGTTGGTAAAACAGAGTGTAACCATTCACTCTGCCCCACACATACCTGTGTCTTTTCTCTTGAGCTCATAGGTGGTAGAGGTATACTGCAGGGAAGTTAGGCCTTGCGCTAAGCAATTCCCAGTTGTAACTGGAACCATGCCCTTTGAGTGCTTTCTATCACTGTATTTTTAAAGATACATGATTGCACCACTCACTTTGTAACCTCTAATGTGATTAATATGCACCCGATGTTTTCTCTACCTACCATCGTACTATAATTTAAAACAATTACTTTTTACAATTACTGTGACTTTGAAATTTTTGTGTTAAGACAATTGTCAATTTGTCAACTTCATATGAGTATTTTAGGTGCATGCTGTGTAGGCCAGTCCCATATTCTCTGCAGTGTTTCTTTAAAGGAAATGTCTTTATAAATCATGCATACTGGACAAATAAATATGAACAGGAGATGGTGGACATATTGTACACCACTTTGTGGAAGCAAAGGTTGGGTCTACTGTGAACTGCTGCTGAAAGGTTTGAAATCTTTCTAGTCTAGCTAGGAGAAGTGAGGAGTGAAGAATGTGCCTTTGTTGAAATAAAGAAACAAACTCTGAAATATCTCTTTACCAATGACAGCCTTAGACTGAGAAGCACTGAAAAGACAAGGCAACATTCAGGAAACTAATTTCCTTGAGTTTACACATGGACCTTGGGTAAAGCCGTGAGTCTCAGCCCTTTCAACCTCACAACCCTAGAGATGACACAGATTTTCAAATGCTACCTTCTTTGGTGGGGGAGGGAGAGTAGAGTTGTAAGGACTTTCCACAATTACTACATAACAAACCAACCTAAACCTTCTAGTAGCGTGAGACATACCAGTGCACCTCAAATCCAAAACCCAGGTCCTTACGAATTCTTCCTGCTCCACAGTACATCTGGCATAACTCACATGCTCTCTGTAAATAACAGGAAACCAGCCCATCATGACCCACATGTCCGTTTGATCACCAAAGTATACATTTCAAGCCAAAATGTCCCTGATTAAGATGGATGGAATACATTTAAGCATGCTAGCCAGATACGCTAGAGCACCACAGTAGACAATTGCACATTTCTTCCATGAGGACGGATGCTATTTTCAGATTGTTTTTGTGGGTCCTTATTCTTGGCAGCTAATCGCCCCAGCTGAGCCAGTATCAGTGAAATATTATAATAAATACCCCCCCCCCCTGCTCCCCCAGCCCTTCTCCAGATGGGACCTCTTGCTGGTAACAGTGATTTGACTGCAGTCCAGCCAAAGGGTCAAGCCCCAAGATCAAGGATAACACAGTCACCACTGCTTTCAAGCACAATGCTATTCCTGTTTCCAAGCGCATTCTTATAATGTGTTGCTTAAACTGTATAATATATATATATATATATATATATATATATAATATATAATATTATATATATCTATATATACACACACACACACACACAAGTCTATAGATATATATCTGACGTAGACTCTTCGGGTACACAAAAAAAAATAGAAGTCTTTTTACTTAATTGTTGTTAGACTTATCTTTATAAAACGTATAAGTACAAGATAAATTCTGTAAGATTTAATTTTTACATGAAATTTGATTTGAGGTGAAGATAACTGACCGGGTAAAAAAGTGACGGGTATTCAAAACAGGTTCTGAAAGAGTAATCTTCGACAGGACTTGATTTGTTTCTTTTTATATTAATTTGGGATTTCTATTTTGAATTGCCAGAAATCATAAGACCGGTATAATAATAAAACAAAATCTAATATTAAAACAGGCATCTGTTAAAAGAGAATTATACAATGTGGTGGGTTTCAAAACAGCAAGACCAAAAATTCTGGTTTTTGATAATAGTCTGAAGCACCAAGCTTTTCATAAAATATACCTAGATATGTTAAGAGATTAACCCCCCCCCCCGAACCCCCCCACGAGTCAAAACTAATTTAAATATATATATATATATATATATATATATATATATATATATATATATATATTTGTACAGTATGTATGTGTTTCCAGCTGATCTCCCATTAAACAATGTGATTACATTCGAATTCTCTCCAGTTTCGCTACAAGTCTTTGCATTAAGCAGCAACACCAAAATAAGGTTTTTTAAAGCTTCGCTTTAAATACAGCTTTTCACCTCAACAGCTGCAAATGAAACGAATGAGAACTGAAGTCGAGCCAAAATGAAGACATTACCTTTGCTTCTTGCTAACGGACACAAATACAGTACGTACATTCATTACTGTATACAGTAAGAGTTGGTACCTTCCTTATAATTTAATTGAATGACTTTTAATGCCACAAACTCAGTAACTAAACTGTGCTAGAAGTGAACATTTCAAAGGCTTCCATTTTTCTGCATTTATTTTTACATTTTCAAACTTCTATACTGTTAAAGTTAATTGATTGGTTCTTTCTTGTATTGGTTAAAGGAAACTTCTGGAGTTTTGACATATTGAGGAATCCTGATAACCACTCAAAACAAATCACAGTGCAGATAGGAATCCCAATATGTACTGTATCTTCAATGCAACAAAATACCATCAGGTGCACGACGAACAGGGGTGAGTGAACACAAAACCAATACGTCAGTAACCCCTGTCACCAGATTACATCAAAATGAGAGTAATCGGTATATAGCAGTAGTATACAATATGAAATGGCAAATGAAGAGATACCCAAGATAGAATGACCTATTAATGAACAGAGGTTCAAACACTATGTTGTACATCAATCAGATTGTGTTACTCAATAACTTCAGCAGTAGTCTGGTGATTTTTTACTTGATATTATTTCGAGGGTGTTTATCAGTCAAAGCCTAAAGTCACAAACTGTTATATTGTTATTCCATGGAGCTAACCTTTTCTAAACTGTGGTAGCTAACACAGAGCTTATTTCACAATGTTCCACTAGAAATAGTACCATTGGGATGCTACTATATAATCAGTGTATTAATCTGAAGGCAGACCATCAAAATATGAGAATCAATTGCAGCTTCCTTCTGCTACCCTGACTACAGAGATATTGCCATTGTCGTGCCACTCGATAACCACAGAAGATGTTCTGTTCTTTTCTAGCAAGGAATTACCGGGCCATAAAAACCTCAAATGGAGCATGTCATTGATAATAGCATGTGCCGAATTAGCCCTGGCACCAGCACCCCCAACTTCTCAACAATTACTGCTTAGTTTCTCGTTTGGAATATTTTAGTGGAATCTATGTTTTTGTGTCTTACAAAAGCAAAGAAGTCTACGTAATTGGTGTTTGTATTTTCAAAGTGTTTACTCATCTTTCATTATTGAAATGAAAAACAGACAACTTGAGAAATCACTATTGCTGAGTGATTTCTAGTTATGGATGATAAAACATAAGTATACATACAGTGAAGTGCATTCCAGAGAGGAAAGGGGAGAAGCATGTTGCAATGATGGTATATGTGTAGAGGGTAGAGTTTGAGCATAAAGGAGTTTGGAAATACACCCGAGATACCCATTAGAATAAAGACACCTCTAGCTGTCCTCCTCTGATGCTACTATGAGTGGCTGACCTTTACAATTCTGTATCTCACTAATTCTTATCTGGTTTTGACTTGGCTATTTAAGATGCTGCAAATGTAAGCCACAGTGCCCTGCTTTTTCATGGTACTGACATGTATCTGTCATATGTTTCTGGCAGAGGATACTTGTATTTAAATATAAAACACCTGGTCTGAATTGGCCCTGCGTGCCTGCATTTTTATTTGGTGTATTTTCAATGAAAATGTGAGGACTACAAAGAATGCCAGTGAATGTTCTTTATGAATTTCAAACACATCATACCAAAAAATGATCTTTCTCTGTATACAACACCCTGGAGATGTCAGTAGAGAATTAACAACAAAATAACATGCAAGGCAAGCATCTTTTCAAACAATCCTAAATTGGCTGAGCTTTGTCATTGTAAGAAAATGGTGCATTTTATGACTATACGTTGCATTTAATTGCATTATTTAGTTGGCATTGAGAAGGTTATTCACATGCTTGAGACTAGTTAAAAATATGAGTCTTTGGCTATGGGTCTCACTGTAATTGTACTTTTCATTTGTACAGGACCTGCAATACATATTCATGAAAAAATGACATATAGCAGGTAATTAGAAAACTGTAGTGACAACATCTACGAATACTTTATCGAACTATCAGGTCATTTTAGAGGGTTAAGTACTTTTTTGGAGCTGTTCATGACTCAGACTAACCACAATGTATTTAAGTATTTTGCAGATTTCCTTTGAGCATCAAATTACAACATTGTTTTTATTTTGCGCCAATATATTCTTCAATTTACCTGTGAAAATAAACAATGAATTAGAACAAATATTGCACACTCCCCTCTTTTATGCTATTCTCCTTTGATGGTTGTTTTCTGTTCTATTCAAAACTAAAAAATAACTTATTCTAAGAAGAATTTACAAAAACAAGGCTCAAGGGAAAGGATGAATCATATCTATGAATCCTTGGGGTTTTTATTTACATGGAGGGAGAGCAGTTGAAATGTATATACAATGTTTCTACTTTGTCTAATATTTACTGTAGTTGAGTTTTTCATATGCTGCAACTTGAGCCATCAAAATGACCCAATTTTGAAAGATAGGCGGACTGGTTTGTTGCATATCCTTTAGAATTAAACATTAACAAACATAGTCAATACAGACCATTTTTGTGACTTCGAAATGCACCCCACTTTATATTTATGCACACCTTTAAGACTGAAGGACCCATTCATCCGGGGTCTAGACGGCTTTAAAGACTATGGTCCCTAGTGTCTCAGTGTACTGCTTCAGTATCCTGGACAACCTGCAGAAAAACTAACACTAATAAAGTTTGACCTATGCCCTAACTTAATATTTCTGAGATGTATGTCGTTCTAATTGTTGGCTTAAATTGGGGATGTCCTCCAAGAAATAAGCTGAGGTAACAAGAAGAAAGGAAAGACATTGTGTTCGATGCTGTCTGCCAGCATTATATGCCTGTGTATAGCCGATTAATGCCTTTCAATGGCTAACTGTCTGCAAAAGCACATTCTGTTTTACAGTCTTAAACTGCCACACTCTTTCTGCTGTGGAAACAATGCCCTCGGGCAATGGAGAACATAATTAGTTAGAAGGGGGTCCATCTCTGAAGACATAAACTCTGTACACATTTCAAGTGGTCTGCAGTATTGTTTTTTTTATTTTGTATTCTTATTGTTCCCTCTTTAACTGGGAGGGCACAAGCAAGCACCTCATCTTTTAATTGAATATCAGACAGGTAATAACCAACTTAAATAAATTGCATAAATAACACTATTGTTTAAAAGCAAGAAGCAAAAAACAGACTAACAAAAGCCTTCAAATACAGCTGAAAATGTGTGTTACTAATATGAGGCTCCACATTTAGCACCAGGATGAATGATCAAACAATGAATGGTTAATTGTTGTTTGCAAAAAACAATCCATGGCAATCAATAATGGGTTAGTTGAGACTTCTCTAAATCAGTCCTTAAAGTATTGTGCTTATTTTTAAGGACTTAAACCGCAGTAGGTACAGTGTGGTGAAAAAGTATTGCGCCATGTCTGATTTTCATCATTTTTGCACATTTTTCACATTGATCAGATTTGGTCAGATCTTTTTGTAATAATATATAGAGGGAGTCTGAGAGAAAAAATGACACCAAAGTTTGGTGCTTCTTTCATTTGTTTGGTGTGCAAGGTAATCAAACATGCAATCTTCAGGTGTGAAAAAGTTATTAGCCCCCCTGAAATACAGAAATACAATGAGTTCTGGTGATAAATCTCCCTCCCAATCTGTGAGGGCGCTAAAGAACGGGAGGAGAAATATCTGGAAGGGCTGGCCTGACAGTTCGTTTCCGGGACCAGGAAGTGGGTCAGCTAAATTATCGTTGTCTGTTCATCACTCCTGCACTGCATCACCTCTACACCTGTTCCCCTTACCAGCCACTTTGCCACACCCCCTAGTTAACTCAACCCAATTAAAGGGATAATTAGGGTCAGCTGTTTGAATACTTTGGTTAACAATGCCTGATTTGGGCCATCTCTCCCCAATATAAATCTGACTAACTTTGGCCCTTACCATCAGAGTGAAGTTGTCAGCTCACAAATTGTAGAGGCGCATCATGCCACGATCAAAAGAAATTCCTGAAGACCTCCGGAAAAAAAATTGTTGATGCCTATCAGTCTAGAAAGGGTTACAAAGCCATTTTAAGGCTCTGGGGTTCCACCAAACCACAGTCAGAGCCATAGTGTCCAAATGGAAAAAGTTTGGGCAAGGCAGAAACCACTGCTCACTAAGAAGAACATGAATGCTAGTCTCAAGTTTGATCCTCAAGAGTTCTAGAACAATGTTCTATGTACAGATGAGTCAAAAGTGGAATTTTTTGGCCAACGTGGGCCCCGTTATGAATGGCAAAAACCAAACACTGCATTCCACAGTAAGAACCTCACACCAACGGTCAAGCATGGTGGTGGTAGTGTGATGATTTGGGGATGCTTTGCTACATCAGGACCTGGATGACTTGCCATCATTGAAGGAACCATGAATTCTGCTCTGTATCAGATAATTCTACAGGAGACTGCCAGGCCATCCATCCATGAGCTGAATCTGAAGCACAGCTTGGTCATGCAGCAAGACAGTGATCCAAAACACACAAGCAAGTCTACATCAGAATGGTTGAAGAACAAGAAATTTAAAGTTTTGGAATGGACTAGTCAAAGTCCAGACCTAAACCCCATTGAGATGTTATGGCAGGACCTGAAACGAGCAGTTTATGCTCAAAAACCCACAAATGTCATTAAGTTGAAGCAGTTCTGTATGAAGGAGTGGGCCAAAATTCCTCAATGGCACTGTGAGAGACTGATCAATAACTACAGGAAGCGTTTGGTTGCAGTTATTGCTGCTAAAGGTGGTGTAACCAGTTATTGAGTCTAAGGGGGCGATTTCTTTTTCACATGGGGGCATTGGGAGTTGCATATCTTTAATAAATAAATGACATAAGTATCAAAATTGTGTGTTATTTATTCACTCAGGGTCCCTTTTTACTCAATATTAGATTTTGGTTGAAGATCTGATAACATTCAGTGTCAAAAATATGCAAAAATGAAGAAAATCAGACAGGGGGCAAATACTTTTTCATGGTACTGTAAGTGTAGAAAGGAAAAAACAATGCTAGAAGTACAACAGCATTGCATAATCAGATAATAGCACAGGCAACCGTGTGCAATCTGGCAGAACTTAATGCAAGGACTAATCATTAAACAGTTATGCATTGAGGGTCTTATATTTTTTCTTGAAAACTGATTAAAGACGATGCTGTAGAATTTTTTTTTCAGTATCCCTGGCAAAGTTGGATAATGCAAAAGCTTGGAGTTGTAATATCTTTTCATAATATTAGATTATTTTTGCAAAAAGTTATAAAAGAAAACAATTGTAATTTGCACCATGTGCACCATGCTGTGAAATAGATTATTTAGGTCTTGTGTTGTATTCTTCAAAGGGGGTGGATATTGTTAACGAAAAGACAAATGCCTCAATACTGGCAGTCACAAGCACAACAGGGAGATTAGCAGACCTTTGTGCGACTGTACTAACAAGAGTGAGATGCAATCAATGATGAAGGCAAACCAGATTTAGACATTTATTTCAAACTTACTTGATCATTAGTCAGACCGATGATTTAAGAGCTTTTTGTCTTTTTTAAAACCAGGGAATTATTGAAGTCACAGGGACCAATAAAAAAAAGATAAATTAAGTTAAATACTTAATGAGGACAGTGGCTAAAGCTGAGAGACTCAAAGCCTAGAGATCCTGGGGTTTGTCTCAGACACAAAATAAACAAGATTAAACAAATATTCCTTTGTCAACAGCGAGAGATGCTTATAATGCTGCGCTGGTAATGGACATTTTTTAATGAAACTGGGCACTGGAAACTTACATTACAACAGTAATGGAGCATGGCCGGGTTATTGGGACATTGTGGCACAACAATGGCAACAGTATAATTCAATTGCCCGAAGCCACCCCTTATATAAAGGTCTTCCACTGCCAGATATGCCAAACAATGATAGTATTGTAAAGGCAATACTACAGCAGGGGTATTGAGTAGCCGTTATGAAAACTGGGTGACCGGCAATCATGCGGTGCTATTAATACAATGGACACTTTGTACACCAAATGGTATTGCAATAGCAATGAGCTTGCCATATAACATGCAGAGTACCAGTATTATAGTGGTCTGTTTCCTCTCATGTATTTTAGGAATAAACCTGTGTACAGTATCTTAAGGGGTTAACTGCTCCCAGTTTTCTTAGAAAAAAATATATTAGGAGCCAAAACGTACTGGAGACTGACATGGATGAGTGTCCATTGTTCTTTTTCTGTAATCAGAGTACAAAACAAGGAATTATGATGTACCTTAAAATGAGGAAATCACATTATGGTAATACAACGCACATGTTTGTTCTGGATCATGCACAGCTGTATGCCTAACTCAGTGCTTGGTTCTAACAGAACTGATACAAATAGAAGTGTTTGGTTCCATTAGGTTAACTGGAACTGAAAGGATTTGCTCACCCTCCTGCATTCATATCTTGAAGCATTATTTGCGGTTTCATTATTAGGGGTACCTTTCTGGACTTCAACCATGTAGAAAAGGGTTTGCGTTACTGGTTTTTAAATCGGCACAAAATATTTAGCTTTTTTTCTTATCTGAATCCTTATTCATCAAAACAAGGTTTAAATGTGTTAGTGTTAAACAGTAGGGTTAAAAAACGTGACAATAGATAGAGTTAGAAATGAGGAGGAAAGACTGGTCAGTTATATATACACACAAGTGCTCCCCTCCAATTGTCTGAACAGATGTAGAGGTAGAGGATCAGGACTTGGCAACCTCCTCAGACCTGTAGAGTAGGATTTGCTTCAAATGATGTACCTTCCATCTAGGACTGCTTCCTATTCAGTAGAGGAAAAGAAACCCAAAATGGCGGAGCACAATGGCTGAAAGCAGTGTGAAATTTATAAAACTCCACTTTAAAAATCAGCAAAACCAGTAAATAGACCACACCGCTGATAACTTTCCTGATTGAAAGCTTCCTGAATTAAAAAAAAAAAAAAACACTGTTTAAAAACTATACACAGGGCATCGGAAATGTAATTACAACTTAATTCAAGCCACCTGCATTTCTGCTTAATTTTTTTTGAGTCATTTTAAATTGTATTAATCCAAAAGAAAATGTAAGCTAGTTCACCAGCTTTCCCCTTTCCACTGAGGAAACTTGATTTGGAGGGACCTCTCTTGGGTGGTGTGGTATTGCATCCACTGGTAACACTAACAAGGCTTGCATTCTTGGGTGTATATCAACAGATCTTAAGACCTGTTTTTGTCTAATCCTGTAAGTCTTTCTGATTTGCTATTAAACTTGAGTACTCCAGCCCTTACCAGTACTGTGACTCATTGAGGACATGGGATCAGAATTGTTATATCTAGACCCTGAGTTAATTTATCTGTGATCTCAACATAGCACATTACTACTTAATTTGCTCCACTGTCCTTAATGAGCCACCTTATATTAGAGATTTGCACCACAAAGGTGCGACATCCAATTGCTCCCTTATCGCATGCATCTATAAATGAGACTCAGTGTGAATATAATCAAACTGTTTATTCCTCGAGTTGGAGCACATGAGGCATTTTGGCAGAGCAGAAAACAAGCCGTATTGTTCTGGCTCTAACCACTTGGTTCAATAAAAGTTTCATAGTGTGTAATAAATGCCAGTGGTCATTATGACTGATCTCCTTTTCAAGCCATTCTGTAGCTGTAGTGCCCTCAGGCAGCACTTAGATTGGACAAGAAGTACTTCTTTCACAAGCTCTTCAAATGCTTGCTCATATGCTCTCAGCCCATGTATGCAATGTCACATGTGCATGATTTGTACACTATTGGGATTTATGTTATACATGAAGGATTCTGTGATCAGTTGTTGACACCCGACAACCTGCTTACATGGCTAGTTTTGTTCTGTGTCTACCGACAATCTTACTTAAAGCAAAAGAAACATGGCTGATATGCTGTAGAAATTGTTAACTTTACTCATAGGCTTTTAAGTGCCATCTTTTAAATGTTCGGCAAGCAATGAAAGGTTTTTAAATCCCACAATTTTATTTTAATGCCATTTTTAAAAAAAGCGAGAAAAAAAAACTTATTTGAATTCAAAACAGAAATGTCTAAAGAAACAGCCACAAGCCATCCATGAAGAAAAAACTTTTTGGTACTCATCACTCTTCAAGGCTTCCAATCCCAGTGAATCCTATGTTTTGGTCCATACACCTCAGTCCAATGAATCAACATTACTGATATTTCTGGTTCAATTAATGTTCCAGTAAATAGTCCAGTTTGACTGAGGTCCCAGCCTTAATTAAGTTTCAATCTAGTTTGTTACAGCCAAACTCCCCACTCTCACCAAACACAACAGCAACTCAGTTCATTATCCAGCAGCTCACTTAATTGATGCACTTTGTCAACTTGTTGGACTACTCTTAAAGGAGCAGACCATTTAACTAATCCAGGGCGGTTGCAAGGTTCTTTAGTCTAAAACTAAATAAAGTTGACTTAATACATTTAAAAAAATGTTGTACCTATCTTTTTGAGCGTATTGACAGCCTTTAGTAATAGTAGGTAGGTACTTGATGTCATAAGAACCATGTCTCAATTATCAATAAATGGCTTAAAACCCGAATATTTTATTCATTTAAAGCTTTGTAAAATATATGGGTGCTTTCTGATTGCACTGAACATTTTTCATCTTGGGTGAGTTGTTACTCCACAGCACAGGCCTAATAGAGAAGCAGTGCCCTGGCAAGCCTCCCAGTCACATGCAAGACGTGCGACCCAGTAACAATCAGTTAATATTTCCTTAACACAAAGGCCGCTGAATTGTCCACAGTGAACTGTAATGAAGCTTGTACCTTCACAGAGAGGCATATTCAGATCATAACAGACCTGTAATCACTTGCATGACCACTTGTTTAAATTATTGCATTATCATTCAACATACAGATTAATGGACTGTCCAAAAATTGTTTTTGGATGGAAAAAGGATCTTCAGTTTCAAGAAGGTATTTGCCATGGAGATAAGGGTCTCTTGCAGGTTCTACATAACATTACCCTTAGCAAGGCATTTAGCTCTGGCCAAAAATGTTGCATAACCCTATAGAATTAAGTCATTGTGCTTCTTGAAGTCAAATCAAACTTGCTGACTAATGTTATGCTAACATATTGAATTACATACCTCTTTGTAGTTTTCCATATACTTCACATTAAAAACTGACAAAAATTGAAAAATGTGATTGTATCAAGCATGAAATACTCTACTGCTATTATGGCTTCCAATAGACTTTAATTTTGTTTTAACCCTAAAATTTTAGGTGATGCAAAACGTTTGACCATAGCTGTATGTGTTTTGGCCACATGTAGTGGTAATACTTAAATGTAGAGTTTGCCTTCAAAAATACAGGAACCAGAACATCAAAGCGCTGGCTGACACCATTGTAAGGATTGCATGTTTTACCAATAAAGTAGTCTATGAATCATTCCTTTATGTGGTGTTATATATTACTCTGCAGGTACAGAGCATGTTCACAAGCACAGCATGCACCCAAATAGCTACAATGTATTTCAACACATGTAAGGCCGCGTGTTAGCTGCTCTATAAAAGGTTGTTCTTGGGGTTCTGTGTTGGTGTGTTCTTTTCTGTGTGTACTGCCTTAATAAACAAAGTTTTATTTTGTACGTTTCTCCTTGTCTGGGATCACTTATTTCCGGACCCAAACTGCACAATAAATTGACGACCAGGATGGGATCTTGCTAAAAGGATTCAGCACAGTTAGAAAAAGAATACAGTTAGAAAAGAGCAAAAGGATGGCTGCTATTGACGAGCCGAGGATTTCCAGTTCGATGAAAATGAAGAAAGTTTCGATGTGTACCTGGACAGGCTTGAGCAGTACTTCTATGCTAATGAAATCGCAGATGAAGGTAAAAAGGTGGCAGTTTTTCTAACGCTGGTGGGCCGAAAGACACATGGCATGCTCACCTTCCTTATGTTTCCAGAAAAACCTAGTGAAAAGAGGTTTGATGTGCTAAAGACTGTGCTGAAGGGGTTTTATATGCCAAAGAAGAACTATATACCGTTTTCATACACGGAACCAATTGGAAGGAGAAACTGTAGCTGAGTTTCTGACGCACTTAAAGAAACTATCGGTCAATTGCCGTTTTGGGACATTTCTGGAGGAAGCTCTACTAGACCGGCTGGTTTGTGGACTCCGAAGTGCCGAACTAAGAGATATGTTGCTGGATGCTGCTTCTATGAAGGACCTAATGCTGGCTGCTGCTACAGAGATGGCCTCTCAAAGGCCAACTATTTTCTCAAAGGTCAACTGTGTCTACAGACTCTATCAAGGGAAATACTGCACCAATGGAGCCCTTTTTTGTTGTTCAGGAACGAGCCATGCTCCAGAATTCCAGCTATTTTAAGGATTTACAGTGTTGGTGTTGCAGAAAAATGGGACACGCACAGCGGGCTTTCTGTTCAACTGCACCAAAGAAGAAAGCAGAGACTGCTGGAGAACGTCGCAAGACATGGGTCACTGGCGGGACTCATTACCTCGCAAACTGGCCAGTGAACATCCCTGTGAGTCTGACTGCAATGTTGAATTATACACTGTAAATTCCAGCATTGATTTTGAAAAACCATACTATGTAAATGTAAATGTTAATGATGTAGTCGTGAGAATGGAAATAGACACAGGAGCTGCTGTAACTTTGATTTTGGAAAAAGTGTACAAACAAAAGTTTCCTGAAGTTAAGCTCCATCTGACTGATTGTGTGTTAAAGACATATACAAATGAAACGCTTGATGTGTTGGGTAAACTCAATGTAAGTGTAACATATTGAGAAGAAATCTATGATTTGACTCTTGTAGTTACTAAGGAAAATAGCCCTGCATTGTTGGGTAAAGATTGGCTCAGCAAGCTGAAACTGGAGAATGATACTTGGAGTTACTAACGCAGTAGGAGCTCTGTGTAATAAGTGATGATTCTGTATCCATTGAGTCAATTGGATGTAACGCTGAAAATGTTGGAGCGCTTTTAAAGACCTACAGGGGCTAGTTGGTTGACTTGATACTAGCAGATTTCGCAAAAGTTAATTATCCTCAATTAGACCCATTAATTGGACCACTTATTTGACAGGTATAACTATACACTGTTGACTTTTTTGACGGGTATAACTATACACTGTTATATATTCCAAAACCCCATTAGGAATGTCTCAATGCATGTTTTACAGGGACTGATCAGTTTTGCTAAGAAACGCATGGGTTATTTCTGGTTTAACTTGATTCAATTCTAGAGAGCATTTCTAAGATGGTCCTGAACAAATATATTCTTCTTGTTTATTAGAATCACTTGTATGTCATATTTTGCTTCAGACATCACAACCTGTTGACTTTTTTAGATTTAGAAAGTAAAATGACCCCTCTCTATGTTCTGGACAGCTGGTACAACAAAATGTAACCATTAACCCGTCCCCCTGCAACACTCTAACCCCAGTGGATACAAGAAATACCACTTTTGCTCTATGTGGTATTTCATACTGATGTATTTCTTGCATCCACTAGGGGCAGAGTGTTGCAGGGAGGCAGGTTACATACAGAAAGACATGTTGGAGAGCTCTACCTTTTAAATTGTTTTTAAAAAAGTAATCAGGGTGTAATGACGGAAACAAAAAGTATTATAAAGTTAATCTAATAAGAACATAAGAAAGTTTACAAACGAGAGGAGGCCATTCAGCCCATCTTGCTCGTTTGGTTGTTAGTAGCTTATTGATCCCAGAATATCATCAAACAGCTTCTTGAAGGATCCCAGGGTGTCAGCTTCAACAACATTACTGGGGAGTTGATTCCAGACCCTCACAATTCTCTGTGTAAAAAAGTGTCTCCTATTTTCTGTTCTGAATGCCCCTTTGTCTAATCTCCATTTGTGACCCCTGGTCCTTGTTTCTTTTTTCAGGCTGAAAAAGTCCCTTGGGTCGACACTGTCAATACCTTTTAGAATTTTGAATGCTTGAATTAGGTCGCCACGTAGTTTTCTTTGTTCAAGACTGAACAGATTAAATTCTTTTAGCCTGTCTGCATATGACATGCCTTTTAAACCCGGAATAATTCTGGTCGCCTTTGCACTCTTTCTAGAGCAGCAATATCTTTTTTATAGCGAGGTGACCAGAACTGAACACAATATTCAAGATGAGGTCTTACTAATGCATTGTACTGTTTTAACATTACTTCCCTTGATTTAAATTCAACACTTTTCACAATGTAGCCGGGCAACAATGTCTAGATGAAGACATTTCTGTGTCAACAAAAACTCCTCTGTCTTTTTCATAAATACCTTCTCCAATTTCAGTATTTCCCATATGATATTTATAATGCACATTTTTATTTCCTACATGCAGTACCTTCCACTTTTCTCTGTTAAATGTCACTTGCCATGTGTCTGCCCAGTTCTGAATCTTGTCTAGATCATTTTGAATGACCTTTTCTGCTGCAAAAGTTTTTGCCACTCCTCCTATTTTTGTGTGGTCTGCGAATTTAACAAGTTTGCTTACTATACCAGAATCTAAATCATTAATGTAGATTAGTAACAGCAGAGGACCTAATACTGATCCCTGTGGTACTCCACTGGTTACCACACTCCATTCTGAGGTTTCTCCTCTAATCAGTACTTTCTGTTTTCTACATGTTAACCACTCCCTAATCCATGTACATGTGTTTCCTTGAATCCCTATTGCGTTCAGTTTGAGAATTAATCTTTTGTGTGGGATTTTGTCAAAAGCTTTCTGGAAATCTAAATAAACCATGTCATATGCTTTGCAATTATCCATTATCGATGTTGCATCCTCAAAAAAATCAAGCAAGTTAGTTAGACACAATCTCCCTTTCCTAAAACCATGTTGACTGTCTCCCAGGACCCTGTTACCATATAGGTAATTATCTATTTTGGATCTTATTATAGTTTCCATAAGTTTGCATATAATAGAAGTCAGGCTAACTGGTCTGTTTGTTATTTTCCAGTCTGTCGTTACCACCCCTGTGTCAAGAGACTGTTGCATGATCTTGGTTAGCTGTTTGTAAATTACTTCTTTCATTTCTTTGAGTACTACTGGAAGGATCTCATCCGGCCCAGGGGATTTGTTTATTTTAAGAGCTCCTAGCAAGAACATTAGTTAAGAAAATTGTGATGTTTCATACCCCAAACATTTTGCTCTTTAAGTGGTATATTTGCACAGTATATACTGTAAAGATATTGTAAGATGAAGACAATAATTTGTTATCACTCAATAATATATGTCTAAAACCAATGAGATATTGAATATATATTATCTTTTCGATAATATTTTTGACCCATATGTTGTTTTCTATATTATATGTTTCTTAAAATAGAAAATAAAAATGGCTTAGGGAAGATGGGGAAAGATTATGAAGTAGAAAGGCGTACATTACAGTAATATATTTTTGCTCTTACCTTCATATCAATATGAAGAGTATACATAAACACAATCACATGATTGGCTAGTAATAACATCACTGCCCAGCAAAAATTGTAAAGTATATTACCGGAAAATAAATTCACTGACACATTTCACAGTAGATACTACTCTCAATGGTCTGGCAAATCATACCTCATGAAATTGTATGTCTTATATAGGTTAACCTTTTCCAGAGTACTGGCACCAGCACAAAAAAATCCCAGAGGCACTTTAAATCCATCAAAGAGGTACAGCTTCAGTTGGGTCATGACATCTACAGAGGCTGAATATGAAGGACATGTGTATATGTGTTTTCAATTAAGGCATTATCAAATGTTGCCATGAGAATGCAGCTTTTTTCTTGATTGCCTGGTGAGTATCAGCTAACAGTGTGTATGGATGTTTGATTCATTACGACCACAGAAGAATAAATAAACCAGGTCATGATTGTATTTTTTCAATGGAATAATTTAAATGTACAAGAGCGATTCAGATGACATTCAAAGCTGATGAGATAGTAGTGGTGGGGACCAACCAAGACGTAGCTTCATTGTGATGTAGGAGCCTTCATTGCTTTTCCTCTGCCAGGTAATGTGGATTTCCTGTTGGCCCGGTGTTGATGACAAAAGTGTAATACTGTGTAAAGTGGGATCTGCCTATTTGTGGTCTCCCATAAACCATATGTATTCACTAAATCCAGGAATGTTACGTGGAGTTCCTTTTTTGTTGCCATATTAAGATATATATTATGAGCCCCCACTACTTAGATTGGTAGAAGTGGAGCCAAATGTCTTCATTATTAAGGTTTATGTTTCAATATGCACCAACCCCTGAATATTTGCTACCTGCATTCTATTAAGAGCGTGACAGGGAGCCAGTAGATTGCTGTTATAGTAACTCCATTATGTTCCATGTTTGTTCACTGTTAGTGACTCTGCACTTGGGTGCACTGAACACGGCTCAGAAACCTCAGGGGCATTTCCTTGATTCTGCCCCTTGATGTGGTCGTTGATGTATTTATTCTCAGACGAGGAATTATTTGGATAAAGATCATGACAGCTTGGCTTTGTATTTTAAGTCTTTTTTTAATATATTTTATTTGAGACTGAGAACATTTTCAAAGCAGATCTGCTGACCAGCGCTCGAGGCAGTTACTATGAATGAAGCTCGTTTTTTGTGCAAGGTTGTGAAACTGGCGATACATACCATGCGTTCGTGCTGCAGGCTACTTTTGAAAACCCCTCAATCAACCAGTCATAACTGTGTGCTAGCTCTGAAAAAGATAGCTTTGCCGATAAGTAACTAGAAATAAAATCCAGTGAAATTTATACTCTAGAATGGTTATTCTATTAAGCTTTTGCTTAAACAGCAGTCAAGAGCACTGTTCATTTTAATGTTCATAAGAATATAAACAGGTTTGGCATGGTATGGTACTGTACATTTTACCCAAAAACAAACATGTCTCTTTACTGAATCAAATGCTGTGTGAGATCATAATGAAGATATACAACTATAGTTTTTTTAAAGAAATTTTCAGTATGCTAGAAAATACTTCTTCTAATTGTACTTATTTTAAACAATTATATTCAGTTTGACAAAATAATTGCTGCTTTGAGCACCTGTTCAAAAAATAAAATCACAATGTTCCATCTCCCTTTATTTGTAGTAGACAACTAGGGACATCGTCATTGTAAAAGTCACCGGTCTATGCAATTCATTTACATTTCTGTACAAAGCGCACTGACCAGAACCACTTCAAACCTATTCTGTGATACTAGCATACATGGCACAAAGAGTTTATTCACAATGACCCCCACTTGACTTCATGCGTCAATTTTGACCTCAGCCTGTAAAACATTGTCTCAATATTGCCTGGGCCCTAGCCTCAAGGTTGTGGTTTGAGAGGTCAATGTAAAATGGTAGGATGGGGTCAAGATGAGGTCATCATGAATAAACTCCATTGTTCTGAGCGTTTGTTAGATTTGACACCAGTCTTTCAGTTTTGTATTATTCTGGTGTAATTTATAGATGTTTATGAACCCATCAGAAAAAGCTACCACAGCAACCTGAACAAGTGGCCCAAGCAAGCTCTTACCAATACCCGGCTTTGATTAATAAACAATAATATTTCATGCACTGCAATTCCTTTGTCTACCATGCCAGTAATATCTTTATAGATTTGTTAAGCATAACCGCCCTGCATAAATCCATTCTCCAAGTCAGCTGTAGATTAAAACATACTCTTCCAAAGAATATAATTTCAGTGCTATTGTCAACACTGCTTTTTTTATCAAACATAAATGTAAACATTCAAACTTAAGTTACATGGATTTACTGTACGTCATTTATTTGATCCATATTAGCAAAGATGTAGAGAGCTGATTATATTTTGTTCCAAGGGTGGTTTCTCTAAAATGTTCCTTAATCCTAGATGTCAACATGATACCTAAATATTTATCTTTGACAATTTGTTGATTATCATAACATTTCTTGTGTTTACAAACTTGCCAAACAATTTTTTATACATCAGCTACATTTGTTTGTTTTCTCATTTCATCTCATAAAGCAGTTCTCATTTAATTTGGCATTATAAAGTGTTTACATTTCTTGTCTTTTTTTTTCTTATCCCTGTCAACATTTACCACAACTTTGAAGTTTTATCTCATGCATAACAAGTACAGCAATCAAATACTGTCACATAAAAATAAACAAAATCAACAAACATGTTCAGATTAACTTTTACCATGTCTCTATATACTTGGGGATGCAATTCCTCCTTTTTAATGCAGAGCATGCAAATGCTATCCTTCTCTAATCTTTAAGTATCTTTGGGAAGTTATGTTCTTTGAATCTTAGACCACAGGAGTTTGCAACCGGAGACACACAGTCTTTCAGAGAGGTTGGATACAGGTGTGCATTTAAAAAGTTTTTGATACGCTATATCAATCATACTGATGTCTTTGTTCAATAAAAATTCATTTTGCACATGTTCAGATGTGTATCCATTACAAATCTGCAGTTTGTAAGAGGTGAATCTGGAATTATGAAGTGTAGGTTTGTACATATGCTTTTAAAATAACATTTGAAGTGTTTTGTGTCGAGTCGCTCCACTAATGCTCTGAGCCTAATAGTTTGCAGAGACCTCAATAAAACCCTTTTAAATCACAACCGGGTGGCCTCCATTTCCAAAAACAAGTACAAAAAGTACAACTCAAAGTCCGTAGCATTTTAAAAATCAAGAGCCATCTCAATGCATCTAGGTTGAGTACTTCCACCCACTAATCCCAACAGTAAGCTTCCTGATTTTAATAAACATCAGTTAATGGGTCTTTGTTTCCTTACAACACACACAAACTGATAAACACACATACACTATGGTTCGAACTGCAATCCTATATTACCATACCTTATAACAAACGAAAATGGGTTACCATTATCTTAAATGTGTATTACAGATAAAAAAAACACAAGAAGAATCAAACATGTGTTTACTAGCAGTTTATTTGATCACCCTATCCCCATTGGGATAAGCCAAAGCTGGATTTTCTTAAGACAATTTTGTGGGGAATTATCCTGGATTTCACCAACCACCAATATGTAATTATCCTAGTATTATACCTAAAAATAAGTGTTTGAAGCTATTCAGATGGTATCCCTGGTGCTATAAAACTGTATAACAATCCAGATGTGACTTTTCCTGCTGGGGCAATGAGCTATGGTGCTGCTGCTATAGGTAGCTAAGGTTCTTTTATATTTTTACATTCAAATGGTATCACAATGGTATGAACAAATACAGACAGTGGGAATCCATTGCAGTTCCACAATACCATATCAGTACCAGTGGATCATTCATACATTTATTAAATAGTAGCCTCTTTGTGTCAAACCTTTAACACAAACAGAATAATGTGCAGAACTTGTAAACTTGGTTACTTTTCTGGAAGGAGAATCCGCCTATAACCAATATGCCATCAGCAAGCACATAAAAGCGTATTTTTGTTTCGGCTGCTCAGTCAAGCACTGGGAGGCCGAAACGAGAGTTGACCACTTAGAGCCTGGAGGAAGGGCTGCCCTCAGCCACAGATTTCCTGAGGTTTCCCCCTAAAAAATATTTAAAATATGTGAATAGGGGGTTTTTCCTTACCTGAGTGCTGAGCGGTTTGTATTTAGTAGCTCTGCGGGGCGAGTGGTCGGGTTGGAGAGGCTGGGCTCTCTCCCTTGGTGCAGTCATGCTCTGGGGGACGGGCCGTGTCTCAGCTGCTGATTTTCATTAAATTCAATATTTGGGGGTTAGGTGGCAGAGTGCCACTGTGGAGAGCGTAAATATTTTTCCTTATTCATTCATGGTTTGGCGGCCTCGTCATTTTGGGGCGAAGTGGCTACAGCCACTTCTTATCTGCGGCACTGGGATGCATGTATCTGTTCATGTATTTCCAGCTGGCCTCGCGCGGGTAGGCTTCGGGCACCCACAGATGAGGCCTCCGGCCAATTTTATCTCGCAATTGTGGGGTGTGTTAATTATTTATTAAACTCCATTCATGGTTTGGTGATCTCATATTCTGGTAGGGAGGTGGCTCATAGCCACGTCCTATTCCAATGGAAACACTCTCAGAGTTAAACTCTCATTATCAACTTTTTCCAGCTCAGTGAGCCTGGAAACTTTTAAAATGTATATCATTTAACCAATTATATTTTCTTATGACTTTGTTCAATTTTCTATCTGGCTCACTTTCAAGTTAATTTCCCCTCAGCAGTGACCTAGGGCATGTCACAGACAGCTAGTATATCAGTCATAAAACTGGTTGGTTATTAGTTGTTTATTTATTTTTTGAAAAAAAAAAGAGGTGTTGAAGGTAAAATTACCTAAAAAATGACCAAAAAAGGAAAGCTTTCTTTTCAAATGTATAAAATGCAAATAAATGTCTTGCTGCACATATAGGAGTTGGCAGGGGCTAGTGAGTAAAGTTTTGTTTTATTGATTCATCTCATCATTCATCTCTGACAGGATTCTAGCTATCTGGATGTAGTTAAGGTAGTGATTACAGTCCCTAAGAGGCAGTGCAGGGGTTGTGTAAAGAAATGTTAAAGAGAGGAGGAATTGAGGTAGGAGCCATTCACTACACATGGCATGAAATAATCAGGAGCATAGTTTTCCAATGCAAGATGATACTACAGTAATACAAGTAATTCAAGTATAGATCAGATAATCACAAGAGCTTGTATAGATTGTGTAAAGCCCAAGGAACACTGCTATACCTCCTCAGACGATTCCTGGGATTCTGTTCTGCATTTGCCATTGTTAAAAAGATAAAAACTAAACACTTGATTCATGATTCATGTTGCAATGTAGCATTTTTACCAGGTGAGACACTGGGGATCCTTGTGGTGGGTTTATGAAGTGAACTACAATCCTTTGCCACTATCTGAGACAGATAAACTGCATCTCTAAAATGGATACAGTAGGTCACTGACGCACTGCAAGACACAGCCAGTTTTTTTTTTTTTTTTTTTATCTCCCAAAACTGTTGACGCTGTAAGTAAATGCCTTCAGCACAGGCAGTGAATGGATCATTATGCAGTACTGAGCTGAGAAAAGGGAAGTTAAAGCCCATAACTCTTGGTTTGCAGTGTGCGCCTGCCAGATTGGCTCAAAGTGTCTCCTTGCTCACCAAACTATTTCAATTTCGTGACATTAACACTCAACACACTGGGGCGCCATATGGTACAGTTGTTTACTACATAGTACATATATTGTGAATGTCAATTACACTGAGTTACTGTCTGAGGATGTGAAGTGCCAACTTTCTGTTGGCTGTGATAAAAGAGCAAAATCAAAACCATACCTCAGAGTAACACATTATTAAACAGCAGGAGCCTGGTTCTAAAAGCTGTTTTAACTTACAGTTAGTGTCTCTTCCTATTGTTATTGATAATAATAATAGTCATTTTATATGTGTTCTGGTATGGTGTTATCCCAGATGACAGATATAATTTAATTTAAATGTTCTTGATTTTATTGTTGTTGTTGTTTTTGTTTTAGATAACATTGATTATTTATTTTTCACATAATGTAACGGGCAGTGTTGTGTGATATACTGACGTTACGGATTTTGCACAGCGGTTAAGATGCTTGCTTGTGGTGTGCGGGGCCGCCAATTTGCACCCACCTCCATCCTGTTACAACACCACAGGTTCATTTGCAAAAACTGGCAAATTTATATAGTGTCTGTCTTTCAAAGAAGCAAGGAAAATTTTGTTGCAAATACACTAAAAATTGCAGGTAGATTAACTACATGCAGTTAAACTGTAGTTACCATGTACTAACATTTACATACACTTAGTGCACACACGCTTTTAAGTAATGTTCCCAGTAATCTTAGCGTTACATATTGTAACAACACACTATTACACATGCAATTGGTTTTAAAAAGAATTAGTCATCCTTGCAGGGTATCCACCACAGCACCCTTGTGCAGGGATCTCAACTCATCATCTTTTGGCTCCAAAGCTGGTTTACCAAGGAAAAGTCTTTTCTTAACCAGGACAGTAAACGCACTGTAATGCATACTGTAAGGTAAACTCTCCCTTATGTGAGACATGTGTACCTAATCCATAGGGGTTCATAATCTAAGTCTGTGGATAAAAGGCAGTTGTTAAATAAGTGAACTGCAGACTTCACGCAAGTAGACACAATTATTCGTTCTCATGTTAAGAAAGCAGATTGCAATGCGTTCGATTGTTTCCAGCTCTCCATTTACTAGGGTCAGATCGAGAAGCTCCAAAGTGCTCCAGTACTGTATGTAAGAAAGTGAAATGAAGACAAACTAAAGAAATAAACTAACATAAAAGGCTCTTTTCACAGACACGTAGCTCCTACTGCTACACAGGGCCGGTGCTAGGATTTACTGGGCCCTGGTGTAAGAGTGGGAAGTAGACACTAATTCACGTCTTTCGTCTGACTCAGCTGTTGTTTATTTTTCATGCTAGGAGGAGGCTGTCAGCTCTGCTGCCGCACTATACTTCCACTGCTGTTGTATCCCACTTTTAAACCATTTACTGTTTAACCATTTATTATTTTTTTTTGTTTTAGCATTTTCTACTTTTTGGGAAATGTCTACCTGTCTTTTCTGCTTTTTTGCTTTGATCAACCCGAGTTGTGTTTTGATGGCATATTCGATATACCGTACGTTATGTACTTATTACAACGGTGGAAAAGTTAGCTTACTTCCACCCAGCGTTTTTTTTTTTTTTTTTTTTTTTTTTCCAGGCAAGTCTATAATGGAAAATTGGGGTGTCATATAGGAGTTGGCCGATAGGCCTATATGTTTTTATTTTTTAGGAAGTATTTATGATTATATACCTTGTTAGTAAACTATTTGTTATAATCTTTATAAACAGAAGCTGTGAAAGAAATGCAGTCTGCCCTCGTAAATGGAACAGTCTTGTTTTTTAATCGATACTGACCTATTATATAGTTCCACGCTAAGTCCCGCCTACGTAGCTCTGATTTGCTAATGCGTGTTTTGACTGACAGTACAACTTTGCCACTGTTTATTTTTGAACCACTGGGAGAGCAGTTTTTTTGTATTTGTTTTTCGAAAAAAAAAAAGGATTGGTATGGGCGAAGATATTATAGAATATCTTTGGTATGGGCCCCAGCAGAGGCTGGGCCCAGGTGCAGTCGCATCCCTCGCGCCCCCCCTTACGCCGGCCCAGCTGTTACATTATGCTAAACACGGGCTATTCTTAACCCTGCGTTTGCTGTTAATGTCCTGATTTGATTTATAAAAAACTGGGAAAATCACAAGCGAAGGCCTGGAGGCCTGCTAGCGGGATTCTGGCCCCTATCTCGCTCACATGTGCATCACTGTAAGCCTTGAAAGGCACCAAAAATAAACAGTCATAAAAATACATCTATTTAATGACGGCTGTAGGAACCTCATTTAAAGTGGAGCTCGACGGAAATCCGTAGTCTTAGGAAGAGTAAGAGAGCGTGTGTTAAGTGTAAGAAATTCTTGACACCACATGCTATTTATTATTGAAAAGGAAAAAAGGAGGCACATTTTCTCCTAAGCTTAGGTTTATGAACATATTTGTATTCTGTGCATTTTCCATTGTAAAACGCACTCTGAAGCATTCTGTAGTTCTGGGGTCATTCCCTAAAACTGAGAAATTGTTATGATGTGTGTCTAATTAAGCTTGTTCTTAATATATCCTCCTCCAGTGTCTTAAAGAGAAACTTGCTACAGTAATCCAATGCATTCTTCTTAGATCTCTCCCACTTCCCCTCCACCTGTATAAATTGCATTTCCAATTGGCCCCAGAACCCATGTTTGGGCAGCCTGAGGCTCTCTGTGATGGAGGTTTCAATGCTCCTGAGGATTTGGATCCACGGTCAAAGCTTCTTCTCTCGTCAATCAAATCATTTTACCTCCAGTTTTGTTTAATTGTATTGTACAAGCTCCTAATTGAATTTCATTTAAAATCTGGTCCAATTTATTACTTGGCTCAAGATCTCTATTTCTGTGAGTTTTCACCTGTTGAAATAATTTACAATTTCTGTGTATTCTTTGGTTTCTAAAACACAAAGCCTTGTCATGGAATTACTGCACTCTTAAAAACAGAAAGTAAAATGCAAAAGGTGCAAAAGTAAAATGTTACAGAAAAGTCACAATAGATATGTACGCTAATAGATAAGGAGTCAAATCCACAACTTATTTGCCTGCCAAAACCATATATCCCATAACATACTGTATACTGCATTACACAAAAAACATATTGTTGGAGCATGAAACAGAAAGGCAGCAAAGAGACACAGGAGGTAGGCTGGGTGGGCCACGTTTAACCAACATATCAACATTATTACAGCTGTAAATTGCCATTCTTATCAAATGTTACAATCAATCAAATGACTCCACAGTTAAAACCATGTGATTGCCCCGCAGTCCAATAATATGACAAAACATAAATCAGTAATAGAGCTATATTGTTGGGCAGGAGATATGAGTTGCAACTCCTAATGAAAGTACCTCTAGCTGTAAATGAAACAAAGGCAGAGTGTCCCGGAAAAGACCAAGAGTGAGACAACAGATGTATGAAGTAAAGCAAAAAAAAAAAAAAAAAAAACTTCATACTAGCCACATGAATGAGAGCATCAGTTCTAAAAACCCACCTCACGGTCCCATGTGAGCGCGCAGACTTGTTTACAAAGAGACGCCCTGTTCTGACACAGGAAGAGGAAAGTGGATCAGCATTACAAAGGTCCCTGGGGTTAGGTCTCTTTGCAACAAGTGTTCTGAGATCTTTATCAGCCACAAAGCAGATGGGTCTTTTGTCTTTATCCCATGAAAAAGGAAAATGTACCTTGAAATAATGTTTAAACATAATGATTGTAAATGTATAAAATGTTTTAGTACTGGCCCAGCCTTTTTTCTCTCCAGGAAGCTAGGCAATGGATGAAAGCATGTACAGTTATGGATTGTTGAGTCTAATGAAGAGTGGGGGAAAAAAAAAAAAAAAAAAACAACTGTCAATTCTTGAGATCTGACAACTGCAAAACTGAAAAATCTGTTATGAGGTGCAGACATTTTGGTAGATAAGAAGCCTAGAGCTCAAATAAAACACCTTTTCTGAGGACATAAGGCATTTCTGAGGAGCAACACAATTTAAAAAAAAAACAACATTGAAATTCTGACAATTTGGCAATTAATCGGTTAAACTAAATATTTTACTGGCTGGTTTTGATAAGAAGTAAAATAAAATGTCTACTTTATATATGGAGATCAAAGCTGCAGATTATGTTGGATTAATTGCTTCAGAATTAAGTTCTTCGTAGACATTTTTAAAAAGTACATGCCGTGCAAACAATATGTTTTGTTTTAAATCAGGAGATATTTTCTATAACTAGAAAAATGAATGTTGTCTACATCTGCAGCTTTACATAAAGATGTTTCCAGTTAAACCCACAGTCCTTGACTATAAGTACAAATCAAGCGAGGTTTCTCATTACACATAAATAAGTTTCAGCTTGTAAAGATTTACATTTAACAAGACAAATCTGTTACCCATCAAGGCACTTCTTAACCTTCACCTGAGTTAGAATTTTTTGTTTTTGCTTAGTTCAACTATTAATATGCCTTTGATGAGCCAGACAGAACAGAGACAGCCTTACTACTAGTGCAACAGCCATGAACACAGTGACACGGTCACTCGGTCTTTGAAGTTCATGTTGACACCATGGACGCTTTGAAAAACACAGAAGCAGTAGATGAAAGCACCAGTGGGGAAGTAAACAGAAGTCAATTTTTTATTTTTTTTTAATCTCATTGTCTGTTGCTTCCTACACTGTTCCTGTGTAGCTCGGTGTATTAAGGTCATACGCACCATTGTATACCGAGTTGCAAAGGCTTTTGCTCATCTATGCGAACGTCTTTTAATTTTATTCTTTGTATAACCTAAGCTAGCAGCTGAAGCCACGACCTACGATCGATAGGTAATGACAATGAGTTATGACAATGAGGTAATGAGTTACTTCATTAGTTTCCCAGTCCATAAAACCATCCTCTGGCCTTGGAGGCCAATTTAAGAATCGATACATTTTTTATACCAAATGAACAGACTTTATTTATCTAAAATCATAGCTGAGGAAGTTTTCTAGCATTGCATTGGTAACACAGGGGGACCCTTAGCTGCTGGAATAATGATTCTTCTTTAAAACATATGATATTCTGCAAAAGGATTGTGTTCCAGGCTATTTATGAGAACAGAGACCTTGAGCAGTGGCCACACAACAACATGAAAGAAAAGTGTGGGGACAAGAATGTTGGTGATATTCCAGACAGCCCTGGTGACAGAGCAACCCCAAGAGGCAACAGCCTGCAGCAAACAGAAGCACATTATTTTAACAAAAGGCCATTGAACCCACATCCTGTTTTAGGACAGGCAGTTGCATTTCACAGGCCTGACTGTTTTCCATTTTATTTCATACTTATTTTTTCTTCTTCTGAGAAATTATACATTTCTCTACCATTGGGGGGTGGTGGAATTAAGTGTACACTCTGATTCTAGTGTATTTTCCCCAAATGACACTGTTTGGTTTAAAGGAAAAAGACATAAAAAAAACATTTTGATTTTAATTAAATTATATATTTAGATAAAAAAAGGGGTACACTAAAGGATATTTTCAGCCAGCTGGGCTAGGAAAAGAACTGTACACTTAATTTTCTAATTTTGTGTTAAACTCAGCAGGTCCGGTTTTAAATGTTTTGCTGCAGGCCAGCACTCTAACCACTGAGTTACTGGCAGTCACTTAACTGTGGCATGAAAAATCAGTTTCTTCTGCAGTTTAAACCAACAGTTGAACACTGTCCTCCCAAACTGTAGCCCTATGTACCTATTTATATATTTAAATCCCAGATTTCCCAGCATGCTGGAATGCAGTTAGTAAGCAAAAAATTGAGAAGAAAATTTTAATCCGGATATTTATTCGGTAGGTCAACAAACAATTGCAAAAGATACTGGGGCAGTCAAATTTAAAAGAAGCACTGTCTGCCCGATTCACAAGGCCAAATAATACCCTACCCACCTCCCAGACGTGTTTTTATACAGGTCTGGCCACAACCCTGTATAAAAAAAATATATAATAAAAACCCAAAAAGCCTAATAACCAAAGAATTTGGTGAAAATTAAAATAAGCAGGTTTAAATTCATGTTATAAATAAATAATTTGGTTCAAGTGATTTAAGATCAGACCTCCAATCCAATGCCAAGTGCTGAAAACAAAGGTATTTGTTTTAGGTAGTGGGGGTGGGGTGTATCCACGAGCCTGTGGTGAGAAGTCTCTTGGCCAGCTGGCAATGGGAGCCACTGTCTAGCGCATGCGCATGTGCAGGCTATGTTTGGGCCCGTCGACCCGCTCCAGCTTCTCGAAATGCTTCCTGGCGTTGCGGATGTTGATGAGTGTGGCTGCAGAGGCTACAGAGACAAATAGGAATACAAAATTAAAAAGCATGTCAATGAAATTCCTCCTGTACCACGGCTGTAAATACTAAATTAGAGCTAGCAATAACATGAAAAAGTAGCTCGCCATTACCTACAATCACTGTATGCACATGTAAAAAAAATGTAAGTTTGACAAACAGAGATGGCTTCATACACAACTGGATAAGTAATGTTCTAGACATGTGCAAAACACTTGTATATACAGTATGTTTGTCTGCCTTCATCATGTCCCCCATTGGGGATATGTATCTCCAGACAGGAATAGTAATACAATAAAGTACACTTGCTTCTAAATACTAGAACATATGGAAACTGACTAACATTAGGGATTAAAAAAAAAAAAAAACTTGGATAATTATTCTGTGTTCTTACAAGCAGTTTAGTTTAGGGATTTTAAGACAAAACTAAGCCGGAGATTGTGTGTTAATTATTTGCTCCTGGATTGCCTGGAGGAAGGGAAGTTGCTTGACCTTTCTGTGCCTCATTCCCACCTCGACCGTAAAACTTAGCACAAGCAGAAACCTTTTCCATGGACAGGGAACCAAATTATTAAATACAGAAATAACATTTAACTGCACTGTGTTTAGAAAAGAAACAAACTTAAATACTTACGTATGGAAGGGTCAGACATGATGACCATAACATAGGTGTTTGAGGTGAACACGTCAATGAAAGCTGCAAAATTCGAATTTCGGACTTCCATACTTTGAAAGGAGGCAGCCAGCTTACTGCAAAAGGAAACAATGGGGTCATTTTCAGTTTGACTTTGCAATGTTGCTACCGATTTCTTATATGAAAGGTGGATGTTATTACCTGCAGCTCAGCTTGAACTGTTTGATGATGTTGCTGATCTTCTCAAATCTGTGTGCATCCCTCTGCTCCTTGCACTGATAGTGTGATATCACCTGAGTGAACAAACACTTTGTACTTCTAATACACTCATTCACAATTTGGAAAATTAAAAAAAATAAATTAATAAAAAATCCTTTGGACAAATGTCTAAATAGTAGCTTTCAGAAAGGAAAAGGCAAGGGGCAGATTTACCAAGCTTAGGTTTCAAACATCCTACATATTAACTATATGCATAGTAATTAATTCACTTGTATTAAATATTGCACTGGTAACACTAAAAGGGAAAGGGCTCTTACCAGGAAGGTAGCTCTTTCAAACAGCAGCACCTCATCTGCCTCAATGATCTGAGCAAAGTTGCGCAGGTTTGTCTCCAGTTGTTGTACATTGGGGATTAGCTGGTACACGATACTGGACCAGGCCTGCAGGGAAAACAGGTCAACAATTAACATCTCTTCACACTGCATGGTGACTGTGCCTTCAGGAGACAGTGTATGATACAAAGGGACTTGCATTAATCAGATGCCAAACCAGAATTTTGTTGGAAATATTGCTTCTGTCTCTCATAGGGCATGCTTCAGTCTCTCTCTACTTTATAACAATAAATACAAGAAAGTGACTAATCCAAGAGTCAGGTTCCCCTGTACCCTAAACCTTTACCTTGTATAGAGTTTCATCCCAGATGGACGTCCTGAAGCAGGTACATTCCAGGGGGCGAGACAGTCTCTTCAAGTCATCTTCACGTTCTTTAAAAATCTAAATAAATCAAATTTTTTATTCTTACATTCAACATAACAATACTGTGCCCCAATAATGTCTTAACGAACAGAACACACGTGAAGATCACAATAAAAGTTACGAATGGGAGGATTCGGATGATTAATGCTCATCTGATTCCTAGTCGCTGACTGACCAAAGAACTTAGTCGAGTTTTAAAACTAGTTCTTGCTTTTAAGATGCTTAAGGTGACCTTAACCTTAAAAAGGGGTCAACAGTTTAACCTAGAAATATCACAAGAAACCAACTCAATGACAAACTTTTCAACTAGAAGTCTTTTTCTGTGTCTTCTTTGAATGCCTCATGTCCCTCCCCACCAGTTGTAATGGCCCCTGAGCTTCTCACCAGGTCTCTCTGGTCTTCCTGGACCAAGTCCATCTTGTGTACCAAACAGAAGACCTTGGCGTCAGGAGAGTTCTGTAGGATAGCCTCCAAGCAGGACTGGTAGTAATGCATGTCCTTCTCCAGCTCTCTGCTCTCCACGTCAAATACATAGATCAGCACTTCCACATTCCGAAAGATGTTATCCCGCTGGCTTGTGAAGTAGTTTTCCATGAATGTATCCTGTCTTTACATGACAAAATAAAAAATAGAAGTGTGATGTGCAAGCAGATCACCTAATCACAGATCTCTTCTTGTTCTGAATATTGTTTTATAATCCAACTGTGTTTATACCTTACACACTATCCAAAGAAACTAAAGCTATTTGGGGATTTAACAATTTCAACATCAGTCAATTAATTAGTTCAGTTTTAAATAATGAAAAAGGTGCAATGTGGTACAACAGAAGTACCCATTCTGTGCTATGTTTTGAAGCCACTTTAAAAAGTGGGCATCAGTTTATCAGCTGACTTCTGCTAAAACACTTTAATCTGTTTGATCGTTCCCTTGCTTTTCTGTAGAACCTGTGCTGCTTGTGTGAAGTATTAAAATGATGATGTAAATACAGCTGCAGATGTAATGGGTTAAACCTGGTGTGCCAGGCCTGTGCAAACAGGAGAACCCCAGGTGTTTGCACAGCTGACAGTTCAGCTTTGTGTCTGTCTATGGTATTTGCTTCAATTGAATTAAACCTATTCAAAATATTCAGGTTCAGAGACCAGGGAGTCCAGGCACAAATAATTGAAAAAAAAAAATTAACATTACTTTAAAAACTACAAACAAAACCAGAGTGAGCCTGCACTTTGTAGCTGAACTCTGACGGTAAACTAACTAATAAAGACTTAGTGTGATAAGTCAGAGCATGTAAACTGTGCACAGGAGACAGAAGGCGAAGCAATGTAAAATCCTGACTCATGTTACAAAGTATTCCTGCTGGCTGTACTCACCCTCCACAGTCCCACAGGTTCAGCACGAGATTACCCAGAAATCGCACGTGGGAATGCTCCACATCAACTGCAGAGGACAAAGAACAAGCGCAAAACCTTGATTACCCACTGGAGTACTCCTTTTGATCTGTCTCTCTACCCACCTCAACTATATTTCCCTAGTACCTAAAATTAGTGGGGGGCGGAAGTGGAGGGGTGCACAAAATACAAACACATGGACACACACACAAAGACACAAATAGTGTCAATAGACACAAATAGACATTCAAATAGCTCAATCTGAGGCACTTCTCTATAAAGACATATACAGATCTTAATCTAGCTAACTGTTTTTCTTAAGGAAGTGAAGTCCTGTTCAAATAAAATCAAGAGTTTGAAAACATGAATTGAAAACACTAACTGTAAAGTTCACATTGTCACCCATATAGCCAATTCTAACATTGCAGCTACACACCAAATATAGAATCTTTCCCTGGAATGCTTACTTGTGGCTCCTAGTCGCCTGGTGTCTCTGGCAATGTAATTGGCGAATATAATAGACCTCATACTGGTCTTCCCAGACCCACTCTTTCCCATCAGCAGCACCTATGTGGACATTTTATAGAACAGGAATGACTTCTTATTAATAGATTTGTAAATGGATTTTTAAGTCAGTTGGCAATTTGGTTTGCAGCCGTTATACATTTCAAACTGAAATAGAACTCCATTATTCTGTACTGTTAGGGTGCCATCTACTGGATATACAAGGACAAGTTTCACATTTAAAGGGAGCATTCTGTAAAATAGACATACTGTAATTCAAAAAGTAAATCAGAACATTTGAATAATCTGATATCCTTAAGTTAGTAGTAGATGTGCCCACTGTAGGATCATACTGATATTATAATGATACTGATAATATTGCTATGTTTAATGTTCAAAAGGAGGCACACTGCTTCCCTGTTACGGAAAATACCCAAATGTGGACAGTGTCTTACCTTTTTCTTCATGGCTGTACTCGACATCGCCCTCCTTCACTCTGATCACAATCTCTTTCCCTGTTCCTGGATTCCCAGTATAAACCAGTTCTCACTCCAGTACAGGCTTGTTGCTTCTTGGTCTGTTTTTAATTCCTTAGATTGTTTACCTTAAACTACAAAACAAGAACAACATTTTTTTTTTTTTTTTTAAATGCGTGTTTACTGGTATCAGATAATATTTCTCTCGACCAAAAAATGTAAGAATGCAATGCTCTGCGTATAAAAATACTGTAGTCTGAATTGCAGCAATGCATACATTCAGTGGCATCAAAATGTTTCATGGCCTGAAGGCATGTAGATTATTCATTTATGGTGAATACAGCAAATACCTAAAGGCATACGGTTAAAACACAACAAACAAATGACAGTAAACAAGGACACGAACATGCAGTTTTGAAAGAGTAATACCTTGTGACCAGCCCTTGTCGGGTAATACGATCTGGATGACTGTACCGTAGCTACTGTATCATGACTGAAAGGAACTGATTTCCATTAACAGCTTGCAGTTTTTTGCCAGGTTAAAGAAGACGACTTTTTCTTGTGTTTAAGTAATATTATACCAGTTTAAAAACTTTGAGAACGACTAATAAAAATGATGTTTTTTTTGTTTGTTTGTTTTTTGCGTAACACTAGTTAGACCATTTGCTTCTCATTTAAAGCAGACGAGTGACAATTTTAACGAAAACATGTTTCAACAAAATACCACTCCTGTCCCGTCACATATTATTATCATTGTCATACTAATGCAAATGAACTGATATCTGTCTTACAGACTAAGCAAGCAAATGTATCTGCTCAGCATTATACCAAGAAACAAACGACAACCTGAATTATTCTATTTTACACGAGTCTATAGTCACGTTTAACCAATGCTTACATGAAAATATGAAAATTAACCAACTTACGCTTTACTGTTTACAGTGTTATTTGTTCATTTTGCACTGCCTTGTTTGTCAGGCCCAACTAAGTAGTCTCTTCTCTACCTCCCACGTGACACACTCAACCTCAACCGAGTCACATGAGGTAGGCGTAGCAACACCCAACCGAGTTTTTTTTAATCTAGGTGCACTATGGGATTTGTAGTTTTATCGAAGCTCTGACAAGAAGTGGAGACAACCTCATTCTTTATTCCTAGGGCGCAGTTGAGTGAACAAAACTTCCATATGTGTTTGTAAACATTGGCCCGATTTTCATAAACCATAACTATAAACTACAAACGTCATGTTAAAAAAAAAAAAAAAAAAAAAAAAAAAAACACTTTGTAACCGTCTGATACATAAGATGTATATCTGTTATATCCACACATTTCAAGAGGGTGTGCACCACTCTAGTTAGCTGCTTTTCACTGCTCTCTGTCCACCACTGTTTTTTTTTTTTTGGTGTTTGTATGTGTGTGTGTATTATAAATTACATATATATATATATATATATATATATATATATATATATATATATATATATATATATATATATATATATATATAAACACACACACATATACAGTGCCTATAAAGTCTATACCCCCTTTCAATTTTTTACCTTTTTGTTGCCTTATAGCCTGGAATTAAAATGCATTAAAAAAATAAAAAATAAAAAAATCATTTAGCTACACATCCTACCCCACAACTTCCAAGTGAAAAAAAACATTCTAGAAATTTGTAGAAAATTAATTAAAAATAAAAACTGAAATAGCTTGGTTGGATAAATGTCCACCCCCCTTGTAATAGTGATTCTAAATTAGCTCAGGTGTAACCAATCGCCTTCAAAATCACACTACCAAATTAAGTGGCCTCCACCTGTGTTAAATTGTAGTGATTCACATGATTTCCGGATAAATTCAGCAGTTCCTGTAGGTTCCCTCTGCTGGGTAGTGCATTTCAAAGCAAAGGCTCAAGGCTCAAAAGCGTTTTCAAAAGAACTCCAGGGCAAAGTTGTTGAAAGGCACAGATTAGGGGATGGGTATAAAAAAATATCAAAGACCTTGAATATCCCTTGGAGCACGATCAAGACGATTATTAAGAAGTGGAAGGCGTATGGCACCACCAAGACGCTGCCTTGATCAGGCCGTTCCTCCACACGGGATGACCGAGCAAGAAGATTGATCAGAGAGCCTGTCAATGGCATCGTTGCAAGAGCTAAAGGCTTTTATGACCGAGACTGGTCAAAGCGTGCATGTGACAGCAATATCCCAAGTACTCCATAAATCTGGCCTGTATGTTAGGGTGACAAGAAGGAAGCCATTACTCAAGAAAGCCCACCTTGAATCCCGTTTGAAGTATGCAAAAAAACACTCAGGAGATTCTGTAGCCATGTGGCTAATATTGAACTTTTTGGCCTAAATGCAAAGCGTTATGTATGGCGTAAACCCAACACAGAGCATCACAAAGAACACCATCCCTACTGTGAAGCATGGTGGTGGCAGCATCATGTTATGGGGATGTTTCTCATTGGCAGGGACTGGGGCGCTTGTCAGGATAGAATGGAAAATGAATGGCACAAAGTACAGAGAAGTCCTTGAGGAAAACCTGCTGCCCTCTGCAAGAAAGCTGAAACTGGTATGGAAGTTCACCTTTCAGCATGACAACTACCCAAAGCACACAGCCAAAGCTACACTGGAGTGGCTAAGGAACAAAAACGTAGATGTTCTTGTGTAACTCAGTCAGAGCCCCGACCTAAATCCAATCGAAAATTTGTGGCTTGACTTGAAGATTACTGTCTATCAACGCTCCCCAAGGAACTTGACAACTTGAACAGTTTTGTAAAGAAGAATGGTCAAATATTGTCAAATCTAGGTGTGCAAAGTTGGTAGAGACCTATCCCAACAGACTCACAGCTGTAATTGCTGCCAAAGGTGCTTATCCAATTATGATCTTTTAGTTTTCTATTTTTAATATATAATTTTTTTATCAATAAAAAACTTTTGTTCCTCCTTAACAGTGTGGAGTATGGTGTGTAGATAAGTGGAAATAAAATCTTCATTTAAATGTATGAAACTCTGAGGCACTGACACAACAAAATGTGAAAAAAGTTCAAGGGGGTGTAGACTTTCTATAGGCACTGTATACACAACATTGTTTCAAAGTATGTAAAGATCCAAGTTATAAAAATAAATATTAATGGGGGTGATTGCCCCAGTAGAAAGGTCTTACAGCTATGTATTCCTCTTTCAATATTGCAGATACTGCAGAAAGCACTCAACCTATGCACGAAAATAGAACTGGTTACCATGGGATCTTTAGCAACCTAAAATATATTACATTTTGTATCCTTATGAATCACTTGCTAACTGCCAACCTTGACTTGAACATATGCCAGCCAAAGACAAAGGTGCCATATAATGAATCTTAGTGATGCCTGCAGGAGAAAACAGTCCGAGTCTTTGCTTGACAGAATGCAAAAATTCTGAAACATGGAAAAACAAACAATGTCAACCAGAGATGACAAATGGCTTCAGCTAACACAACAGCCTTTAATTAGGCTCAGGAACACTTTGTGTTTGTTGCGCGTTCTTCAGCATTCGACATGGCTAATGTATCATAAACAGAACTAAATGACAGGGCCGTGCCGGTTCAGGGGTCAGACGACACAAAAGAGCAGGCTTCTGTTAGCTTAGCGCTGCACAGCTTCCTCTGGCCTGTGAGGAAGCTGCATTTATAGAAACCTTATTTTGATGTTAGCGTGACTGGCATTGATTTTAGGCCAAGCAAATATTGAGCCAGCTTGACTTGACCAAATAATAATAGCTGAAGCCTGTGTGCAATAGTTAAGTTGCCTCATATTCTAGCCCGTAAAGCCAGCCCCCTTCCAGTTTTAATCTGCCTGTCCCTGTGTTTATAAAACACCTGCTAGCAGAGGACAGGTTCTCCCACAGCCACTACCTATTAGTGCATAAGTCCCAATACAATGGGGTCAATAAGTGGATAACGCAATACAAATAGTGTTAACCAAGGTACTATGTGTTTCCTTTGTGGGCATATAGAATACCACTCTAACCTTTGATAAAGACCTGAGGTGGCAATTTCAGTTTCCTCACTAACTCTCACCCCTTCACGTGTCAAACATGTATAAAAATGGAAGCTGATCTGATGCACACTGGTGGAAATGCGCTGCTGCCTTTTCACCATAGGCTGGTTGCCGGTCAGCAGTGTGTTTCTCAGTTATTGTGATGTTCTTTGGAACATTTCTCTCTGTGAAACAAGCACAGTAAATATAAAAGTAAGTAGGAAAAAAGATTACGATAATACAAACAATGAGAGTGGTGCATCACACTAAACTATATAACCTACCTCAAGACAGAGTGACAGAATTAATAAGATCATTGAGAAAAAGAAAGGTTCTTTAAAGTAACACAATTGCGTAATTCAGAAAGTGGAATAAAAAAAGGGGGCACAGTTGTTGTGTACTTTGGCGTGTTACAACATAGTTATTAATTTAATCTGTCCTGTGTGTATATATGGTATGCAGAGGTTAAATGTCAGCAAAACTTGCAAAGAAAATGTACAAAATTAAATTTACTGGTTGCATAAGTATACAACCCCTTAAGTCAGTACTTGGTAGAAGAACCTTTTGCAGCAATTACTGCTATGAATCTTTTTGGATAGGTCTGTACTAGCTGTGCATAGTAGTATGGTGAACTTTTTGCCCATTCTTCACAGGAAAATTGCTCCAGTTCTGATAAGTTTCTTGGGGATTGTTGATGGACTGCAATCTTTAGGTCTCGCCATAAACTTTCAATTGGATTCAAGTCAAGACTTTGACTGGGCCACTCAATAACTTAATTCTCTCCTTGTTCAACCACTCCAGTGTGGCTTTGACTTTATGTTTCAGGTCATTGTCCTGCTGAAATGTAAATTTCCTCCCCAGTCTTGGTTGACTCAAACAGGTTTTCCTCAAGGATTCACCTGTACTTTGCACCATCCATTCCCCCCTCTATCCTGACAAGCTCCCCAGTCCCTGCTGAAGAGAAGAATCCCCATAACACAATGCTGCCACCACCATGCTTGACAGTTGGGATAGTGTTGACTGGGTAATGTGCAGTGTTGGGCTTGCACCAGATGTAATGCTTGGAATTTAGACAGAAAAGTTATATTTATGTCTCATCTGACCACAAAACCTTTTTCCACATGTCTGCAGTATCATCCACATGCTTTTTCGCAAACTCCATATGTACTTTTAAGATGAGGCTTTTTAAGTAATGGCTTCTTTTTTGCCACACGTCCATACAGGCCAGCTTTGTGCAGGGATCGGCTTATTGCTGATGTGTGAACACTGACTCCTATCTCAGACACAGAACTTTGCAGATCTCTCAAGGTCATTGTTGGCTTCAGAGTGACATCCTGAACCAGTTTCCTGCTTGCCCGGCTGCTCAGTTTGGGAGAGCAACCTGATCTGGGTAGTGGCTGGGTGGTATGATGCATCTTCCACTTCTTAATAATGGACTTCACTCTGCTGAGTACCTTTGAAATTGTCTTGTACCCTTCTCCTGCTCTGTGCCTCTCTACCACTTTATCCCTGACTTGTTTCGAAAGTTCCTTGGTCTTCATGGTTGCTTTGTTGGATCACTGTGAGTTGCAGCTTAAAAGTCTTTATATCCCTGAGGGAAATTATCTACAAGTTAAACCACTTTGAGTACAAACAAGCTGAAACCATTTCATTAATTTTGTGACCTTTCAAACAAATAATTTGCACCTGAGCTGCAGTAGCAGTAGGTTGAATACTTATCAACGTGGAGTAGTTTGTGTAGATTCTACATCTAAAGTCTAATTTGAAAGCATCGTGGAGTATGCTCAGGTGCCAACAAAATCTGAAAACTTTGAAGGGGGGTGAATAATGCAAACCACTGTGTGTGTGTGTGTGTGTGTGTGTGTGTATATATATATATATATACATATATACAGTGCCTTGCAAAAGTATTCAGACCCCTGACCAATTCTCTCATATTTCCGAATTACAAATGGTACATTGAAATTTCGTTCTGTTCAATATTTTATTTTTATACACTGAAACTCAGAATCAATTATTGTAAGGTGACATTGGTTTTATGTTGGGAAATATTTTTTAAGAAAAATAAAAAACTTAAATATCTTGCTTGCATAAGTATTCAAGCCCTGTGCTGTGGAAGCTCCCAGTTTGCACCGATGAAAGAAATTCCCAAATGAGGACACAATTACCTTACCATTGGCCTCCACCTGTGAACCATTAAAGTTGCTGTCACATTTTCTGGATAAAAACCCCACTGTTGAAGGACCATTGGTAAGGCTGTGAATCTGAAGGAAAATGAAGACCAAAGAGCATTCTACAGAAGTTAGAGATAAAGTAATACAAATGCATAAATTAGGGAAAGGGTACAAAATAATATGCAAGTGTTTGGATATCCCAGTGAGCACAGTTGGATCAATAATCAAGAAGTGGAAGCTGCATCACACCACCCAGGCACTGCCAGGAAAAGGCCATCCCTCAAAACTCAGCGCTCAAACAAGAAGGAAACTTGTGAGAGAAGCCACAGAGAGGCCAACAATCACTTTGAAGGAACTACAGAGTTCAGTGGCTGGGAGTGGAGAAATGGTTCAACAGTCAACCATAACAAGAGCTCTGCATAACACTGGCCTGTATGGGAGGGTGACAAGAAAGAAGCCGTTACTCAAAAAGTACCATCTGATAGCATGTCTGGAGTTTGCCAGAAAGCATGAGAGTGACCCAGCTGCGATGTGGGAAAAGTTTTTGTGGTCAGATGAGACCAAGATAGATCTTTTTGGCCAAAACTTAAAGTGCTATGTGTGGTGCAAACCTAACACTGCCCATGCCTCAAGACACACCATCCCTACAGTGAAGTATGGTGGTGGCAGCATCATTCTGTGGGGATGCTTCTCATCAGCAGGGACTGGGCATCTTGTTACAATTGAAGGAAGAATGGATGGAGCAAAATGCAGGAAAATACTGCAAGATAATCTGCTTCAGTCCACTAAAAAACTGATGTTTGGGAGGAAATTCACCTTTCAGCAGGACAGTGATCCCAAGCACAAGGCCAAAGCAACATTGGAATGGCTCAAGAACAAAAAGGTGAATGTCCTGCAGTGGCCCAGCCAAAGTCCTGATCTCAATCCCATTGAGAATCTGTGGCACTATTTGAAAATTGCGGTCCACAAGCGTCGTCCAACCAACCTGAATAACCTGGAGCAAATCTGCCAAGAAGGATGGGCCAAAATCCTTTCGATACAGTATGCAAAGCTGGTACATACTTACCCCAAAAGACTTAAAGCTGTTATTGCAGCGAAAGGTGGCTCTACCAAATATTAATGTGTGGGGGTTGAATACTTATGCAAGCAAGATATTTCAGTTTTTTATTTTTCTTAAAAATATTTCCCAACATAAAACCAATGTCACTTTCCAATAATTGATTTTGAGTTTAAGTGTTTTAAAATAAAATATCGAACAGAACGAAATTTCAATGTACCATTTGTAATTCAGTAATATGAGAGAATTGGTCAGTGGTCTGAATACTTTAGCAAGCCATTGTATATATACACACACACACACACACACAGTAGCACTTACAACCTTTGTTAAGTGCCACTACCTTTTGGTAGTGGACAGTAACCTGTAATCTGATGGCGTCTCTCTCAGAACTCATTGTGCCAGCAGACGTGTTTATTTTGTCATGCTCTAAAATGGGAGGCCAATAAAAGGCACGCTTAGTCAAATCCCTCACAGCAGGCAGCGTCACCCTTTGCTGCTGGTAATTACTCCTAAGAGAGAGGAGCATGTCTGCTTTGTGCCCACAGTCATTACAGGACCAGTAAACACCCTGCCGCACCAGGACTGGGACTGACGAGCCTGCTCTTCAACCCACGTCACACAGCTTATTTAAGGGAATCCTCAGACCAGCGAGGAGGCAAACACCTCCTTGACACAGACCTTGGGAGTGATATCTCCTGGAGAAACCTAGACCTGTAATCGAACACCTGTTTAACTGTGAGGGTAAATCAAGCATGCTTAATTTGTGAGACAAAGTATTTGATTAGCTACGGATCTTGGATTTTCTTTACAAGTTCCATGGGTGATCCTTCAATTTGTGGAGCAGCATCCTCAAATCACGTAAATATATCTGTGTGAAGCTTCAATACGTTAATGTAGAATGGTCTGTGAAGGTTGAACTGTTAAATACTTGCTGAGCATGACTATATACTGGCTCTGCAGATAAGCTCGGAATTATCTGTTTTTATTTGGATCAGTTTCTGTTAGTACTTACTACAGAATATTCTGCAGCACATGTTTATGACAAGAACAGTTATTATCAGTCTCTTGAAATTGCATTTTGTCATTGGAGATTGTAATATCACTTAAGGTCATATGAAATGTAAGGGATGTTTTGATACAGGTGGCTCTATTGTATTCCTTTTCACTTTTCTGTCACTGAAGAAGATATGCTTTTATCTAGAAGTGTATTATAGAAGACCAAGAATGCTTTCCACTACCCAACCTTCACTTTTCCAGGTAACTTACTTTAACCTGCACTTATGAGTAACTGTTTTTAAATATTTTTCTCGGAAACGACCTCAGAGGAACCATTCTTGAATTCCAAGATCTTCTCATACCCCATTTTTATAATTGCAAGAACTGAGGTACAAAGATTCAGAAACTACCAAGAACCCTCAGCTGGGCCTTGAACTCGACAGACATCACTGCCTTCCATGGAATTTGTATCAAACTTCAATCTGTCTGAAAACTACAGAGACTGTCCCTACCAGCCACTTCACTTGTCCCTGTTCGAGCTCAAAACTCTAGTTCCGGTCACGGTAGTGTGTGTGGGCCTATTCTTCCTAGGAGTGCTTGGGAACCTGGCCACCATCTTTGTGTTTCAACGATGCAAGGAGATGAGGACCACCACCAACCTATATCTCTCTAGCATGGCTCTTTCTGACATCCTGATCTTTGCTGGCCTGCCCCTTGACCTCTACCGCCTCTGGAGGTACTGCCCGTTCGTGTTTGGGGACTTCCTGTGCCGCTTCCAGTTCTATTTGAGCGAGACTTGCACGTATGCTACCATTCTCCACATAACCACCCTCAGCATGGAACGCTACCTGGCTATTTGCTTCCCGCTCCAGGCCAAGGTGCTGGTCACCAAGGAGAGAGTTAAGCTGGTTATCATGGCTCTCTGGGTAATCTCCATGGTAACGGCCGCCCCTGTTTTCTTTATCGTCAAGGTGGAGAGCCAGGAATGTAAGCTTACAGAGCAGGCTGTCCAATCTGGTCTTTTGCAGACAATGACCTGGGTCTCTACGCTGTACTTCTTCCTGCCCCTGCTGTGTATGAGCCTCCTTTATGGGCTCATTGGAAGGAAGTTGTGGAGGACCAAAAGGGATATCCAGGGGCCCAGTGCTAGGAACCGGGAGAGGTACCATCGGCAGACCATCAAGATGTTGGGTAAGGAGGGATCCTTCTTTCCGATGTCCGTAATTTTGTTGAAATATTTTTTGTTAGTTTTGTTAGTTCTTTTAGTGTCATGTGTGTCTGCTTTTTAAAATACATAAGAATCAGACAATATAGGGGGAAACAGCATCAACAACTACTGTTGCAATTCATTAAAATATGACAAGTTTCTAGCTCTCAAAATACTTTGCTTCTATATAAAATGTTTACATGATTAACAGGGGCTGTGGTCTCCTAGGCTAGAAATAGTATTTATAGGGGCTAAAAGGAATAACACATGGCTGTTCTTTTCAGAATGTGTGCAAGCAAGCACAAATCAGGCAAATTGTTTTGATTATGAGGACAGACCCATGACACGAATCTCAAACCTGTTGTATAATAAAGATTTGCAAACTATGGATTTTACAGCACCTTGTGGCAAGAAACGTACTCTATAACAGCCTACTACCTGGTACTCAAATGGGGACACCCAGCTGTTAATCAAAACTTGAACCAGCAGAACGTTGGGTCTTACATAGATAGGGATTGACTGGGGATAAGTAACACTGATTAATATGTATGGAATTCACTTCACACATTAAAAAAAAAAAATCTTAGTTTAAATGTTTTCTTTAATCACAGAGACTGACTGAGCATGCATGGTTTTGTTTAACAAGAAATAATGCCCCTGTGTGGGATTATAATTGCTTAAATATATTAAAAGAGTTGAATGATATTCATTTGACATGTTTACAGCTACATACTGGTCGCTTCATTACTTGCTGTAAATTTTTTTAAGCCTATTGCTTAGTATGTTACAATAAAAAAAGGTTAATTACGACACTGCCTGACACAAAACATACTGCATCTGGTCCATCAAGCTCGCTGTGGCATCCATTTAAGAATCTCTACCCTGTATTGTACTTAGTGTGAGTAAGAGGGATCTGTGATTGTCCAGTCAGGCATGACTCATCTTCTGCATGTAGTATAGGCTGCCACTGAAATATAATAATTATTTGACAAGCCTATGCCATTTACTTTTTAATAGAACATGATCTGCTATAAAATGAGTTCCGCTTGAGGACCTGGTGAGAGATTGCTGCATTATTTACTTTAAAAGAACAACAATAAAAAACTAAGTATTCAATATGAAGTCACGGTAGTAAATATTATATTTGATGAATGAATCCTCAGTAAGTTGTCTGGAGGAAGATGGATATAAAAATGACCAACATGCCACAAAGCCATTACTGCATCTTGTACTGTGTACAGATATAATCTTGTGCATAGAACATATTGCTCAATTCATCAAATCAAAACAATATTTATTATTGCCATAATAGGTTCTTATACAATACACAGAGTATTATAAAACAGGTATGTTATTTAAAGATTCTGGTTCCAAGGGACAACACAATTATACCTGTGACAATAACACATATGTATTTGGCGTATGTGTTGGACAACCTCAATCTAGTAGCACCCCAAAAATGCATAGTGACATTCTGAGCTGAGAGGAAGTTAAGAGTCCCCAATACTCCATGCATAAATTATACCTTTTACACCTGGTGTGCTCAAGGCAGTAGCCTCAATGATGGGGACAAGGAATTACCCAAGCGACTGAAAACCCATCATGAAATGCAACAGTGTATGGCTAATATGTAGTTTCTGTTTTGCGTTTCCTCCACAGCTCTGGTGGTGCTGGCCTTCACACTGTGCTGGCTGCCCTTCCACGTGGGCCGTATCCTGTTCTCAAACGCCTCCAGGAGTGACATCGAGGCCCAGGACCTGTTCACCACCAGCCAGTACTTCAACCTGGTCTCCATGGTGCTCTTCTACCTCAGCGCCTCCATCAATCCAGTCCTGTACAACCTCATGTCAGAGCGCTACCGCAGCGCATTGCGCCGCCTGCTGGGCAAGCCCGCGGCACCCCTACGAGGGCAGGGCTCCTGCTGCCAGAGCCAGGTAGAGTGCCCTGAAGGAACGGAAGTCAGCACCTGTGTGTGAGAGGGTGATCAAAGAGCAGCACAGCTCACACCATCCTGCAATGTCCATTCTCAAACCATATATACATAGGGAACGCCATCTCAACATACAAGACAATACTGTGCCATGCTACAGCAGTGCTATACGTTGTACCCTGGCAGAACCATGCAACAGCACAGAAGGAAGTTTCTGGGCTGTGTTTGATACATTTTCTACTCATTAAAGCAGACTTGCCTTCTACACAATATTTTATTTGTTAAATGTGAACCACATAGTAGTCTCCATTAGTTATAACCATGTAGTATTTAATATAATTGTGTTTCTTTTATTGATCACTTGCAGACGGGATCTCTAGCCAATACTTCTTTTTGGATGTTTTCTAGTATTGTATTCCCCGTTATCTCCCATATCTGTAAACCCACCCTCAGATATATAGATAGATTGATATCAATCAATATAAAGATCTCTATATCTAGCTATCCATTTTTTCAACTAATGGCATTCTTTGTAAATGTGATTACTTTTTAATCTAGCAGAATTCTAGTTAATACTTGATGTCCTGTATAGCACTCCATATTGTATGTTAAATATTCTAAGGGAGTGATCCTCACAACTATGCCTGCAACGGATGTTAACATAAAAAAATATTCTGTATAACGTCATCTTACCCCCCTTTTCATTATGCTTTAAGTTTATGAGTATAAATACAGTGTTGATGTGGACTGATTTGCACACTGTATGCAAGTCATGCGCAAAAGTATTTTAGGGCAGCAGAGGCCTTCCATTAAAATAAATACAGATAGGCCAAAGCATGGCCACTCCATTTTTTGTGCAAAACAATGTTCCGTGATAATGGTGGATATCAATCAGAGCATGTTTTGTCATGTTTTTATGTCGTGTTGACACGGTTTGAATGTTGACCAATATTCAGGAGTTGTAAACTCGTGATGCAGACTCCAAAAAAAAAATCTAAACATTGGGGGCCATATTCACCAAGCTTTAAATAATTGTTATTATTTATGTTTTTAAAACCGCTGTGAATGTGGCCTTATGTTTTTGAGCAGATGCATTGAGATGACAGAAAAGCTTTTAATTGCTCGATTTACACAACAAAAGAAGAGTTTTTTGGATAATGACTAATTTATTTGACATATTAAATATATTATCTATTTGATAGTTACAATTTAGCAATACATAATGCATGGCAGTTTTTAATATGAGTTTATGAAATACCTCAACATATTACAAAAAGTAAAAGAACACAACAGATTTACAATAATGACACTAAAGTATGTAGTGTTTGGAATGTATGATTGTTATATACAAAATTAAAACAAATATAAAAAGGACAACAAAACTGATAGACGGCATGATTTAAAAACAACCGCATCCTGTAGAATACATGGAAATGTTAATGGCAATAAGAATCCAGCAACGTGTGATTTATAACTGGCATTCAGTCAGGATCAAGTCCAGATAAAAACGGACTTCGTTCATGAACTGAACCCATTCTAGAACATGTGGCTTTCTGCACTTGCTTATGTATTGTGTGTGATCTTTGTGCTCATGGAAAGTTCTGGATTGACAAGTAAAGATTCTCCAGGATTCTTCATGATCACGTCTCAAGCCTGTGAGGGATTACTCCAAAACTGTGTCCAGTGACACTTACGCAAGACGTGTGATTGAGCACCAAGTCTTAAAACAGCCATCCCACTGAGCTAAGGCCTCTGGCGGTGAAAGGCTAGTGCACTATTCAAACTTTTGACTATATAGAAATACTAAAATAAAAACTTAGAACTGAAGACTTGAGCGCTACAAGCCTGCTGTGCTTGGAGAGCATCCGAATCCCCAGAGCCCTATACCACACATTAAAACAAAATCAGCTGCTGTTTTTCTAGAAATATTTTTAAAAAAGCGAACGGCTTCGGCTCAAAAGAACCCTCTTTTAAGTAACCCAATTAAACTGATCTTTTGCGTAACTTCAAAACGAAGGGTGGACCCTTTCAGTTGCAAATACAAAGCAACTACAGGGTCATTAAAGGCATTCGATGTGTCTTTTGTAAACTATTCGTGTGACAGCAGAGTGAGACAGCATACTTTATCTGTGTGCCCACATGTATGTGTATGTACAGTAGCGGTATGTTGTACACAAAGTAGCAAACAAACATAGCAAAGCCATCTTTGGAATGAGACACTGCCCTTAATGTAGCTCTTTACAGTCCAACAGCAAACAATTCAGGCCTAAAAAGGATGGATATGTAAACATGTTCTAAATAAAGACACAGCTGCATAAAAACACTGTTTTCCCTCTCAAATCCACTGCATAAAGCACTCACTAAATTGAATTGGATCTATTAATCCAATTTGCTACAAGTAGAACAATACATTCAAACAAGCATATCAAAGCCTTCTTAGCTGAAATAAATAGAATACAAATTGAGGCATAAATAAAAGGGATTACAATTAAATGAAGCTGGGATGATACAAAACAGTCTTAAATGAAAGCTGATGTTACTCAAGCTGAAGCCAGAACGTATTGTGTATACTAATGCAATACCTTGCATTCCACAGCCCTGCTCAGTGACTGGTTCCAGTTCCACTTCAATAAACACCCAGGCCACGGCAAGCTGGCACTCCATCTGAGATTAGTAACACACTTGTTCTCACGTAACAAATCTGATTTGGCAATTTACAAAAAAACAAAAGCAAAGGTAGTGATAATATGCAGGCCTGTATAACATTTTGTAAAATATAAAACTAAATATTGAAAACCAGCAACGACCAACCAAATTGTTACAGAGCGACAAAACAACCAAAAAATATATACTTTGATGTAGAGCATGAATATTTATTTGGCCCAAATATTTGGTATTTTATAAATTACATTACAGGTCTATGACCATCTCTGGTTGATTTTGTTATTTAAATTTTTTTTTTTTTTTTTTTTTTTTCAACCAACTGCAAAATACAAGCTGCATATCATTAGTTTGTTGGAGAGATTTGTGTTTTCTGTCTAATTCAGCACCTGCAGTCTAGCACAAGGGGGACCACCTTACTGTGAGAACACACAGTCTATAGGCTACGGTTTACGGGCTTACAGGTTCCTAAACATTTTAGACTGGTATAACTACTTGTTTTCAACAATTTCCCTAAATGATAACCATTTTATACATTGGTATATATGTGTATATATATATATATATATATATATATATATATATATATATATATATATATATATATATCTATATATATATATATATATATCTCTCTCCTTGGCAAACCGTTAATTTAAACCTCCTCAAGTTCTACATTTCAGATGTCCACACTCACAAGCAAAATATAATAAAGATCATGTCAGAATTTCATCTTAACCTCCATAGTCAATGAATAAAAAATAAAGGAGATGAAGAAATTCTGACAATCTGTAAGTTTGCATTCATAAATGCAGACATCCAAAATTATATAGTTTATACTTTTAAATATTTCCCTTAAAGAAAATTGAACAAAGTCCCCCACCCCCCACCCCACAGTATATGTAGGCCATTATATAAGGTAGTGTGTTAAAACATGGCAACATACAATTTAATTATTTTATTTAGAATAGCGTTTCCCCTTAAGATTAGCAAGAAATCAATTAACATTAGTGTGCAAAACTGAGTGAAAAACATAACTGATGAATTTCTTGAAGATCTGCAAAATCGCATCTATTCTGTAAAAACACTACAGATATAACAATCCGCATGTTACTGACCAAAATAAACCGCTGCGAAAACAGAACTAAAAATATGGGGGTCCCCAAGTAGCTCATCCAGTCACATGCCGATTTGCATTCAGGCTGTGCAGAGGCCAAACTTTGCTGGGGACTCCGAATGGGGCGTCACATTGGCTCTGACGCTCCCCGGGGTGGGGATGAGAAACCAGCAACAGCGAACCCAACTGGCCACACACCGAGCATATTCAAAGTGGATAAGAAGCAGGGCTGATCTCTGTCTTCCAGGATTGGTACCTGTCCACCCCTGCTCTGCATTGCTCATTGTAAAAGCGAGTCTGGCTTTAGGTTTGTGAGATCGGAGGACGTTCTCACGCCCTCGGAACATCTGTGCTGTGTGGGGACTCGCTGTGGTGAAGAGAAAAAACATAACTGGAGATTTCAAATTGGAGGAAAATAACTTAATTTTTTTTAAAAAAAACTGGTCTCTCTAAATTAAAAATATATAAAATACTGTTTTATTTATTCTTATACTCTGTCGGTATTCCTTTCATTTCAAATTCCTCCAAGTATTAGCTGGAGCATATCCATTTGGCTCACTGTGTGATGGACGTGGAAAAGAGCTGTATGTAGACTGGCAGCTGGAGCAGTTTAGCTACAACAGAATAAGACACCTCAGGACACTTGCCTATTTGTTATGCACTCCCTCTGTTTCATGTTCTTTCTTTGAACGCTACACAAAAATAACAATTTGAAAAGCTTTCAACAGCTTTGTTTTAAGACATATCCCCTGGGAATTCCAGGATATAAACATTTGCTACTTACTGAACTAAAATAAGATGCCAAAATTGAATAGTAGTAACCCAGTTAATCGTATTGCAAAATATATAATCAGGTTCACTGACTCAAGCAAAGTCCAAAGATAAGACTCTTATGAAGACAGCGTGGAATGCAGTGGAATATAAAGAACTCATCCCCTTCTGTATTTCAATTTGGCAGCTTGACTTACTGATTCTGCTGTAGATATACTGGGATAACATGAGAAATAAACATAAGTGATCTGGTGCAGCTTAAGATAGCTATATCTGTTTTATAACTTATCTATGGAAAGGATTTTTTTAACAAAGAAAAACAAAAACAAAATGTTTTAGGTTGCTCAGTTTGAGCCAAATAGTGAAACATTTATAACAAATGCATTTTGATATATATTGTGTGCACACAGACGCACACATTAATTATATAATTACACGCACACATACACAATCACTGTAATCTAGTTCTCCCAAAAGACCAGTAATATATACTTAAAAAAAAAAAAAAAAAAAAAAAAAAAAAAAAAAACTGCTTCACCACAAAGCACCAATTTTCATTTTGAGCATAGAAATGTACCGATACACTTTACTGTAGAAATGCTGACAGAGAAACTGACCTGAAATGAGAAGGTTTTTATCACTGTATTGAGGAATATGTATAAATTGAGTGTATCAAAACTTTGTTAGATCACCTCTAAAGCATAATAACAAATCTTACCTCTATGTAAAAACCAAAAAAAAACAAAACAAACATGTACTTTAGATAACTACTGTATCATACAAGCATCCACAAGAAGGTTCAATGAAGGCTGTTCCAGTTCTCTGGTGGACACCACTGGTACACTTTCACCAGAATGAAGCTCTCTGGCATCTTTGCTCAGAGCTGCAGAACTTCCCATCGGCTCTCATTACTGGTGTTTATTTTTGGCTATCCCAAAACATTTTTAAAAAAGGCAGTTTTTTTGCTCGCCCAAGAACAGCTTAAAACACAATCCATTGGTCCTGGGATGGGGAAGGAGTACCCCTTTGGATTATATATATATATATATATATATATATATATATATATATATATATATATATATATATATATATATATATATATATAATATATATATATTTCTTTTAATATTATTAAAAAATCCCTTGGGGTTCTGCAGAGCCTCCTTGTTAGACAGCAGCAGTAGAAAAAGGAAAAAAAACTGGCATTTTGGACTGTCCCTTGAACTTGAGAAATCCCCACTCCTCCCGCAACAGCTCCTCCCCCTGCTGGTCTACTTGATAACAAAGTACTGGATGACAACAGCGAAAAGGATGGCTACCACTGCAAAGCCCACTAACAGGAGCAGGGTTAATTGTTCGTCGGTCATGGTGCTCCCTCGGACCATAGCCTGCTCCCCCCCTGCTGGTCCCGTAGCCCCCAGGGGGTCGTGCTCCTGCCGCTGGAATGTGAAGGCTACGCTGGGGCTGTACGGTCCCCACAGCTCCTGGGTCACGCCACTGTCCTGGTACTGCCGGCCTGCACACACACGCAAGCGGTACTCGCAGCTCGGCTGAATGTTTCTGAAGAGGAATGACGTCTCTCGTCCCTTATATACCTGCACAGACAGTGGTTTGTCACCAAGAGATACAAGCCAATATCCAACCCAGGAGTGGGCTGAGCCCCATTGTAATACAAGCCATCTGATCCAAAGAAATTTCACATTGCTGTATCACATCAATATCAGGGTCTGCTATACATTTCATGTTAAGTAATAAAAGGACAAACTCTCTAAATACAATTGCATTACGAATCTTTCAGTACCATCAGCGATAACGGAGACCCGACATATTTTTACAATGGTTACTGTTAACATTAGTATTGGAATGTATCTGTATTAAACCAAACTGTTTAACGTGTCTCTTTCCTCTGTTTCTTTAGTCTTTCTAGTCTTTACTCTGACTTTAGAACAGTGACTGGCGTACCTGCTCTATATCTCTCCCGCTGAGGAGGTGGAGCGTGTAAACAATGGAGTCTCCTCTCATTGGCTGAAGGGGCTCCCATGTGACCTCAAAGAGGTTATCCTCCCGCTGCTGAACTTTGGGAGCTAGGAAAAGAGAAATAAATTGTAATTGGATAGGAAAAATAAACCGTGGAAGATATGCAAGGCTGTGACTGTCACAGGCCAGTCAAGGGACTGTTGAGCTCAGTGAGAAACAGCTCATGCCTGATTGACACAGCTGATGGAAATAGCCTGTCGATATGGACCTGCTCAATATCTGGGATCATCTGGAGTGTAGCCAGCATGGGATGATGTGCGGAAGATGTCTGTCAACCCTCTAAATATGTTTTCTTGAGAATACAATTCTCTCAGCTTGGAAGTTTAATATCATCTTTATAATAAATAATTATATTAAATCACATTTTCAAAGTTTCATTTATTACAGGGAAGTGTGGTTACCAAATTGTACCTCAGGAACTTTGTGTTAACCTGTATTAACCATACATTATTATTATTATTATTATTATTATGATTTTGAAAAATACAGGCAAGCAAATACATTTGTTTATTTTAATATAACTCAGTTATATCAACCCACTAAGTGCCACTTGTCCTCATTTGAAGACAGGCTACTTTGTAATTTTTGTAGGAGCATTTTTAACTTAAAAAAAGGTACATAAAGTGTTAAAATGGATTAAAACTGCAATGTAGTAACATTCTCTCAACACATACTTATTATGATTTTATTTCTTAGCAGAAATAAAACACTTGTAGCATGTATTCCAGGGTTCCCTTGACAAGGACATTTGCTCGAAGCTTCTTGTATTTAGTGTGCATGTAATTAAGTTGCACAACATCACTGTGTAAAAGGCCTGACCAGTGCTGTGTTCTACTCTACATAAAAAGCAGTTCCTTACCTTTGAGCTGGGCAGGAGGGGATTTGATGGTAGTGAAGGTATAGACATGAGAGAAGGGGCCCTCTCCAGCATCATTGTGTGCTTGGATCCGGAAATGAAAGGCAGTGGACTCGCTAAGCCGTTGGACCTTGTAGGTGTGGCAGGGGCCGCTGTAAATGCAGACAAATCTACCAGAGGAGAGAGGCCCACATAAATAAGAGATGTATTAGTTACTGACACCCAGGTATCTGGTCAACAAGACGATAATGCCCGAACAAAAAGTAAACAAACCAAATAAAAGCTGAACTGTGTTTTAGTTTTATGTTCAGAATGATTTGCCATGCTAGCAGTTTTACTCCTGTTTGTCTACCCGGTTTGAAATGCTTAATGTGAATGTTGCCTCTGTACCGCAACCTGTCCACTGACAGAAAGAAAACAAACAGCTGCTGACTAATATTCCAACCCATCTGTAGCCAATTTTTAACTGTTACCCAAATTCCTTATTGTTTAATTCAACCTGGATTATTTCCAAGGGACCAGTTTTAAAACACCACAAGAGTCCATGCAGGCTCCATTTCTCTGCAGCCCTGCTTAGGCCCGTACCTGCCGTTCTTGTCCTCTATCTGCAGGCAGTACTGTGTTGAGCTGGTGAGCTGGTGCTTGCTGGGGCCCTCCCCCCACTTCAGTTTAAGGCTCTGGTGTCCGAAGACAGCACATTCCAGGTGTGGGGGATCCGGAGGTAGTGGTCTAGTTTTGGTTTTGAGAGAGTGGCTGAAGGGTCCCGCACCCACCCCATTCACTGCCTGCACTCGGATCCTGGGAAACAGATTAAAAAAAACAACAGACACACACTGAAGAATATGTTCATTTCGGGAATCTAGTCATTTTATATCTCTCGAAAAATGTGTTTCTGTTCTTGGAGCTTGTTAATATTCTATAATCCAAGTGGTTACATTCAAAGTGAAAACATGAATTTAGGTTAAATAAATAAATAAAAATCTATAATTATAAAAATTTGAAATTTAAAAAAAAAAAAGGAAAACTGCAAAAACAAAAAAAAAATGTAATGTAGGTACACAAACATGTGAATAATGGATACAAAAATAAAATTATAAAAAATCAGGATATTTCAGACCTCAAGTAGTTCTTCAGCTGCATGGAAAAGGGTATCAAGATTAACTGCACTGTAGTGTTAACAACTTGCACTGCCTAAGTTATGCAAAATATCAAGACATGAAATAACATTTTAAACTGGAATTGTTAATAGCCAATTCCCCTGCACTTGTCCCCAGTCTCCCCTCAGTACCTGTACGTGGTGTCTGGCTGCAGGTTCTCCAGCACACAGCTGGTGCTCCTCCCCACAGACAGGGGCTGCTGTTCCCCGAAGTCGATATTGTAGCCGATGATGTCTGCGCCATGGCAACAGGGTTCCTGCCACTGGACTGCAAGGCAGGTGGAGAGGGAGGGGAGGGGAGCAGGAAGACAGTCTTCCTCTAGGACTTCTAGAACCGAAACTGCTGCCGGGACTGCTGCTGGGGTTGTTACCATGGCGACCTCTCCAAAGAGCCCCGCCCCTGCAATATTCAACGCCTGGAAAAGAAAAGATAAAATCTCATCCAGAGTCAACTAAATCTTTATTTCACAGTCGAGCAATGCCTGTGGACCTGTTCTAGCCAATTACTGTTCCTTTAAAAAAGTAGTGCAGCTCCAGGAACCTTTGATGTTAGATGAACGTTTTCTTACAGGTTCCTAAAGGGAAAGTATAATCCGAATTGTCCACAAACCCCTGAGGAGGTCAAGTGCTCAGCCCCTCAAGTCACAAACCAAGGAGCTCTGCTCTAACCACCACAGAAAACAGGGTTGCCACTGGTGTTATATCCAAGAAGTCAGCCCCGTCAGCTTCTATTGGTATCCCTACCTGCACCCTGCAGTAGTATGTTGTTGATGGAACAAGGCCTTTGACTTCGTAGGAAAGAGCAGGTCCAGAATACACCAGCTGCATGCAGCCCTTCGTGCCTCCCCACTCCAGCCTGTACTCAATGACCTCTGCACCGTTACAGGCGGGACTCTGAAACAGTCAGGGAGTTACAAAGAGTAAGTAGTGAGAATGCTGTGCACAGGATGGGGCATTTGTGTTTGTCAAGATACAAAAAGCTCTTACCTCCCAGCTCACCAGCACACATGTGGCTGCCCGGACTGACAGCTGTGGGGCCCCACACTGTTCAGGAGACCCCGGTGCTGTGGAGGCCTCCCAAGTGTCAGAGAAAGGGCCGTACTGAAAAACAAACAACCAGCTTTACACTTTCAGAAGGGAATTTGATTTTACATTCCACTGAATTTAGCAAAGGTACCAAATGTATCGGTATTTTTTTTAATATGTATAAACTTTTCATAGGCCAGGAATTTATGATAAAAGACTAGAATCTATTGTGGAAAATTCAAGGCAGTTGTTGTGTACACCATGCAGAGTGTGACAAGGTTCCACCTTTTGAATCAGCTAATGTTTTTAATAGTGTTTTAAGCCAGTAGCTGAACAATGTCTTCCTGAATGATAGATAGAAATTTTATAAACATTAAATAAAACTATATTTCAAGACAATAATGTGATTAACAAATAAATAAAATCTAGATCCTAGTATTTTAATTTGGGTTCTGATCTCGGTCTCTGAATGTAGTTCCTCACCCCAGCCTGGTTGGCAGCTTTCACCCAGAAGCAGTAGGTCTGGCCGGGCAGCAGGTTGCTGGCAGTGCAGTCTGTCTCGGGACCCTGGTACAGCTGCCTGCGGCTGGCCTGGTCCGTCTCCGACATCTCCACAGTGTACTCTATAACTGGAGCGCCCCCGTCCATAGCAGGGCTAGCTGCAGGACAAACGGCTGTTAGAACTACTCTGACAAATCCCTTTCAAAAACAGATCCATTTTCTATTAAACTATGCACATGTATGCAAAAAGGCGTCAGAATGCTAGACTGAGAAACAAACTACTCAAATGAATGTGTCTGAAATGTATTGCACAATTCTCATGCAACATAATTAGGATTTCTAGTTTTCAGGTTTTATTTTTGGTCCCTTTAAACATATCTGGACTTTAAACACTAATGACCAAAGGAAGTTGTTTCTTTTTCCCCCTCACATCTTGACTGAGTCAACAAACAACATGCATTGTTATCACCTGATTCTATTTGAACCTGCATTTCGTTCTGGCTCTAAATCACCAAATTCAGCTTATTACTTTCCACTGCGTTAGTTTCTGCGTCACTAATTTAAACAACCTGGTATTCAGTTAAGGCTTAACAACTATTAAGGTTTAAAAGGGAAGAGAGAGATGGAAAATAAAAACAGAAAACTAGAAGCCCTAAACATAATGTATTAGCAGTACAAATTAATTAATCATCACTGATTTTTTTAATTAAAAAAGGAATCAAGCGCCAGGATTTCTACTTGGCGACAGTGAAGGGACAGAAATAGTACTCCCACTTCAGCTGCTCTGAAATTGATGTCTTATTCCCACCACTGAGTTTCAGAATTCGAGTCTATTAGATTCCACATTGATGAAGACACAATCCGAAACATTTGTCAAGTTGACAGGGGTGTGTTGCTATTCTTACCCCATCGCAGTGGAATCTCCCGTGGCTTGGCTCTCCCCGCCAAGTGTGGTGGTTGGCACGGTCCAGGAGGAACAGCAGCCGTCTGAACTGAGAACACCTCTGAGACCTGAGGGGGCAATGTACTCAAGTATGAAGTGCAAACACATATCTTTAGCCTGGCACATCTGTGTGCAAGAACATGTGTCATTCCGGTTGAAAAAAGGAGCAACCGAGTGGTGCGGATTCATTGGTTTCTGAACAGAATAATAAATCAATCAAAAGGTTATAGGATGACATCAGGGATGTTAGTATGGGATGGGTTGTATGATGGGTTGGGTAGTATGTACTGTCTCTCAAGTACTGCACATGAAAATCCTTAAGGGGAGTTGATGTCTTTTTTTCCAGGTTTTGAGGGGAAAAGTAACAGCATAGTATTGCAGAAATATTTCTCTTGATTACTGCAAGTTTGGTTTTTGGGAAGGGGGAGTTGGGCAGACATAACAAATGCACCCAAGGAAAGTCCTCTGAATTATTTGGATCTCATCTCATCCATCCATAATATATATGAGATTAGAGTATGAATAGCCACATAATTGCACTAATACCTGGTTAATTACAGAGTCCCACTCTTACAGGGCAACTACATAGAAACTGCCTGGTGCGCAACATCCTGTCACCTGATGAAATTACATGGCGCAGACTATACCCATGTGATCACACACTTATTCCACCAGCAGTTACCATGCAAGAGTTGGTAGTTGAACAGTTATAATATGGTTATGTATTAACTGCACTCTCTAAAGTGCTGTCTATAATATTCCCCCCTGTGCATCTATGTGATGTGCCCCTGTATTTCAGTTGTGTTTCTCCAGCACCCCCTGCTCTACGTACCTGGCTCTGCCCACCACAGCTGACGCAGTAAACCCGCAGCCTGTACCAGCTCCCAGGGCTGAGATTATCACAAAGATATTCTCTTGCGGAGCCACTGTACGCCATGTCCCATTTACTGCCTGGAAAAAGAAAGATAAATCAGCACGACCAGGATACATCTCCTCTTATCAAACCTGCAGTGCATGCTTCTTCCACAACTCTTCACTGCATAACCAGAAACGCAGCAGACATCTCTCAGCACCAAAGTAACTTTATACAACTAGAGACTAGTGTCTGTAGTTTCAGAGTTTAGTACTGAAATAAATGCAAATGGGAATCTATATATTAGTTTATTAGATTAGCTCATAGATCTGCAAGTTGATTTGCCTTCCTTATAATGTACGACACCCCCCCATCCCTCACACACTCAATGTGTAGAAGCGTGTCAAATTCATGTGTAAGCTACTCAATTTGCCACCTCATTACACGGAAAAAATCAATATATCCCCGATTACAAACCACATGCCTGTCTGCTGTGAAGCACTTAAAGGTTTTTCCTCCTGATCGACAGGAAAAATGGATTAGGGCAAATCAACTACTCAGATTCCTTGAACTGCTAAATTGGATTTTAAAAGTGGTTTCTTACCATTCAAACTTTCTGACATTTCTAAAACATACTTCGTAACCTCTGCTCCTCCATTGTCCTTCGGGGGATCTGTAACAGCAAATCAGAACAGTTAGCTTCCTTCATTTCAAACGTGTGTGATGATGCACATGTCATTCCTGTGCTTGTCTCAACTGCGACGTGGAGTTCGGTTAACCGGTCAAACTGGAATTTGCTTTGTAAATTAAACTGGAGAGGTTTACCAGCAGGTGTCAAAAGACTGATGCTCATGTTTGACAACTGCTATTTAGAACACTTTGCTTCAATTGAGTTAGTCACAGATTTATTGCTGTACAATACGACTGGAGTAAACAGCAGGAAGGGTGAAGCAGCAGCAAGAGGCATTTGCTGAAGAGATAGAGAGATGTAGTATGTTACGAGTGAGCTATCAGTAAAAGCAAATACACAACAACCCCCTTTTCATCAAAACTGCCCCTGGACATGGGCAAAAGTAGTAGCAAGCACTGACATACAAAAACAGGGAGCTGCTTCAAGTGTCTATAAACAAAAAAGGGCCACAACAATTCAATTTAGTATTTAAAAAATATTGAGGAACCTACCCCAGACTATCTTCAGGCAGCGTGTGTGGCTCCTCCCCTTGATGCTGGGCTTACCCGGGGCCCCTGGTTTGTCCGGGCTGGTGCTGTACTCCACCACCTCACTGGGGCTGCTCCGGCCCTCTATGTTGCAGGCGAAGACCTGTGAGGGGGTCAAGGACACCTCTTAGAAACTAGGAGGTCTGGATCTAGAAAACCCAGAACCAAAGTTCTCCTTATTGAATTCGGCCCGTTATCAGCATCTTAAGAGTCATTCATAATTTCACAAATCAGTCTTACGTTAGATTTAAAGTAGAACCCGTCACACTTTCACAACAAAGATCTGCTTCCATGGAAAACTTGTAGCAGCCAGAAGATACCAAAACGTACCCTCCTCAGTGCTTATAAACTGCAGCGTTAGGGGCTTTGAGAGGGCACATCGAAGTGGGCCTTTCATGTAAAAGTATATATCTTTAATGAATGTGCAAGCACTCTTATTTATGTTACCTAACCTAATACACGCTGTTTCTTTGTTGCAGACTACAGGAATTAAATGTATCCCTTGAGGTCACAGTGTCCTATTGGCAGTGGGTGCAGGCTGACCTACCCTAAACTTGTAGGAGGTGCTTCTGCAGAGATTCTTTAAAGTGCATGAGAGTTCCTCCCCATTGTGTTTTGGTTTGAAGCCATAGCCCTGCAAGATACAAAAGACAGAAAGCAGTGAGAACAGCATGTCAAACTTCTGGACTTCTCAAAAGAAACAAAAACATTGTTTTGCTAATTAAGAATGAACACTCACCAAGCTCTCCTCCTCCATCTCTAGGATGTAGGTGAGGGTCTCCTCTCCCGAGGCTCCGCTGGGCGAGCTCCACTCCAGGGTCAGCCAGGAGACCCCCACCCCTGCCAGCCGGGGGGGGGGCGGCGCTGGGGGGGAGCTGCCTGCGGTGTGGTATATCACCGCCTCACTGAAAGCACTGAGGAAGAGACACACAACAGAGGCTTAGGGACATTCTTGTCACATGGTCATTTTAACATTATACGAGTTTCCTACACAACAATTTCTATCCAGCAGGTGGTGCTGTTCCACTATTTTACCATGTGCTGATCTGTGGCATAAGGGAACAGGGACTTGTACTACTGTGTACCAATGCACTGCCATTATCAAATGACAAATTATGAGAAGGCTTGTCTATTGGGCAGCCATTAAAGACAAATACATACCTCATTCCCATATCATTTTCAGCAGCTATTCTAAAGGCATATTTTGTGGAAGGAGACAATCTGGTGACTTTGTACTGTTTCGCATGTCCATAGTAACATTCCTTAAAGACACTCTGTTTGCCCTAGTAAAAAACAAGAAAAACTATAATGAATGAAGAAAAATGAAAGGACAACCAGACAGACAGAATAATGAATCACATTGTCTTCCTGAAATTAAGCAAACCACTAATCATTAGGCATTACTGAGGAATCTGGGGGCCTCTGATCAAATTTATATTTCATCTGTTTGTGACAAAACCATGTTTCAGCAACTCAACCGCTGCCCTATAACATGGTATTACGTCTCACTAATTCTAAGCTGGTTCTACATTAGGGAGTGTATGCAGGTATAACAAAGGCCAGACGTACCTCATCACATTCCAAAAGAAAGTTGGTGACTTTAGAGCCATTGTCATTTGGCGCCTGTAACAAACAGGAACACAATTCATACCACAGATAGGTGCAGAATTTCACACAAACAAACAATGCCATACATGCACAGGTTTACCCTATTCTCCTTAATGTGCGATTTAAATGTACTTTGTTATTCAACATACCACACATGCAGAACTAGTCCTTCGATTTACATTAGAAAGATGCCTTCTTTGCACAAGGAAAGATCAGTAAAACAATCTCATTATGTACACGGGCTCAACTGGGCTCTAACGGCTACCTTCCACTGCAGGGCGATGGAGTTCTTGGTCCTGTGGAGGAGTTTGGGAGGAGCAGGGGGGTCAGGCTCACTGCACTCTGTTGTAAAGCTGGCTGCTTCTGAAACGGGACCTTTGACTGAGCTGCACGTCACAGACACCCTGTATCCGAGAGAAGAAAAGGACTCCAGTCACACCTCAGGTCTGCCCAAACAGGGCAGGCATGTTTACTAATCTCATACATTCCAATGAGAACAAAATGCCAGTCAGGAGGTCAACAACAAAGCAGCACTCAAACACAGGAAGCCTAGAAGCGAATGTGTATCTCAGCGTGATCAAGCTAAGCAGGTTCCCATTTATTGAACAGCTTTTCTATGGCGAGTGTGGTTATGGATCTCATTTTCTACTATAATGCAATTTCACTTCAAAAGACAACATGCTCGTCATAAGGCAGAACACATCTCTCAATTACGGTTACGCAGGAAGCTTAAATAAAAACAGCATTCAATATCTGCTCTAAAGAAACACTAATGCTGGATTGTTTTTACTCACTTGGGGACTAAACAGCAGTGGGGCGGGGAGGAACAAAGTTTATATTTTACAGGTATCCACTCTGACTCATAGTGGGCACAATTTTTCATCACTAAAGTTGGCTGCAGTGAAAGTTACCGTCACATGGCAACTCCCTGCCAGATTTTAGCAATCCAAGACATACTTTCTCAGGCACTTCTGTTTTGTCCCAAAATGGCCCTGCACGAGCGACAAATCAAGAACAGAGCAAACATACTGTGGAAGTGCTGTCCCTTCCCCTTAGCACACCTCCAAAGAGCTTACCTGACGTGGTAGTCTGTGGCTGGCCTCAGATCAGGGAGTGTGAAGGTAGTTTCTTTTCCCCTGTATGAAACAATTTGAAACCATTATTGGAGAGCATGATCTTGAGTAACTTGGTATTAACAACGGGACAAAACAAGCACTCACAGGTAGACAGATTTGAAAACGCCGTTCCTGCCGTTGTTGGAGACAGTGATCTCGTAGCACAGGGAGGGGGCAGTGTGGTCCCCGTTCTTCTCACCGTTCTGTAGGGTCAGGGGGAGATTCCAGGAGAGTACAGCCGACCTGGCCTGGATTTCAGACACCTAGGAAACAGGCACATCAGCAGCCATGGCAGAATACACCGATAGAAAAGGATTGCAAAAAAGCCACCGCCATTCTCATTGCTTCGCATTCCAATTCATGCATCTGTCTTGTTTCAAAACTAGAAAGAGACCGATGTTTTTGCAGTGGGTGTGAATAGCCCAGCTGATAGATACCTGGCTATGGAATTTAAAAAAATTTGTATTTAAAATAAATACATACAAATATTTAAAATAATCCGGGAACACAAAACATAACACACTAATCTGGACCTATTTCAGTACAGGCGCTATGCTGGCAATTTTTAAAAAATGTTTTTTTATACAGAACTGCATTACTGCTCTTGCAACAAGGCATCCAACATTACCACAATACACACTCTCTTCAGCTTAGAAGTCATCAACCAGAGAGACCTGTACTCTTAGTGGTTAATAATAAAATACAGCTCGGTACTCACTGTTGGTTTAGCAACATTGGACGGTAGCTCCAGTATCCTTTTCATGTCTGTCTCTGAATCTGGGAACATGAGAGAAATATTTTTAGCGATATAACAAAACTCAGCAACAAGCAGTATTACTGGAACTGGTTATAGCTGTGTCTCTCTCCCTGGGAGCGCTTAATTACATTCTGAAGTTTCTCTCTCCCCGCCCACCCCCTTTAAATCCTGTAAATCAATGGTTTTAAAAAGCAGCCTACAATCACTATTATACATGGCTCCACTGCTCAATGTTAATTTTCAACACCAGGGGGCGCTGCAGTCATTTATTTTCATCAATGATAAAGGGTTAAGGTTTCTTTTGTTTGTTTGTTTTTTTGGTGAACCAATATATATAAATATATATATTTTTTTTTTTTACATGATATCACCATTAACATCACCCCTATTTAAAATGCGCAATCATTACATGCTCAGCATTTATCGTTTATGATGGTACTTTTATATGCATGAAATCCACCCCCATCAATCTGCATCCCCAGACTGCCAGTGTTCACTAACGATACACTTTGACTGGAAATACCCAGAAAGTATTCACAGCCCCACCCCTCAGGGCTCGCTGCGAGAACCTCACAGAGTAAATATATTTACTCAGGCTGCCCACATGCCTTCCCATCTCGCAGTATCCCAGAAACCTGCTCAGCATTTCAGGACAAGAGGGTCAGAGTGCACAACTTTGTTCTGCTTCTTTCTGCGTCTATCCCAGCAGGGGACACTCTTGCTAAGTTGCTAACTTCCACTGTAATTTAATTGACGATATCTGAATTTCTTCCATTTGCTTGCACGTGGTATACAATTAGTCAAACTCACCTTCATCAATAACTTTTCAAACCACTACTACCTGCCTTAACACTGAAAGACCGGTTCAGGGGCAGTCGAGATGATAGGCATTTCAATTATTCTGGATGGACATTTGACTGTTCCTCAATGATCACTGCCTTTAGAAAGAAACCTGCAGCGAAATAGTTTACCCACAACGGACCCTAGAGACATCACTTTTGAGACTACTTGTGAAAACAGCAGTTTGTGTAGACTTGGATAAGGAAACACCTTCCTGGTATTGTGACCAGCCCTGTGCTGTATCGGTCAGTTCTGCAATCACAGGTGTTCCTAATTTACTGCTCAGCCCTACTACTCAAGGACTCCTTTCCCCGCTCGGCTCTCCCCTCACCTGGGGTCTGGCCCTCGGCAAAGGGGGTGCTTCTCATCCTCCCGGTGTGTTTGGGCTTGATGGGTCCGGTGGGCATGGCAGACATCAGGTGCCCCTTCCCGTAGCCGTTCTGCACCCCGGGGGAGTAGCTCCTGTGGGGGGACGGGGGCGGGCTGTTCAGCTTGTTGTTGGGGACCCCAAGCTGTCGGTCTTTCAGCCTCTTGCGTAGGTGCTCCTGCATCTTCATGGTCCTTTCATCCCGGTGGATCAGACTGTTTCTGCCGTGGGCCAGCGCTTCTGCACACAGAGAAGTAAGTTTCCTTAAGATTAAAACCCTTTTAGATTAGTTTGTTTTTAACATGCCTGTTCTTTTTTACCCTTGGTGTCAATAATTATCATCAATATAATTTTCATTATCATCTTTTATTCCTACAGCTAGTTACTGAGATCCTGCCTTATCGTAACACAATCTAATAAATCTCGCTCATGCTGGTGCTAGGCCTCACCCTGCTCGGTGTAGATGTGTGGTGGGGGGTGCTGGTGGATGAAATGAGGTGGGAGCTCTCCACTCCCTGGCACTGGGGGGTAGACGTGGTGGTGGTGCAGCATGGCGGGGTGGTGGTGCATGTAGTGTGGAACGTGGGGTGGAGGGGGTGCCATTGACGGGTGGAATTCCGCCGAGTGGGGCAACACAACCACCTTCAAGACGCCATTCTCCTCAACCACCTGCAGGGGGCAACAAGAACCACATTTAGGATCACAATATTTCATCAGATTTTGACAGAAAATATTTGGGGGATTATGTGTTTTTCCCACCATTCTTATTCGTGGAATAACTACGATACTATAAATGTTTATGGTGTAGCCCCTATATAAACAGAACAAAAATTATGAATTTTGAGAAAAGTCAGCTCCAAGCAACCGTTGTTTGTAAATATCTGATCCAGAAAACAACAAACCGTATCTCTCCAGTCCGAGCCGTCAGTATGACCATGCACAGCACAGACTGAAAGGAGATAAAGATGATATCTGACCTAGATACAAGCATGCCCACAGGCTGCCCAAACCAATGGTGGATTATAATTCTACAACCGTGCATTATAAATATCATATGGGAGATAGTGAAATTGAAGAAGGACTCTATGAAAAAGACCTAGGAGTTTATGTTGAATCAGAAATGTCTTCATCTAGACAATGTGGGGAAGCTATAAAAAAAGGCCAACAAGATGCTTGGATATATTGTGAAAAAAGTGTTGAATTAAAATCAAGGGAAGTAATGTTAAAACTTTACAATGCATTAGTAAGACCTCATCTAGAATACTGGTGTTCAGTTCTGGTCACCTCGCTACAAAAAGGATATTGCTGCTCTAGAAAGAGTGCAAAGAAAAGCAACCAGAATTATTCCGGGTTTAAAAGGTATGTCATATGCAGACAGGCTAAAGACTACTATGCGGTGATTTGATACAAGTATTCAAAATTTATTGATAATGTTGACCCAAGGGACTTTTTTCAACCTGAAAAAAGAAACAAGGACCAGGGGTCACAAATGGAGATTGATAAAGGGGTATTCAGAACAGAAAATAGGAGGCACTTTTTTTGCACAGAGGGATCTTTCAAGAAGGGATCCTTCAAAAAGCTGCTTGATAAGATTCTGGGATCAATAAGCTACTAACAACCAAATGAGCAAGATGGGCCAAATGGCCTCCTTTCTTATTTTAACTCCCTCATTGAGTGCAAAAGCACTGCTGCGTTTCCAGCAATTTAAATGAGCTCCTTGTGTTCTGTTGAGTCACAGCAAGGTGGATTTCCAGACTGGGTTTCTCTCCCGCTCTTGTGGAGGCCAGCTGGTTCTCTTTGTTTATTTTGGGTCAGGACGAAAAACTGGAGCATTCCTACTGGGCCACGTAGGACTCTGACGCCTATCTATTCTCTCCATCAATGGTGGACTGACTGCACCACTCTGGAGACCTGGGGATATGGTGGGTATTATTGGTTTCACACAACCCAAACTGGTTCTTGCAGCCTCAACTCACAGTACCCTTCCATTAGTCTGGCTCTGTTAATCAAGGATGACTGAGCGCTGTGCCCTGGCCTGCTTCACTTGTTTTGACTCAGAAATGTCTGTCAAAACAAGCTTGCGTTGTGGGAGTGAGGATGCTTGAGAGCGGGAAGCAAACAGTAAAGTGCTGCCACTCCACTGCACAACCTGGTTTGATAGTTACAAAAGAGATTGTGACATTTACTTAATGTACCTGATGCTAAAAATTATATATACACACACACACACACACACCATACCATTTTAAAGTATAAAACCTTGCAAAATCATATGTACGTATTCTGAAAGCACAGCTGGAGCGATACTGAGCATGTGGTTCCTCTGCATTGCTAAGCTAAGCACACACCTGTGACATGTAGCCAGGAGGCACGAAGATAGGTGGCATGGAGCCATTTGGTGACATCATAGGCACGTGAGCAGGACCTGCAAATGAGAAGGATGTATTAAGCTTACTTGTCATTTCAAACTAATACAATTAACCAGCCCTAAACAACAGTTTTTGAAGGATTTTCTTCATAGTGCACAGTTGAAAACAATATGGTTTTAGAACAGCAGTAAATAACTGAAACCTAGAAAGTTATCATTCTCTTGGATTGTTATCTTGATACATATTACACCATTGTACATTAAAAACCATATGTGATCATGATTTAAAAAAGCTGAAATCAAACAATGAAACAGATTTATATTCAGCAGCAGAAAGACATCAAGGCAATACAGTAAACAGATCTGCATGTCCCAGAGGGCCTGTTCTCCAATGTAAGCATCACGGCAATTAAAGCACAGTGCAGCGGCCTGCTGTTATGTGATTAACTTTTTGGCTTTGTTTTTTTGGGCTGGCAAAGAATGGTCAAAACCGACTAAAGGAAATGAACTGCGACAACTTTTGTCATTAATCATTAGCTAGACGTACTAATTTCATAACTCCATTGTTCTTCCAAAATTTGTTGGTGGTAACCGAAATAAAAACAATGCACGATGTGCAGGTGAGGTACACTCTGAATGCGGACAGACTGCTGATCTGCTGGAATGTGCGCCAACAGTCATAAAATTCCAAAGATGATTGGCTCCCGGTAACTTTCCAAGAGGTCTCAGCACCAGAAGAGCTGGAGGCAATCAGTCCCTTTATTGGCATGACAGAACAGAATACCATTTTATCTAAATCTGTATGACAGTGGCAAACTACATTACCTTGAATGCACTGGATGTGTCCATCTTCTGTCCGAATGGTAAATGTTTCTCCAGGGTTTACCTGCACCAGGATTACCTGCACATACAATTATGGGACAGCATTAAAAGTAAAACAAAAAGAAGCCAAATTTAAGCTTAATTAGCTTGAGTACCTAGCTTTAATACAGACACTAAATGGATTTACCATTCTCAACTTCACAACCATGTAAAGTTCAAAAGCCAGTCAAGTCCAGAACAAAGGTCTCACTTTGTAGGTACCTTTGCTATTAAGTATTACAAACCAATTAAGTCTTACATGTACTTTTCTCCCTCTCTCACACACACACAGACTGGGTATCCATTTACTCTGCCATATACAGCCAAAGCAGACACCACCCATCCCCCACCCATGCCCTAAATCAAGCCAGACCCGAGTTTGGCAAACACTGCTGCTTCCTGAGAAATGCACAACAACCTTGACACAAGCAAACACGGCCGGGGTCACTGAACTGGAGACAGCACAAGAAAGGGGTGCGGTACTCTGCTTCTCTTTTAAAGATACTACCCTCAAAAAGGAAAAATTAGGAAAGAAACAAACACTTGTTCTGAGAAACATCTTCTCTGCTGAATGTAGAGTCTCTTATCATATGTCACTTTGCAGCTTGCAGTGTCAAAACATTTAGCAGCATTCTTCTACAGCAAAATACACACGTACACTGTATGATAAAATAGTTCTTAGTCTGGACTACTGTCTTGCCTGTGCTGGGATGTGTCCACACTGGAGGCTTACTTGCATTTACTAATTCATTAGCATTTCATCTCTTGAGGCCAGTATTTGAATCATTGCAGGACCACCACACGATTCAGAGAAAGTGACAGTCTCTGCTTGAGACCAAGACTGATTGTTGGGAGGTGTTAGTGTCAGGATTTAGGGACTTGCAGAGCTGTGGGCTCCGAGCCTGCAGTGCCATTGTCCCTCCTCTTTCATTAGCATCAAATAAATATTGTGTGTGAGCGTTTTATAAAAAAGGTGGCCAAACAGTGTACTTACAGACTTGGAGATGCAGCTGCAAGAAGTGTGAGAATGAGAGAGCACAGTATGCATGGAATGCTAAGAAAGTAAATTAGGAACAGACAAAAGGCATGTGTGGAATGCGAGAGCCGGCCCTTACAGCCATGAACGTCCCTGGGAGCTGGAGTGACAGGATGGAGGGGGGAGGGGTGGGGTGTTTGGTCTGGGCAGGTCAGCAAGGGGTTAAAAGAGAGTGCCTGCTTGCTGCTTGTACACAAACACACCCAGTCAGCTTGACTGGGATTGGATTTGAAAACAGGTTCTGCAGTTTTTAAGTCTTCCGAAACATCTGTGCATCTGGTACACTAACCATAACACCACATTCAACTAGTTTGCATCTAGATTTTCTGCCTCCCACAGGCCGCTTGGCAACAAATACGGCACTGAAAGCAATTGATTCAGCACAAGCTTATGTCCGACTCATTATGGCTAGCAGGTAGAGCACAGTGTGCTTTCGAGGTACAAATCGCCTTTTGATAAAACCCACATGGCTAACTCCGCTCCCCTCCCCTCCTAAAATAGTAGTGGTACATCCCTGCCTCATCCAATTTAGCTTAAGCAGAGCCTGTCTGTGTGTATTATCACCCTGGCAACCTAATAAACACAAAAGCATGAGCACAAAAGACACTGACGTGGTTTTCCATTTAACCCAGCAAACCACAGAGAAGTTGAGAATCTCTGGGCTTTTTGTTCAGTTAGGGCCCAGCCATAATGGAGAGATCTGGTTCTTTACACACAGAACCCCAAGACTCCACCACAGCAGTGCTTAACAGCTGTCCTGTACAGTGAATCAACATTTTTGCATGGGTATATACAGTGCCTATAGAAAGTCTACACCCCCTTTCAAAATTTTCACCTTTTGTTGCCTTATAGCCTGGAATTAAAATGCATAAAAAAAAAAAAAAAAAAATTGATATATATATATATATATATATATCCCCATTTATATACACATCCTACCCCACAACTTCCAAGTGAAAAAAATATTCTAGAAATCTGTAGAAAATTAATTAAAAATAAAAACTGAAATAGCTTTGTTGGATAAGTGTCCACCCCCCTTGTAATTGCAATCCTAAATTAGCTTAGATGTAACCAATCGCCTCCACCTGTGTTAAATTGTAGTGAATCACATGATTTCAGGACAAATTCAGCAGGAAATGTAGGTTCCCTGCTGGGTAGTGCATTTCAAAGAAAAGACTCAACCATGAGCACCAAGACGCTTTCAAAAGAACTCCGGGACAAAGTTGTTGAAAGGCACAGATCAGGGATGGGTATAAAAAAAAAAAATATCGAAAGGCCTTGAATATTCCTAGGAGCACGGTCAAGACTATTATTAAGAAGTGGATGGTGTATGGCACCACCAAGACCCTGCCTAGATCAGGCCATCCCTCCACACTGGATGACCGAGCAAGGAGGAGACCGATCAGAGAGGCTACCAAGAGGCCAATGGCAACTTTGCAAGAGCTACAGGCTTTTATGGCCACGACTGATCAAAGTGTGCATGTGACAACAATATCCCAAGCACTCCACAAATCTGGCCTGTATGGTAGGGTGGCAAGAAGGAAGCCATTACTCAAGAAAACCCACCTTGAATCCTATTTGAAGTATAAAAAAAAAAAAAACACACACAGATTCTCTAGCCATGTGAAAAAAAGGTTTTGTGGTCTGACTAAACTAAAATGGAACTTTTTGGCCTAAATGCAAAGCTTTATGTTTGCCGCAAACCCAACACAGCACATCACCCAAAGAACTACATCCCTACTCTGAAGCATGGTGGTGGCAACAACATCATGTTAAGGGGATGTTTCTCATCGGCAGGGACTGGGGCACTTGTCAGGATAGAAGGGAAAATGAATGGACAGAAAAGTCCTTGAGGAAAACCTGCTGCCCTCGCAACAAACCTGAAACTGGGACGGAAGTTCACCTTTCAGCATGACAATGACCCAAAGTGGAGTGGTTAAGGAACAAAAAGGTAAATGTCCTCGAGTGGCCCAGTCAGAGCTCCGACCTAAATCCAACTGAAAATTTGTTGCATGGGATGAAGATTGCTGTCCATCAGTGCTCCCCATGGAACTTGACAGCTTGAACAGTTTTGTAAAGACGAATGGTCAAATATTGCCAAATCTAGGTGTGCAAAGCTGGTAGAGACCGATCCCAACAGACTCACAGCTGTAATTGCTGCCAAAGGTGCTTCCACCAAGTATTAACTCAGGGGGGTGGAGACTTATCCAATTATGATCTTTCAGTTTTGTATTTAATATATAATTTTTTTCTCAATAAAAACTTTTTTCCCCCCTTAACAGTGTCGAGTATGGTGTGTAGATAAGTGGAAAAAAAATCCTAATTTAAATGCATGAAACTGAGGCACTGACAACAAAATGTGAAAAACAGTTCAAGGGGGTGTAGACTTTCTATAGGCACTGCGTTTGTGTAGATTATAATTAATAATTAATTCATCATTTAAAAATAATAAAATAAAAGGATATATTACACAACTTTCAGATATTGTTTTTAAGGTTTATTTTAAAAGGATACAGAAAACCCTGTTGCGTTTACATTAAACATAACTTTGTTGTATCTACTGTTGCACGCATTGTGTCAGTATATCTTTCCACAAAATCCTGCTTGCTTTCATTTTTATTCATACGTCATGGGTCATAATAAAACCAGATGGTGAGTAAAGCAAAAACAAACACTCTCGACTTTCAAGTCAGAGTGTTCGACATGGTGTACCTGCTAGCTCTCCAACACTGTCAATGCTCGGAATTAAATGAATCACTCAAACAAAAAAACCTGCAACAGACAACATTGGATACAGCAAAGGCAAAGCCAAGGCACTCGTTGTAAACACCGCAGGGGGGTTCTGCTACCCTTTAAGCTTCTAAAAGTCCCAGATGAACACAAAGTATTACAAACTCCCTGTGCTTCAACAACACACACAGAGGATTTAAATCCACACCACAGTGGGGGGAGAAAAAGGTATTGAAAATGCAGGCGATTTAGTTCAACCGAAGCAGGAAAGAAAACAGAATGGTTCAATTATACAGTGGTAGGTATGCACTCTCATCGCCGTCAGGAAGGTTCACACAATCTCAGGCCCTCTGCATTAAGCAGCTCATAGAAACCGCTGCTGAAGGGGCTCCCTGTTTCTACAGAGTGGCTACCGGGGGCTCTGAAAGCCTGCTGTGTCCTCCCAGCACTAGCCTCTGTGGTTAGGGCTGCAGGAATGCAGTGAATTCCAGGAGAATGAGGTTGGGGGGGAAAGACAAGAAGAAAACTCAATGACTGGAACACATGGTCAGCACAGGAGAGGAGGTGGGGGTTGAGAGAGTGGAAAATCCTAGCTTGCTTTTTGATTAAAATAGTCATTTGTTCCAAAACAACGATATCTCTGGTTGCCAGGTTACCCCCCCTCCCTGCCACCAACAAAAGTTTGGCAGCTTTACATTATATAATACTAGAAGATGATGTTTTATTTATAAAATGTGGTGGGGGTACAGCTGTGTTAATGGGGGTTTATTTGCCCATTTATTTATTTATTAAGATAGTTTAAAGTGTTCACCTACACATAAGGGTCACTTAACATTTCTTCAATGCAGTAAAAATCAGTTTCCCATGAGGGGGCCCTGGAGCTACAAGTGGCTGCACAGTTAGAAAAAACAAAAGAGGAGAAACCTAGAGCGAGTTCTTTTGTTTTAAGACAGCAGAGCGCAGGCAGGAACACACAACAGGGCGGCCAGAACTCAGCAGGGGGATTGGGGAGGGGTGAGTAAGACAAGAGCCAGCGTGCTTAATAGGTCAACACAGCTGCCGTGGATATCTCATCTCTCTTTTTTCCCCCCCGGAAGTTTACACATCCAGTCCTTTCTCCTTCCCCCATCCCCCTTCCCTCTCATTTTACTGGAAGTGTTGCTGGCATTCTGGAAAGCTGTCAGGAATGCAGACAATGAACTCTTGAGTGGAAGCAGAGGCAAGAGAGCAGTCCCAGAGCACTAAATCAGCCTCAGTTCCTTCCCAACTGGAGCAGCACGGCCCAAGCGAGGCAGCAGTTGGTTTACATCTGGTTTTAGAAAAGTGAAATCCCTTTTATTAAAAAAAAAAAAAAAAAAAACACAATGGCTATACTAAATACTGTACACATACCAGGCTTTACTGTGAGCTTGAGTAGCCACAGAGTAGAAGTAACAACCTCAGGTGTGTCTTAACTTACAGTAGACCAGGAGTGAACCAAACTTATGCCATGGGAGTATCTTATTTACATTGTAATTAATATATATATATATATATATATATATATATATATATATATATATATATATATATATATATATATATATATAATATATATTTTAAATGTATACGATTTATTGCAAGTGTAAGGTTGAAACGTGCCGTACAGTAATCCCCAGAACACCAACATTTAAGAAGCTAAAAAGCTTAACGTTTTTGAACTATTGCGCCGTCATCAGTTAAATTGGTTTTTGAATGGTCAGGACTTTCCTTTCCTATTTATTTAAAGGTTTATTTTATTTTTTTTAAATTAAGAATGACTTTATCCATGATCTTGTTACGCAAATTGTTTTCTGTGGAAGACAACACCTTTCATGACACAATACATCCATCAAATTCAATGGAAGAGGGGCCACAACACAGCAGAGGCTCAAACCCACTGCAGTACACGGTACTGTAAAGCAAGTTATTCTGTTGAAGAAACAAGGAGGCATTCCAAACAGCAGCCCCTGCATGTTTGGCACTTGCCTGGTGCACCCCGATGTCCTAATTTGGCCTTCATATGACCAAATGCCTTAGTAATTAATCCTACTGACACTATTTATAATGTAAGCTTTCAGAAAGCACCTCACTTACTGCAAATCCCCGACTCGAGATTTCTAAGCATTTCCTAAAGTGACTCACGGAGACTAATCACTAGCTATGGCGAACTGTGACCACAGTTACTCTCAATAGCAATTGTTTTTACAGGTACTGAAATACATTCATAAGGTATTGTGAAAATGAACTCTAAGCATTGAACAACCCGTCCACCCGCTCCAGATGCCCGCTCACCTGCTGCACGCTGTCCCCACTAAGCATATGAGGTAGTAGCGGCACTTCATTCAACAGAGCTGTAGCTTCCAGGCAGGGAGGCTGCTCGGACATCATGGCTGGAATGTTCATTCATTGACAGCACCGCCCCCCTGCAAAAAAGAGTGACAAACAGAGTCAGTTTCCATGTCTTGCTATTCATCTGCCTGCCTACAGTACAGAACCACTGCTTCCGGCACCTGGGGGGAGCAGAAGTTTGCAAGACTTTTAATGGAGTGAGCAGTCCCGTCCCCCGTCCCCCGTCCCCCCCCCGCGTCTTAAACATTTCCGATATTCCAGTTGCGCACATGTCTATTCTCCAAGTTAAGTAATTAAACAGTAAGTAACGTTTCCAGTTTGTATAAAACCTTTTGTTTTTCTTTTTGTAAATGAGACTGTGGATACGCATTAGCTAGATTTCTACTAAAAGCAGTCATGTATAACAAAATAAACACTGCGCTGAGTTTTCTTGGAAAGTAAAACGACAAGGAAAAGTTCTTCCTAGAAAACAACCCAAACATACTGTACTGACTGGTTTAGAGAAATCCCACCAACAATACAGTTGCTTTCACATGTGTTTTGCGCCCCTGTCGAAGATTAATGGACACCCTTCAACCCAGCAGGCGCCAGACTCTCCCCTAAGCGGATCCATCTGTCTTCAAGTCTATAGTGTATGTGGGTCATTCCAGCTGTAGGGGACCAAATTCTGGGGAGATGTTTCCTCTATTTGTCACGGATGACATATAAACCACATGTGCTTGATAAAACGGTTCAGTGAACAGCTGTGCAGATCAAGCCTGAAGTTTGCAAAGACAAAACCGTTGACGACCTCTCCTCTTTTTTCCAATTGTGGCGTACGACCAAAAGAGACAAATTGTTTCAAAGACTTTGTACATTAAAAATAAATAAAAATAAGATTCAAGGATCAAACCTTTGTCCACCCGAGCTGGAATGATAAATTTGCGTGTTAAAATTTTTTTTTTAACACTGCATGCTTCAATATCTACAATAAAAGTTGAAAATGACTCTCTGATCAGACTACTGTAGTAGGAATACATGTGATGATAAACAGACATCAAGAAAACAAATTCAGACATGAGCTCCAATGGATTTTCTAAATGAAAATGAAATACTGCAAACCAATAAATGAAAAACCTCCTCACCCTTAACTTAAACTGGTACCAAACCACACAGAGCTTTTAACAAGCAAACCACACACAACATCTGTCCAGGCTGCCAAGTTTCTGACCTCTGCACACGGCTCTGCAAATAAAACAGCTGTTTCTGCTGCAGTGGTTTCAAAATGGGGAGAGGGGTTGGAGAATGCCAGATAAGAAACTCAGCAGTACTCGAGTACAGGATCTAGATTGTACAGAACCTGACTAATCCAGCCTCCATTGAAATCTGCTCTGTTCTCTGTGGCTTTTCCATATGGCCAAAATTTCCACATTAGCCAAAGATGACTATCCAGGATACAGGATGTTTGTCATAAAAAAAAAAAAAAGAAAATCTGAGGGCGAGTCCTGCAATACAGGAGCTGCCCTGTCCTTATTAATAAAATCAACAAGGAATGAATTACTCTTTGTTTGAATGGCCCCACAACTTAGTACACAGGGATATTTCTGTAATGGCAAACTTCGAGATGTGTACAACATACAGACAGAGACAAACCAACAGGGTGCCTCCATATTTACTAGCAATAACTTGGTCCATTTCTTTTTATCCCAGATAACTTACTCAGGATGTCTCCAGGATTTCTCTTACAGAAAATTGAGCCCTCCTGTAAAACTTCGAATTCAAGCGTCCTGTGACCATGTCAGTGTTAAGTTAGGAGGAAGCACCTGAGAACATGGCCCGCTTGAGTTGAAAAGACCAACGAGGCAAGAGAAAACTCTGATAATACCAAACTGAAACTCAAACATACTTTATGAAAGTGCATGGTTTATATTTGTTCTGGGACCAGCCAGTGTTTCAGTCAAATTAAGATGTTCAAACTCAAGCACAACAAGTCATTTAAAAAAAAAAAAAAAAAAAAAAGTAGGAACATAGATTTTGAAACCACAACACTTAGCAATGTCACCGGCAACAATTCCCAGCACATCGGCTTTTAATAACCACATGTACTACTTGTCTAGAACAAAGCTCAGAGTGTATGTGTAAAAATATGAAAGGGATATCCCATGATACTATCTTCTAAAGGTAAAGCATGCAGGTATTTATAGGTACTGGTGCATTCCCTTAAGGAATGGAACACACACACAATTAGCAGGCTACAAAGACTTGTGGTGATACTGTAGTTCACTGCGTTCCACATCTGTACCGGATAACTGCATTCCTGTGAAACTTCAACGCGAACAGACTTGATCAAGAATATCTTTCAAAGTCCCTATCACATGAGTTTCGAATTACTAAACTAAATGAAAGACTATGAGTGTTCATTTTTCTTAGTCAAAAACGTATCTATTGTAAAGAGTAAGCAGCTAACAAGCACCTAGGTTTTTTTGCACAGCAGGTTTTAGATACAGTACTTATACTCTGAATAGACACTTTTAAATATGATTGTACTTTAAAATCTGTTTTTTTGTAAAGGAATGCTTCCATTAATGCCAGATAATAACAGCATCAGATCAGAGGTAACAAGGCCTGGCTATTTTCTTTTCTTCAAGAAATATGTTCGTTCACTGCGCCACTGCCCTGAACAGGAAGTTGGGAGTCTCATGCCTCATTTCCACAGCAGGCAGTCACTGGCCCTGGCCAAGAAAAACGTGTTTTCAGTACATTTTCCACACCTCAGAGCAGTCCGGCTGAAAGAACATTCGTTGCTATTTTTACTTTCAACCTATATACGATTTTAGACAACCTTCTCAAGAGCTCAAAAACCCTCTAAAAGAAGACATATTGGAAGTGAGTCCGATTGTTCTGCATCAGAAAACAGCGACAACAATTTGTGGAAAAAAGCTTGAAAAATGTGTAGCTCTGTTCCCCTGTCGGCTTCTTGTCCAGCACATGCCTTCCTGCTACGGGATGACAGATTCCTTTGTGGCCAGACCTGGCTACATCGGGTATGATATAGCAAACCAGGCCAGAATCGTCCACAGCCAGCCAGGGCTGATATGGCCAGCAGTGGAAGCACCCTTTTTGAGGGGTGGGGCCGGCAGTGGAAACGGGCTATTATACTGAATCTCTACTGAGATTCCTGGGAACAGGCCCTGCTTTGTGTTGAGACCAGCTATAACATCTCATCATACAGCTGTGACTTCCTGGCTTTGCTGCCACAGACTGTGCCAAAGAAGCAGGCAGTTGTGCCTTGACAGATTGAGCTACAATAACTATCCCCACCCCTCCATCCACAAAACACAGAGCAGACACACCCTAACAGCAGCATGAGCACGAGTACAGCACACAGATACTTAGACAAACCCAGGAGCATAACACACTTCCATGCGCAAAATGATCTGTCCAAATGTTACTGGATACGCAACATTTACACAAATGCACTTCTCTTGGAAAGCAAGCAGCACACATGCATACAGCACAGCCAAAAAAAAAAAAAAAACTTTCACCACCATCACAAGCTTTCATCACAGCTGTAAGCATTCTCTCCATCTGGTTTTAATAAAGCTGCCTTCACCATCCAGAGTCAACACGCTAGTCAGTAAACAGGATGTATGCAACACATCCTCAAGTGGACATTCGTCTAGTAACACAGAACAGCTCACTGCACTGCATCGAACTTCTCCTGGATCAGGAAACCACTATAAAATGAAACCAGTTTTACACAGGTACAGGACACAGTGTGTTCGTATACAGCATCTCCAAGATCACAGATCACTTGACTGAAAGTCCTCTCGTCTCCAATAGCTGTCAGGTTAGCAGCCAGAACTGGTTCTACAGGCGATGGGTGCATTAAACAAAAATTAAAAAATCATCCATGCATTTTTTTCCCCCGTTTTTATGGAACTTCAGACAGCTTAAGCTTCCTTGCAGAGTATATTCATTGAAGTTAAGGTCTAATCATATGGCAGATAAATGTCATCTCCATTTCCAGCCATAAGCAGGATTTTACCTTTCTTCACACCAAGATCTATGCACACCTCGCTTCAGAATACATTTCACAATTTGGGCAACATCTGTCAGCAGCTGTACATCAATAGACAGTTATTCCAGGATTGCACAGAAAAGGTCCTACAACCAGCGTATCCACTGGTAATTGCCAGCTAACAGACATAATCACTCTTTGCATGAACGGTTCCACAAACGAATTCTTGGTTTGGTAGGAGACTCCTGTATAATGCTTCTCATTCATTCAACAACCCCACTGCAAAGTAATACAAGACAGACTATCTTTTTAATTATGAATACAGCCATTCATGTTCTATACATGAGGGTCCCTGTGGTGTGGTGTGAAAACAGACACTGCTAAAAATCGGAAGACAATGCTGCAAAGAATTTGTGGATGGCTTATCCCTCCTAATCGCAACCAAGTGTGATTTAATAATCAGAGCACGTGAAGGATTCGTCAATCACATATCTGCCAAGTCCCATATGACTTACTACAAAACATTCAGCAAAAGACGACATTTTACATAAATGAGACATTTAAAAATAACAGGACAAAAATAGCAGTATGGTTTTTAAACTGATCCAATAGGTTTAATACAAGTGCTGGCTTGTATTCATTTACCGCAGGGAGATTTGATTTCACCAACTGAAGCCAACTTGTGGTTTTAATCTTAAAAATCGATTATATCCACCTATAAAAAGCATGAAAACAAATGAAACGGTTACATACAGAATCTACTAGCTGCTGTGCAGTCAGGGCCTTGCTATTCCTTGCTTGAATACAGTAGGTGGGAAAGTAGCGCTTGAGCAGTGCCCTTTTCAAGCACATTTCTTTTCTGACAGTACTGAACAAGTTGGATTCGTCATTTACTAAGTGTATGTAATCTTAAATAGCCACAGGGTACTATTTTTTTTCTCTCGCATTAGGACACGGCAACACACAAAGTAAAATAACAAACCAGCTGTTTCTACTCAATAAAAAAAAAGGATGAATGAAACCAAGTATATTAAGTATTACTGGAACAGCTGCAACATGAAATACAATAAAATTCCACCCATCTTTGGCTGAAGTTTTGAAACCACCAGAGCATTCTGTTCATTCTGCCAGCTGAAGCACCTTTCAACATTCTCTCTCACAGGTATTAGTTACCCAGGGCAGGCCTCTAAATAGGATAAGCACACATATGCCACATGTACTGGGAAACTGAGAGCAATAAACCCAGCATGCCTGGTGTCTGCCGTATACACACTGAGGATATGATTCACCAATCACAGGAATATCGACCTTGCCTCAATGAGCAAGTTGTAACGCTGGATGATAATGGTCTGGATAGCACAGAGAGCTTGCCATCACTTAAATAGGTTTTGGGCGAGTGTTCTATTGTCCTGTCTTTGGATTACAGGGCGTCGTAACTAGCCACATAATCAGCTGGGTTCAAACAATTTCCTAGCAGGAACAGAGGGGCTGTTGGAGCAAGGCCTACGGGCAATTCTCTCAGTTTACTGTAGCTGCGTTCTTAAGAGCAGGGGGTCTAACTGAGAAGGAGGAAGAGGTATAACACAAATCACAGTTTAGGAAGCCTCAGGTCAAGGAGTTGGAGAGTAATGTTTCCTGATGGGAATTCTGCCACTGTAAAACCAAAACAATGTATTATGTCTTATCAAGGTGTAAGAATGCAAGCAGTAGCAAGATAAATACATTAGTACCCTTTTAAAGCTTTGAGACTTAACACCAATTTAAAAACCCTTGGTTCACTTCAGCTGGAATTATGCTTTTGTAGCAAATCTTGTTATGCAAGCAGCAAGTTTCTTTGTTTCTTGAAACAGAGTATACATTTAGTTTGCCCTTCCTGAATTCAAGTAGGTGGTTCCTGATAATCTGTCACAGATTGATGTCCACTGTGCTAAAGTAGCTCACCTCACTACATCCCCTACTACTGTATATTAAATAAACCAGAGTTTTATTTGCAAGAAGGGAAACACAGAAAGGATATGAGTAACAGGTGTTCCGCGTAGGCCTGGAAACATAACCCGTTATTAGGATGGCATCAGGAACCGGCATAACAAAACAAGGACAAATGTGTCAACAGCTACAAAAGAGCAGGTTTATTTTTAAGACACACAGGGTGTGGGACAAGACAGAAATACTCCCTTTTGAAAAGCAGACAAAAGGAAACACAGCCACTGTAACCGCACACACACTCGCTTACCATGCTAAAGAAGTGCTAGTTGGCCCAGCTCACAGCAGGGTCTGAACTCGGGTGACCTTGTTTCTAGACAACACAGATGGAAGACTACTACGGGGTCATCAGCAGCAATAGGAATGGCAGTTTTAACAACAGAGCATACAGCAGCACTCAAATGTACACATCCACAGCTCCGTTTTTACAACCACCCGCTACATGTTTACCTGTGTTCCAGTGGTACAGATCTTTTCTTGGCACACAGGAGGTCTCTCTACTCTTGTATCACTTCTTTATCACATTTAGTCTCAATGGCCCTCACATAAGGCAATGGGATACAATATGCGAGTCAAGGAATTGTCTACTTTGCAACACAAAATGAGCAGATTGTTATACTTCAAGGGATGTGCGCCTCAGGCTTCCCAAAAACGTGATCCAATTCTGAAAAAGTCCAATTACTTTCAAAGCAGCACAGGCCGGCAATACCTTTCATCCTGAATAGAGACGCACTGCTTCCCTTTCGAGAGATTTAAACCCTTTAAAAGAAATTCCTGCTGTCAACCTCGTTGACTCGGACTGTTGGGATGATTAGAATATCTCAGAGTTCTTTGGTTGTAAACCCTCTAATTCTTGTTGTGACCAGTGGGGTAGCTGAGCAGGAACATTGTTCCGGTACATTTTTTCTACAGGCAGAATCTTGGATTAAGAATTAACTTAACAATATTTACTCATTTGTTATGAAAATGCTTGTTTAGCGTCCGACTGCTGTAATTTCAGTGCATGAGCACCGATGAAACCATCTCTTTTTCATGTGGAAACAAAAAGTGTTTCTGCACCATGCCATTGAGTAGGCACTAAGAACCAAAAAAAAGTGTCCTATTCCCTATGTGCCACTTCTAATGGTACACGATTCGGATTCTCCAATAACAGGCATGTATTTAAACGTTTGTAGAGTCAAGACACACACATCTCCCGATTCCTACACAATTGTCTGATTCAGTCAGTCTTCCTTGGGATGCAACGAGGAGAACATTAGGAACTTTTATTACAAACTATAGCACTAAAGTTTAATAAAGCTAACAATGTTTGTTTTTTTAGCAGAAATGCTGATGAAGACAACAGCAAAAGTGCATCCTAAGACTGTGGCCACAAGCACAGGTTGGTATATCGGTCAGTGGAGAGGCCCAGATATTGGAATGAACGACTGCCCTTGCAGCTGGCTTGGTATGAGACTTTGTACCCTGGGGGTCACATTGTAAATTTACATGCAAACAAAGTGTGTGTTAAGCTATGATTTGGTGGGAGAGGAATGAGGTGCCTGTGTGCTGAAATGTGTGTCTATGTTAACTTTTCCTACTGTCTCCGAGGTGAGGTTAATCAAGGCCAGCGGTGGCGGTTTTTTTTTTTTAACCTGATCAGACCAAATGCAGTAGATCCAGAAAGTTTATTCAGAATGTAGTGTAAAATTAAATTGTCCCGAACGGTCAGCGGATACAGCCTTTAAAAACAATTCTAATTGGACCGATCCAGTTGTTGAATTGGTGACAAATAAAGAACAGCGTTTGTGTGATTTGTAATTTTACTGGATGCAGAGCTCCAGAAAAAATGATCGGGGAAGGATGCGATATACTATACAGGGCACCGTTGCGACTGAAGTTCTGCGCTGGTGAGAACCTCAATGGAAAGGAATAGAAGAAAAAGAAATGAATGATAAAAATAACCAAACTACAAGAGACAAAATTTACCGGCTAGATGCTTTCAAAACAAGCCAAATGTGGCTGGAAAAACACCACTGACAGCACCGGACTGGGGGAGTAGCCTATAAAAGTCACATGCGAGGTGCATGCATTGCCTATTAAATGTTAGCTCAAGCGCAATGAACAAATAAGACTGTATACTTTTTGTTTAAGGAAATCTTACTTTTCTTGACATTCCAGCACTTTCAGATTTAGGACTACACCACTGACTGACATGCATCACGAAGAGGGTTGGGCCTAGGGTCATTTGGGTTAAATTACTCACACACCCTACTCCCCTGCTTCTCTTTTTATCAATAGTTAATGTTTATGAACCTAGAAATGTTACCTTTGGGCATTACTTGCTCAGTACTTCATACAGCTGCAACAATGAAGTCTTATTTCAAAACCCAGGGACTGTTTACAAATCACCCTTGGGCCCGATTTGTAGTCTCACGCCACACATTTGTTTGCTTGAAATTGCATATTAATAATAAACGTTCTTAGTGTATTCTCCAGTCCGATATCGGATAAGGAAATTAGTTGCTGATTGCAGTAAACCTGAAGCGCAATTTTTCCTCCATTAAGCATTTACCACATCTCACTGATAACTATGTAAGGTGAGAAACTGTAAATGACTGATTTTAGAGATCAGAGAAAAAAAAAGTTACATTCTCTTTAGCGCTCACAGGGATAAAACTACAGAAACACAACTGAAGTTTGACCTTCAAATTCATGACTGTTTGGTCACATTAAATTATATATATATATATAATATTATATATATATATAATATATAATATATATATATATATATATATACATGAAGCAGGTATCATTTATTCCCCATCGGTCCATTTCCTGACTTCCCAATCAATAAATAAATAAATATTTTACTTAACACAATAGTGGCTGGATCTCCCTTGTATTATGTTAAGTTGGAACCTAAATCATTTACAAGGTGGATTTTTCCATAGCACTATCTATATCGTGATATATCTATCTATATATATATATATGTATATATATATATTATATATATATATATATTCAAGTTACCATGTATATATATTAAAATGGTACAAATAGATTATCTCATCTCTGCCCTTTCTCATAACTAAAGATTTTTGCCTTGAGGGGCCTCAGGCACGCTCTTATAATCCACCCAGGTCCTGCAATGTGAACGAAGAACAAATTCCTAATTCCTTCAGGAATGCACACCATTCACTCAGTGTGGCCTTAGATTGCCTCCAGCTGCTGTCCTGACATCACCATCATCTTCAGTGCCATACAGGCAAGGCATGACAAAACAAATGCATCACGTCACCTAACTGTGTGCATGTCACAACCTGACTAACCAACAAATTATTTTAAAATAGATTTTTAAATTAACAAGAATGGCCCTTCCTAGTACACGTTCACTGCCTATCAGTACTAGATTGCAAGAGAATTGTATGTAATTGTATGTAATTCTCACACCCGGGCGCTCAGATCAAAGAACCGACATCCCAGAAACGTTCACAGCGTGTTACTGTACACAGAGGGTGACGTCATTCCTAACGCAAAAAGGGTATAGAATGCAGAAGAGATAAAGTTGACTACTGTTAAATTTTTAACATGTGACTATATGTAAATCTATCAAACAAATAAAATAAAATGTAAAAAAAAAAAAAAAAACAGACAGACAAGTGCATTCAAGTTTAACCTATGTAGATTTAAGAATGTGATTTCCCACATACTGGAAAAGACTGCTGTGAACAGTTAGTACTGTCAGTGAAAAGTATACGTGGCATTCTCCGACCATACTGAAAATATTACAAAACACCTTTACGCAAAACAGAGAATGAAGCCTGGACTTAAGCAGAATTTAGAGAATGTCTTACTTCTTAAAACAGTGTCAGCATTCAGCTGTATTACTTGAAAACTGCAGCATTGTGCAATAAAAATAAAAAATAAATATTGACTTGTAAAACGTGAAATATAAATTACTTTAGACTTTACATTTAAACAATATAAAAATGTTTTCAGCATCAACGTTGTTTCTGTGTTAACAAAACTACTTTTTCTTGAGTTTTTTTTATTTTTTTTATTTATTTTTTCTATCATGATAACGCATGACTGGAGTAATAATTATAATAGTAACCAAAAAGAGTTCCTATTTTATTCAAATCTGCAGCCCGTCCTTATATAAAAAATGACGTTTAGATAAAACTAAGGCAAAAAAAAAAAAAAAAAAAAAAACAGAATTCTGTGCAGGATAGTGCATAATAACTTAATCAGATTCAAATTAAAAAAAAAAAAAAAAAAAAAAAACACGTGTTTTTTTTCAAAGAGTGATCTACAGCAACATATTGCAATATTCCATTTCTACAATAAATATAAAAACAGAGAGGGGTAAAAGTATGGAAGATAAAAATGCAACTTTTCTCCACCAAGAGCTGAAGGAAATTCAATCCGTGCGTTTTTTCCCAATCGATCAAACGCAGCACACACACTTAAAACTGACATACAAAAATAAAAGCAAATTACCGCAATGTCTGAAGCTGGAGCCGAAACCGAAGGCTGAAATGTTGTCAAACAAAGCTTTCGTGTGGTTTTTAATGGCTGGATTAGTTCTAATTATGCTGCTTTTTTATCTTTTTGTCCAATATTCTCCACTCCCGTTCCTCCCCCGATTCAGTGCTGCACTGAAAGTCTGAGAGACCCACTCCAGCCAGACAGCGCCATCATGGAATGCAAGCATGCGCACTAAGTGTTAGCTGAGAACTGGGGTAGGGGTAGGGGTGGGGGGGTGGGGGTGGGGGGGGGGGGGTGGGGGGGGGTAGGAAGAAAACTGGACACGTTTATAATCATCAAGGCAAACTAAGGGTAATTCAGATTTATTTCATAAAATATGTCACGCAGCAGACAGTTCTAACTAATCTACAAGAATATCCCATTGCTAATGAAGCTCTCAATAACACAACAGCAGCAAAGCTCAAGAATGTAATAGGCAATGTGGTCATTTCTTGTGCAAGCTAGGTGTGAAATTAGGACATACCGGTAATATTGTACAAGAAACTTCCCATGGGCTTTTGGAAGATAGTCTGTTTCTGGAAAGGCTGACGTTTGCTGAAATGAGGGCAGTTCAGAGATGCTACTGGGATTCTATTTTGGGTTGAGATGATTGACGTCTGTGTTCCTGGACCGTGTTAGACATGATAGTATCTGTTTAAAGCGACAGCCGACATTCGGGTATCAATCTGTTACAGTGGAATCAGATCCCTGGCAGCTTCTCACTCCTCTTCTCAATGCAATGTCACATTTACCAAAACATTTTTTTTAATTGCTTGTTTGTTTCATTAGCTTCTTATGGATCTATTTCGTGATATGAGGTTTGCAACGAATCTTACTGCAATTACTTTAACACTGTGCTTGTTTAATCTGTGTTCATCTGTGCTTTCATCTAGTTCAGAAGCTAGAATACACATTTTAGATGTTTTACATATATGTGATTTTAAACTATTCTGCTGTTAACAATTTAAGTGTATCTGCTACTGTAGTATATGCAGCCATAGGGATGCATCTGTAACTAACTTCATGATCAGTAATGTGTTTATTCTTGGCTGAGCTAAATTAAAGACATGGCTTAATTCCATGCACCTCCAAACAGTATGAGACCATTAGCTCTGTTTGTAATCACCTATTAGGCAATATCAGGTTGTTCTATGATAACCTCTGTAACTGATACAGTGTCCTTAGGATCTCATTTTAGTAGCTCTATTAACTCGTTTGATCTTGTACACCGACATCATTAAACAGCGCCCTCTGTCGCTCAGATGCTTTACAAAAGTACAGTGGCAACAGTAAACCTTAGGACTTTGGCCATATGCTTCACAATAACACATTGTGCTAAAAACTTCAAAGGTGTTTAAAAATGCATAAATAACTACAAAAGTACTTTCGATGATGAATGGTTTGTGACAGAATGATGGCAAACACGTTTAATATCAGGTGCATTGTTAAAAGACTAAAAGCTAATAAATGAATGGATGTTGCAGTTCTTGCAGTGATATTTGCTGAGCCTGTCTAAAGTTCTCTGGGTGCATCCTAAATGTCAGAAAAAAAGAAAAAAAAAACAACAAAATGTTGTATTGCCCTGATCTACCTTACGATTTATCAGATGTTTATTGTTTTTGCCACTGCTGAATCAAGAATTGTAGGGCCTAGCATCGTGTGCTAAGTAGCAGACAAAGTGAAGCACAGCAGTAACTTACCCGGTCAGCTGTGACACATGCAGTTCCCAGTGACCACTAGATGGAGCAAAATGACAATAATTCATGGCTTGAAAGAACTGCAGGGTGACACCAGAGATAACCATGGCTTTTATCTGCATATCCCAAATAAAAGTAAAGCAAAACATCTTTGGCATAGGAAAAGGGGACTAGAGGGTGATGTTCAAATTGCTAATAACAGAGAATGATGGATTTTAAAACCTTGGTTAGTAATATCCTCCAGTGTAATACATACGCTGAATAAGGTTTAGGCTGAACCATGTCTGTTTAACAGGAAATCACACAGGAAAATCACAGAACAGTTTCTCTTATCAGCTGAATTTTCTTTTACTATAAATCATTGCTTACTGGGGAGTATTTCCTTCCCAATTACACGTAGCAAGCATATCTGAATAATGCAAGTTACAATTGCTAAAATTAAGTCTGTCGGAGTAGAGTGAAGGACAACGCCACACTCATGTCTCTTGATAGGACCATTTTGATTTTTTTGTTTTGTTTTGTTTTTTACCCTTAGTTACAAACTGCAGTGCCTGGCCACTTCATTAGAACCTGCTATCCAATTAGATCTGGCATACATTAAATAATTGCTTTCATTTAGTTAGGTTCCATGAATGTGCATTTTCCTCCACTAGGGGCAGACATGTACATTATCCAGTAGACCCGTCGCACCTACGACTGTTACATTGATATAATATAATAAGAGCCTGACATTGATGTGATATAGCGAAAATGTCTTTGTTGCAGAGTTTGTTTCAGAGAAATAATGTCACAGACTATTGTTATTTAACTGTATATAACATTATAATATGTGGTGCTCTAATATACAAGCTGACCTACTCAAGCCGGTCAGAGTGGTCAGACATCATCTCTTGAAGTGGGATAACCGGCTGGATCGAGCAGTAGCAATGGAGTTTATTCTATAGTTAACAGTTTGATAGTTCTCTAACATCAGATCCCATCCCATCAGTTCATTTCCCATTTAAGTAATCATTTAGGGTCAGATGTACAGCTATGTGCAAAATGACTGGAAAACACCCATATTTTGTCCAAAAGCAGAATTTTGCACACGCCTGTAAAGTGGGACTTTAGCAGCCACTAAAAACTCGGCGTATGTAAAGAATGTGTTTCTCCTGACATTCTGCACCCACTATCAAATTAGCACTTTGCCATCATTAATCCATTTAAATGATATTGAAATATTTTCAAATGGAGAAAAGAGCACGGAATTGGGTGCAGATCTGGAAAACTAAGCAGGAGTAAACATTGTAATGAGATGTAAGGATTGTCTGTTGCACTTTGACAATTGATGACCCTCCAAAATGAGTATTTAAGAGCTGTATAAAACCACACGCCTTCAGAGACCAGTCACTGGCCTCAGGATGGCTGCTGTGGTACACTTCCTGAAGCGGTGACGCTTGGCTCTTGTTGAGTAACCTCCCCTTCAGACGGTTACTTTGTTTGGGGATACAGTGCCTACTGCTGTCTGTACTCCTAACTCACCTCACCTCTGGGCTGTGTGGCTGTTAATAGCCCGATACACAGGCAGCCCTCTTTGCGACCCTCATTATCATAATAGCTGATCATTATTTGTGCGTGTTGAGTAATTTGCACTGCTCTTAAACTTACATAGGTCGCAGTGCAAAATAATTTCCTGGCCACTAGATTATTTAAATCGTGCAGCTGCAATTGGTTGCACTATGCCTATCCTTACATCAGCCCCTGCTCACAGTACAAATATGGCATATTTACATATCTAGTAATTAACACATTTGTAAACAGTAAATGCTGGAGCCCTCAAATGTACATCCTAGTTGAAAATTGATATCAAAATAGTTTTGCATTGTGCCTTTACAATTTCTCCAGCCAAAAGGGTAATTAAATGACAACATTGATGTAGTGTTAAGGTGGCGAGACTAAAAGAAAACTACTGATAATGGGTGTAAAATATCAGTTATTTAAACTAATGTATGTCTTATTCTTTTTAGATTCCCAATGGGTTTTCTTTTGTTTTTTGCATTAGTCATCACATCCTGGTTACTTTGAAACTGTATTTAATTTAAATTAAAAACAAACAGACTTGTGGAAACTCCCATAGAGAGAAGTATAAATAAATGAATTCACTTAAAACCTTTGCACAGGGCAGGATAGTTATTGAAATAAACAGCTGTAAGCTTGTGACTTCCTTTTCAAGCAGTCCATTACCACAAGACCACTTCAGTGAGGGTCGTTGCCCTGTGGTGAGTGAACTTATAAAGAACTATGACTCCAGTAAATCGCACGGAATATGTGAGTGGTGGTGTGTTCTATGATCCAGTGTTACCATATTTCTCTTTATCTATCCTTACAGTGTTTCAGCATGATTGGAATGGACAAGTTCACAGCTAGAACAATTATAATGACGTTTTAATAATGTTGTTTTGAGTGGGTTGGTTTCTGTATTTCCAATAATGATACTGTAGCTATAGAAACATTTTTCCTTTTATATAGTCATATGCTGTGTTACTGCAGAACATCACACTGTGCAAGGACTGAGATCTGTCTCCGTTGTTTCCTATGGGGACACAAGACAGGATCCTCAATAATGGTAGAAATCCTTTTTTTTTTTCTTTCTCAAACTAATTCTTTAGTTCTAGGTAGTCAATTTGTAGATTTATAAATATTTTTCCTGTTGGAGTTAATAAACACCTCTTATTTTTCCAAAAACATATTAATATTTATTGCTATTTAAACTTTTACTAAACAAAATGAAAATAAGCACATTCTTACAATTATGATTTCACTATGCTTTATGTACACGTATACAGAATAATTTGTGCAAAACAAAAAATAAATAAATTAGGTGGCATTTGAACTTTACAGGTCAATAAATAACTAATTATTACTTAATGTTACTTCTTCATGCAATACTACATACAGCTTTTTGCATTTTGACTAGAAGTCTCTGAAGACACAGATGATTTTGATTTCGAAAGTACTTTCACGTTTCACTCACAATTAAGTGCTTTGGACCAGTGTTGAATAAACGATAATACTAGCAGGAATTAAGGCTTGGTTACATATTATAAATAATGCAAAAGTTCCTAGAAATCCGAATTCTCACACATAATTTTTGCTTGGGACGTCCATGCAAGGATGAGAACTAGCAGCAGTGTAGAGGACAGAGTAGTTCCCATTCTTCTGTGGGCAGGAGCAGCACAGCAGAACACCCCCCAGCATCAGCACGGCAGAGGACCCCCAGCCAATATACATGGAAGCCCCCAACTCACACTTCTGTGCATCGGTGACCATCTACATACTGTACGTGTTATAATGGATGTTATGTACTGTCAGTGGAATCTTAAAACTATGTAACATATGTACAATATTATGACATGCTTTTCTCTAGTATATGTCGATGCAATTGTACTGAAATCGACTTTTATATTGCGTTAATAATCATCAACAATTTTAATAGCATGTTTATACAGTAGGTATATTCGAAAAGTATATTTTGGTCCGTTTACAATCATTTACATTGGTATTTGTGAAAAAAGAATTAAAAAAAAAAAAAACCTTTGTATTTGTATTATTATATTTTATATACAGTACACAGTAACATCACATGATCAAAAACACAGCTATGAGTTTCCTGTAATAAAAAGTAAAAGTGCAAAAAAAAATGAATGTCCTTCTTTTTTAAAGAATGTTAGTCATAAGGAATAAACAAACTGTACAGAAGTGCTGCCCTGCCTCTTCTATACCAGGGACAAGGTGCAAACTCTGCTGAAGCCAAAAGACCGTCAAATTAAAAAAAACAAACAAACAAAAAAAAAACATAGTTTGCAGCTGTGGCAAAAGCACCTGTTATTGACTTCACATTTTTTGCATCAAAAGGCAAGCCCACCAAGGTCCAGCAATCCCACTGATGTCTTCAATACAGATTCACTATTACAGTCATGATCAAAGTGCTGGGATCATTCTAAACAATTTTGTATAGCTGGCTCCTTCAATTAAATCTGCCAAGTCTGACCACATATTAGTACTGCTTAAAAAAATAACAAAACATATATATATATATATATATATATATATATATATATATATATATATATATATATATATATATATATATATATTTTTTTTTTATTTTTTTAAAAACAACACAAAAAGAGGGAAAAAAAACACTAAAATGATCTTCTTGCAGCTTTTGGGATTGACTTGTTCATTACAAAGCAGTACATTTACATCTGCAACAGGTTTAATCAGTGGTGAGTCTAACAGTCACAGCAAATGGAAAGTAAATGGATTGGGCTGCGCAGAATTCTGTGAATTCCAACCATGTGAGTGATTTAGCAGCCCCAACCCAACTCACTTGCACCATTCACCCATGATTTATCAAGGCTTACAACTAGGTTACAATCTGCGGCAGGTTGTGTTCAGGGCTGCTAATTTAAATTACTTAACTGAGCAGTCCTCACCTGGTTCAAAGTGTGGGTGCTTCTTATTCCAAATGGGATTAAAGGCGAAATGACACACCCAACAAGTTATAGAGTAGACTGGACTAGGTATTCAAATCCTGAGCAATAACGTCCTTTCGAAGTCCCTCATCACTGGAACGTAGCCACAATTCCTTTGATTACATTCAGCATGTCTGACAAGTCAGACATGCCACTACCTAGGTTATCCTATTCCAAGTTTATTTTTTAGACCACCCCTCCTAAATTATTCACAGTAAAAAAAAAAAAAAAAAAAACCCAACCATAGTCCTAAAGAGGAAAAAAACATCTTCCCATTACTTATGTAACGTGCTACTAGACATCCTGTTTCTCCACTGAGGAGAAAGGCTAGTCACCAGCAATAACCACCTTCTCATCATTGCCCCTTAATGACTCTTCCTCTCGTTTGTGGCTCTCCACGTTTATTTCATTGACAGTGCAGGTCTTCTTCTTCTTCTTCTTCTCTGTGAAATTTGTGCTGACAGAGGGCTTCTGGAAACTGGAGAGCCTCCGACGGAAGTTGTCTCCGGAGAAGAAGTAGAGCATGGGGTCAAAGCAAGAGTTGCCAGCGGCCAGGCATAGGGTGATAACCACCGACTTCTGCATGTAGACAATATCATCGCAGGAGCTTCCTTTCTTCATCAGGAAATGCAGGTGCAAGGTGCGCTGGATGTGGTAGGGCATGAAGCTGATGAGGAAGGCTGCCATGACAATGCAGATCATTCGGATGGCCTTTGACTGCATGTTCCTTTGCTTCTTCATGCTGCCTGAGTTGACCATCAGGGTCCAGATCATCCCTGTGTAACAGATCAGGATGACCAAGAAGGGGATGCTGAACCCCACCACCAGGGAAAAGTAGTTGAGGATCACCAGTTTATGGGTGTCATTACCACTAGGAGGCTCAAAGCACTTGGTTTTGTTTCCTTCTTCCTTAGTGCCAGTCATAAGGAACGGGGAGCTGGTCGTGCAGATAAAGATCCAGATGCACGCACAGATGATGCTGGCCTTCCTCTCACTCACCAGCTTCAGGTTCTGCACTGGGAATACGATAGCTATGAAGCGGGTGCAGCTCATTGCCATCATAAAGAAGATGCTGCAGTAGAGGTTAACGTAGAGGGTGTAGGAACTGACGCGGCACAGGAAGTCACCAAAGGACCAGTGGCCCCTGTTTACATAGTAGACAACACGCAAGGGTAGAGTTAGGCAACACAGCAGGTCAGAGACGGCCAGGTTCAGCATGTAGATGTGGAAGGTAGATCTCTTTCGGAAGGTCTTGATGAGGACATACAGAGCAAAGCCATTTCCTACAAAGCCGAAGACGGTAATCAGGGAGTAGACAGTGGAGTAGATCTTGTTACGGAAGTCATCAATTGATGGGCAGATGCTGTTGTTGTCTGAAAAGTTTACACCTGACATCTTGGCACTGAAACAGCCACTGGAACAGACTCCTTAAAGAAAAGAAAAGGATAATGAATTTACTGATTAATTATTCTTCAAAATGAATGTCTATATCACATTTTCATTGTAAGCCTTTCCATACTACAGTATTTCCAGTGCAGTATGTGTCAAAGCTAAAGAATAATATAAGAAATATGATTGCAGGACACACACACACACATATACAGACATATTTGGTAGGCCTGCGTGTTATTTTTGACATCATTTTTAAAAGCAGAAGACTACGTCACAATCTGCCCACTCCATGGGGCAACATGGTCAGACCTCTCTCCAATAACATACTTATCTTTAAACAGACCTGCTGCTTTTAACATTTTTTATTTTACTTTTTACTTTACACATCCAGTTACTTTATCTAGAACACATATAAGTTGAAGCTGAAAGCAGAATGAAGAAGCATGGGCACTTATCTGCTTTTAAGTGACATTTCCTTTAGGTTAAACCTTTCACTCTTGTTTCAGCACTGGGGAGTTATTTCACAAACCACCCACAAGCACATTCTCTGGCGCTGGTAATGTTTGTTTTTATCATTTGAATAGCATGTAGCATCTGTTAAAATAAGTAATGCAGTCAAGAGATCCCCACTCCTGCTATCTAACTAAGCACTGTATTTTACCAAGCTACTGAACCATGGAGGTAAGTGCTGGTTGAGCATCTGACCAGTAGGATTTGATTAAACAAATGAGGCAAACAATCCGTCACACTGACCAGGGAACACACAATTATGTTCACACATTGGGAGAGGTTCCCTGCTAAAATAGTCTGTTTTGTGTTCTGTTTTTGGGTTGTTTTACTGAGGCCCAAGTGGAAAGACACTTCACAATTGCTATGGCGTGGTTGCTTGAGGGTTACAGTAGGAAACTAGGCTGCTCCTGCTCCCTCGTTTTATTGGAGGGCGTTAGGGTCTCTACGCAACCCGTTCTTTCTCATTTTTTATATATACTATTTTAATTTGTACGTGGAGGGTAATTGCTTCTCATCAACTTAAGTATCCAATTAATTTCACAAGTCTTCCTCTCCTTTCTCAAATGCACTGTGATCAGGATGACACTAGTGGTGACGACAGACCCGGAAGAACACAGAAACCAAAACAGGTAATGGCAGTGAACCTGAGACCTGAGTGATTTATTAAATAATAAACAAACAAAAGATTTAAACAAGACAAACAACTGAAAATAAAGGGAACGTTGGCCAAACAAAACAGAAAATGGACGTGGACGAACCGAACAAACAAGTGCTGTAGCAATTGCTTATATTTTTAAATTAACTCTCCTCTCTCACCCGTTCTCCATTTCCCAAACACACAACCCGAGTGAGTGAAAATATGCTGCTTTTATGCAGCTCTACAGAGACTCGATTGATAATCAATCATTCAATTGGAGTCTCGGTACAATGGCATGTGAATTAAATATGTGTAATTTCCCGTGCTCACATATTACATTTTACCTACACGTGCAGTGCTGTGCAATCCTCATGCCTAAATACAAATATACATTTTAAAAACTTGTGCTCGTAACCCTTATTTATATAATGTGTATTTTATACATAAACACCAACATACAACATAAAACACTAATAAACATAAAGGGGCGGGCCACATGCACAAACCTGCTGCATTGAAAGAAACCATTCCCAACATAGGAAGCTTGTTGCTAGGGAGCTGACATCACTGCGCTGTGACTTTTGTTAGTGCATTGCTGCCACAAGTGAACACCTCGTCAGCTAAAATAAAAACCACTTCAGCAAGTAGATATTTAATTTGCTTTGTGTTGTTGTGAAATGTGTGTATATGATAACACTATAATATTAATGCTTTGTTTTTAATTGTTTTATATGTATATATATATATATATATATATATATATATATATATATATATATATATATATATATATATATATATATATGTAACAGTTATTTTGATTGTAATTAATATTCACTTTACGGAATATATAATATATATAGATATATATATATAATGCATATATATATATATATATATATATATATATATATATATATATATATATATATATATACACACACACACACACACACAGTGCTTTGCAAAAGTATTCAGACCCCTGACCAATTCTCTCATATTACCGAATTACAAATGGTACATTGAAATTTCGTTCTGTTTGATATTTTATTTTTAAACACTGAAACTCAGAATCAATTATTGTAAGGTGACATTGGTTTTATGTTGGGAAATATTTTTAAGAAAAATAAAAAAAACTGAAATATCTTGCTTGCATAAGTATTCAACCCCTGTGCTGTGGAAGCTCCCAGTTTGCACCGATGAAAGAAATTGCCCTAACGAGGACACAATAACCTTACCATTGGCCTCCTTTTGTGAACCACTAAAGTTGCTGTCACATTTTCTGGATAAAAACCCCACTGTTGAAGGATCAGTGTTAAGGCTGTGAATCTGAAGGAAAATGAAGACCAAAGAGCATTCTACAGAAGTTAGAGATAAAGTAATACAAATGCATAGATTAGGGAAAGGGTACAAAATAATATCCAAATGTTTTGATATCCCAGTGAGCATAGTTGGATAGATAATCAGGAAGTGAAAGCTGCATCCACCACCCAGGCACTGCCAAGAAAAGGCCGTCCCTCAAAACTCAGCGCTCAAACAAGGAGACTTGTGAGAGAAGCCACAGAGAGGCCAACAATCACTTTGAAGGAGCTACAGAGTTCAGTGGCTGGGAGTGGAGTAATGGTGCACCAGTCAACCATATCAAGAGCTCTTTATAACACTGGCCTGTATGTGAGGGTGGCAAGAAAGAAGCCGTTACTCAAAAAGTACCATCTGAAGCATGTCTGGAGTTTGCCAGAAAGCATGAGAGTGACCCAGCTGCGATGTGGGAAAAGGATTTATGGTCAGATGAGACCAAGATAGAGCTTTTTGGCCAAAACTCAAAGCGCTATGTGTGGCGCAAACCTAACGCTGGCCATGCCTCAAGACACACCATCCCTACAGTGAAGTATGGTGGTGGCAGCATCATGCTGTAGGGATGCTTCTCATCAGCAGGGACTGGGCACCTTGTTACAATTGAAGGAAGAATGGATGGAGCAAAATACAGGAAAATACTGCAAGAGAATCTGCTTCAGCCTGTGATCCCAAGCACAATGCCAAAGCAACATTGGAGTGGCTTAAAATAAGAAAGTGAATATCCTACAGTGGCCCAGTCAAATCCTGATCTCAATCCCATTGAGAATCTGTGGCACTATTTGAAAATTGCGGTCCACAAGCGTCGTACAACCAACCTGAACAACCTGGAGCGAATCTGCCAAGAAGAATGGGCCAAAATCACTCCGACACTGTGTGCAAAGCTGGTACATACTTACCCCAAAAGACTTAAAGCTGTTATTGCAGCGAAAGGTGGTTCTACCAAATATTAATGTGTGGGGGTTGTATACTTATGCAAGCAACATATTTCAGTTTTTTATTTTTCTTAAAAATATTTTCCAACATAAAACCAATGTCACTTACCAATAACTGATTTTGTGTTTAAGTGGTTTAAAAAAAAAAATCGAATCAATGTACCATTTGTAATTCAGTAATATGAGAGAATTGGTCAGGGGTCTGAATACTTTTGCAAGGCACTGTATATATATATATATATGCTATGTACTTTGCAGCTAAAGCATGCGCAGTTAGACTGTAAAAATGGGGAGCCAACTCCAGGACCGCGATATATCCGAATCCGCCGCATATATATATATATATATATATATATATATATATATATATATATATATATATATATATAGTGCTGGAACGAACACAGTATTTTCATGTTCAGATATTTGCTCTTAATTTAAATATTAATAAAACAAAACAAAACGTAATAAAACAAACTATTATTACTAACAAAAAGTAATAAAATCCATTATATTGCTCAGAACGCAGGCAGAGACAGCATGGCAGCAGGGGCAGGGGGCGTGGCCCCTGTGTGTGTGTGCCTTTAATTTTACAGCAAGACCTTACAGTATGTAAAACATGAAGTAGAAAAATACCCCAGGAGTATCCCAGGCCTTATATTACCCAAGTGAATTAACTGCAAAACAAAGGATGCCGAATAGCAGTTCAAGTTAAACGCTGTTTTGTTCATTCCCAAAATAGTACATAAAGTTGTTACTGCATTTTACTTATTTTTTTCTCGTTTATTACATTCCACATACCATAGTAGCAAACCTGGTTTGTTTACTTTTTAAGAGGCTCAAGAGCTACTGTGTGTCAGGGTTCTCTCCAGGCCTTTTGAAAAGTGACTGTCGCCACCCGGCTGGAAAAACCCTATCCGCCTGACTTGCAGATGCTACCGTGCCTTTAACAATAAGGATTGATTGTGCTTCTAGCAGACCAGATCAGTTGCGCATTGCTGCGTGAAATTTTTTTTGGAACCACAAGACAGCTGTGTTACAGCTTGACACAACATTTAACCAATCAGAGTGTTGAAGGGGAGGGTTTTCTATGTTAAGAACTTCGAGCGGCTAAAAATGACTGTAAAAAAAATCCCAATTATTTTCAAAACAAAAATAGTGACAATGAATGAAAATAATTAAAAAATATATTTAAAAAATATTACGATTATTTTCGGGTATTATCATTCAGTCAATTTTTTGTCGTATATTGTACTGTAAGGTGATATATAGTATATTATATATTATATATATATATATATATATATATATATATATATATATATATATATATAATGTGCACCAAAAAAAAAAAAAAAAAAAAAACGTATTCCATTTGTTGTGTTATTGTAACAATATGTACTTGCAAGATATTGGGGGCTCATTTATAGAGGCTGTATGCCTTTAAGAAGAAAGGTGTGATGGATATCAGCTGTCTGTCAGTAGTGGACAAAAAAATGGAAACACCTGGGCAAATGAGGGACACCAACTACATTGAAAGAAAGGGCTTCCACACACGTGTGGCTCATGCGTTAATTAAGCAAATAACATCCCAGCATGCTTAGGGTCATGTGTAAAAAGGCTGGACAGGCCTGGTTGCTATAATTATGGCTAGCATGGGTGCAAGAGGAGACCTCAGTGACTTTGAAAGAGGGGTGATTGTTGGGGCGCGTTTGGCAGGAGCTTCAGTGACCAAGACAGCTCAACTTGCTGATGTTTCACAAAGGTGTCTAAGGTGACGTCAGCATGGAACTCCAAGGGAACGACATCATCAGCAAAGGGCAACAGTGGGCGGAAGCACATACTCCAGGATCATGATATCCGTGCATTAATTAGAAGTGCAAGGCAAAACACACGAGCAATTGCAGATCAACAGACTACAAATTTCAACCTGAGGCGCAAGCAGTCAGTTTCATCAAAAACGGTATGCCGAGAACTCCACAGAGCGGGATACCATAGTTAGCAATGCACGACTGCGAGTCCAGTGGTGCAGAGAGCACAGGCAATGGACTACTAGGCAGTGGAGAAATGTGATATGGTCAGATGAATCATGTACTGTTTGTACTTCCATGGCCTAGCGAGGCTAACCAAACTAGGGGGGCAAATAGGACACATGTATTTCTTAAATAGAAAGAAAGGGCTTCCCTTGATTGCACATTGTCACAATATGGTTATCAATGACAATTACAAACTGTTTTTTTCAAAATCTTGACATTCTTGTGTTTCTCAAAAACCTTAACAAACTCCTCAAGATCTAAGACCTGGACTCTCTACATGGAGATTTAGACTCCATTCTGCTGGGGTCATTGTATCACCCCTAGTGGATTAAAAAAAAAAACAACAAAAAAAAAAACAGTAGGGGATTTGAGTAAGAGGTGTTAATGCCTGTTACATAGTTGCCAGTGTTGTCTGTACCTCTTATACAGCACCAGTTAGCCTCCTATCAACATGTCTTCCTTTACAGCTAAACATATAATATTTTTAGATTGTCCTCCAGAAAGCTACTTTAAAAACACTTTTCTTGCTGATTGAGTTGAGTTTTCTCATTGGCTCAGGCTGTCTGTTGTGAAGTAAAAAGGTTGAGAAGGTTCAACATGAATAAAAAAAAGTATTAATTTTTATTTGAAAAAAAAAAAGATTAGAAAGTAGCTCACAATAACAGTTAAAATGTGATTTCTTTATTTATTAAACTTTTTGTAACACACCATTGTTGTAGGTTTACCATTAATGTAATAGAAAAGTAATGTCAGTTATTTATTTACCTGTACTTTCCTTCTCCAGCCCTTTAAACCTCTGCAATAGCAAACGAGATGATGTATTAAGTGTTTCTTGTGCATGCTCGTCAACTGAAACACTCTGCCTGCAGGCATTTAGACCAAAGACCTGAAATACTTCTGCTCCTGCTCCTTGGGGAAGAAAAACATTAAATCTGTGGTACACGGGGAATCATTAATTCAGTTATTTTTTTAAAGAGTATTTGCATATTATTGGTTCTGGGTTCCAAAAATGTTACTCCTTATAAGACATGTATCCACCCCCTCATCACCCCCATTTTAAAGATTATTCATGTCAGTAATTAGGGGGAGAAAAAGAAAGTGTCAGAGTACATTAAAGGAGCCTGTATTTTGTGATGAGTATCTTTAATATGAAGAATGTATCTTAAGCATGATTCCCTGACTGTAGGAGTCATAAACATAACCATTTATGCTTCATCACTTCCAAGGGGAATTACATTTTGTGCATCATTTTTTAAACAAAATAAGATCAAAGCAGAAAAACAATATACAGTATATATATACAGTACCGTTGAAGTTTTCACAATAATCCCAGACCCACAATGTATATATGTCATGTAATGTTTTACACAAAGTTCTTCACATTGACAACTCTAACTTTTGTAAATATAATAACCTTGATTTTAGTGAGACTTCCTATTCTGTGATATGGAGCCCAAGGGGGTTGTGGTTTACTGTAAATGCTAAACAAGTTGGAACATGCACCTTTGATTCTGGTTCCAGGCAGTGACATCAGAACAGCTTCCCTGTAAAGTAGCTAAAACTGGACACAGAGCCAACAGTATGACAGGAAGCTCTTCTTGGATAATAGTGGAAGAGAACGTTTTGGGGAAAAGCAAACCCCTTTGAAATAAAACTAGGAAAGAGTCCTATGTATATATTGACAACATTCAAGTTCTTCTATTTCTCACTGGAAAATAATTCCCAAAGCCTTGTCCATTTTCTCTTGTCATGTCGACAGGACTGGAATTGTGAATACAGAAATATTACAATGTCACCTCTGTGTTTTTAGAATATAGTACCTGTTCCCTGTTACCTCCATTAAAATGAGAAACCATCCCAAATTTGATTGCTTATAGGTTTTTGACATAAATTTGTTTGTGAAATGTTGAGGCAAATTGACCACAGATCACATGAACTTTTAGACCTTACCCCTCTTGAACTATTAAAGATAGTAGATTTATGAGTCTATTAACAATGTCCCTTTATATCTTAAAGATGCATTAGTGTTAATAGGCTTGGTTATCAAAAGCTATTTGCTTGCCAGCAATCTGGGCCATTAGTGTAGTTATTTCAGAAAAGAAAAACCCACCCAATAGTCATACTAAACCACAATCCAGCCACTCTTATGTTCAAGGTTTTTTATTTGTTTTAGATTAATAACCTACACTCTTGGTAATCTGGCAATATAGTGTTTCCACTCAACAGAAGAAGGCTACCAATCAAATTGAACATTTCTGTAAAAAAACACATTAATTTCTTCCAGTAAAATCACCCTCTCCTACATTCTTTTTCAGCAGTCTTGTTCCAATTTTTTTTTTTTTTCTACAGTGAAAAGCCACTTAATATGGTCATGTTTGTATACTTTCAGGTTGATCACAAAGCGGTTTGTTCTGTAAATTGACATAATTGCATGTTAATCAAAAACAGCAGTCTATAAGTTTGTTATACGTCAATAGCCAGCAATAGCTACCTTAAAACCCTGTATTGATTAATTTTGTTAATACTGTGACAGAATAGCAGCGAGAATGAAGAGACTCAGAAGCCAGGAAACTGCAGTACAAGCGCACTTCAATAAACAAAACATAACACAAAAGTACAAACAAAAAGGCACAAGGACAAAACAACAGTTTAAACAAAAATACAAAAACTGTTCATGCTGGGCAGAGACTTCACTGAACTGTTAAAAACCCACAACAAGTTCACTCACCAAACTCCTCTCTCTGAATGGAGCCCTGGGCTCTTCTTTTATGGGATGTGGCTGGAGCCTAATTAATCAATAATTAACAATTATCTAATTAAGGCTCCAGCCACATTCTCACATTTTTTTGGCAGGGAGGAATTAACCCCATCCCTGCCAGCCACCACCAAACAATAAATATACATGGGCAGAGTTCTAGATCTAGTTCTGCCACAAATACACATTTGTATGTAAAAAGTACAAAATGCATTGTAGTGACATTTTCAAGTCAGCAGATAAAAAGATTGCAAATTTAAAAAAAAAAAAGTATTGCAAAGTAGATCAATAATTAAAACATATCCTGTAACTAGCAACCTAAATCTCATAATCTTAACCTAAATCTGACAATTTTATGAGGCACATTTGTTTTCACCTTTTTGACATTTTTTTTATGCTCAAGGTGCAGATTTGTGTTTCTTCAGTCTGATATGGGGCCTATAAAGAATTCTTATCTCTTCCATTTCCCCCGTTATCAGCAGAAAATGTTACATTATTTTCAGGTTACAAATGTAGCTGTTTGTGGTCTTTTGGCTGGCTTTCCTCAAATTATAACTGGCAATTGCAAGTACTCTGCTTTACTAGACTTTTAAAGATAAACAGAGTTGGTCCTGGTCGGTACTTCACCACATATTAAACTCATTTTTTAAGAAAAAAATTATACAACAGAAACAAACTAGTGACCAAATCCCCTTTGACAAGCAGACTGTAAAATATTGTCAAAATACTTGCAAAGTGTCTTCCTTTTGATAACAATTTGATCCATTCTAACAAACAGCACCTTTCCTCTTTATGTAACATTAAAGATCCCATCATGCTGTAGCACTGTTTCTAAAAAGAGCAGGTATGTTAACTCTGGTATAAATCACGGGTACATTTTCCATTTTGAAAAATCTGCATAGCAAATGAGACACCACAATACTTAGAAGAAAGTGGGGCATCACCACACACATTAGGTTAACGAGCAATGAAGTACTATATTGCAGGAATCTATTAGCAAAGCAAGATAATGCAAAGCAAGATAATTAAAAAATAAATAAGTTATAGATAATGGTCTCCATTTTAATTCTTAGTAACCTTAAGGTCAATGTTTTATTAACGTTACGTGAATAACAGAAAATATGGGCCATTTACAATTAAAGCCCGCCTGTTGCATGATGCAACTTAATTTCATTTGAGAAAAGGAAATGTGACAGACGTCTGACTCATTTACACCTACTCCCAGAAGAATAGATAGCCAAAACGTAATTTCAATGCAAATGCTGCCTTCCTGGAACAGCAATTCCTTACTAATTCTACAGACAAAAATGTATTGCAGAAGGCTTTTCCTGTGAGTAAATCTTATTTGGAGGACATCCCATTTTAAATAAGAAAATCAGATTTCATGTATAGTAGCTCCTAATTATATAAATTATGCCAAAAAAAAAAAAATGTCTTTATTTCAATCAATTAGTTTCTGTTTCAACTTATTCCCAATTACGTGGAAATAAAGACAATTTCAGTTAAATACCCCCCCAAAATATTTCACAAATTTTGAGTTAGTTCGATGATTCAATCAATTAGATTCTGTTTCAACTCATTCCCAATGAGCACAGTTGATTCCTTTAATCTTGCTTGTGCGTGCCATCAGCCACCTTTTAGTATGTTTAAGGAATGGATTGTTCTGTGCTTGGTTGTTTTGAATTAAAAAACAAATGCAGAGTTAACATGCCAAACTCAATCGCTTCAGAGTAATGGATGCTTATGGGATGAGCCCATGCCTATGACTCTCATTAAAACCCCAACATTATTACAGCTCAAAACTGGTTTAACATACAGAATACATAGATGATTTGGGAATCAGGTCCTCAGATAGGTAGCTGGAATGTGATTAGATTGTACATATAAACCACGTGATTCACATTTATTTAGCACTGATCAACGTCATTCCATTAGGTCATAAAAGCTGTAGCCGAGGGCTCTTTGTTACAGCGTACCTCAATTATGTGCTTCGGCCCGTCATTGTACCCTTCCCCATGCAGCAGAAGAGTGTTTTTGTTCCAGCAGGACAATACACCTGACGCAACACTAACAACATACTGGAATGGCCTGTGAATCCTCCAACCTGTTTCTGATCAAAATCTTCTGCGACAGGCTTGAGAAACGCATTCCAGATATACATCTCCACTGTTAGTGACACATGTACTGGAGGTGGAGATGAACTGAATTCCTCCTTGTCGGAGCCAAAATATCATTGTGCGATAGCAATGACAATGCACTGTTTTTAGATCAGTACAGTATTTTATTTCAACCTTGAATTTGAATTATTTTTTAAAGCAAACTTTTTTGTTGGTTCAGTATGTTAAGACAGAGGTAATGAAACAGGTTCAGGGGCTAATCTGAGTGTCTGATCAAGCAGTGAGTCACATGAACAGTAATAGCAATCTACTGTAATAACAGCAGATCTGGCGCCTATCTGAAATGACAAATGACAAAGCTCTGTGGGTAAGAGTGGCTGCTTGGTCTAATTCTATTATTATAAAGAGGGCTGGAAGATGATACCCACAAGATGTACAGTCCATATATTTTTCATGATTGTATTGCAGTGTATAGAAGAGGGGAGATGCAGAAAATTATTTGTCTGCATTCCTGTTTTTTTCTTACATTTGTGTTGTTCCATTATATTGTATTTTGTTAGGGAAAATTCAATTTTGTGGAATGAAAATAAAGACAATTTCAGTTAATACCCCCTAAAATATTTCACAAATTTTGAAATAATACTAAAATGATGTTGCGTTCCCCATAGCCTGCTTAAGATTTTGCTGCAGTTCTATGGTACACGCCTATGGCCTCCTTCATTATTATTGTGTTAAGTATATATCATTTTCACTGGGTTTTTATTTTTTTAAAAATTTTAAGTCATTGTTTATGTAGTGTAACAGATAAAACACATTTTTTTTAAATAAAAGATCCAGAACCATATTTTTCCTACAATTAAAGTACATCCTTGAAGATAAAAGTTGTAATATCTGAAGTTATAAAATGCACTTTAGGACAATCATAGAAAACAAACTATAACATCCACATCAAAATATAACATACAATCATTAAATAAATTCCTAAAATATATTGTAATTGTAACGCCTATTGTTTCCTTGTAAAATATCAGAGCTCCTAAGCAGTTCATCACACTTCAGCCCCCACTGTCTGCCTAACCTGGTTTGTCTGCTTGACTGATGTTTGACAGAAACCAAAATTAACCGTATTAGGTTTGGTGTTTTAAATTGTGCCTCTCATTAAAAAAAAAAAAACATGAATGTCTCAGGTCCAAAAAGAGACCTCAAACTAGAGTGAGCCACATTATTTTCCATGGAACAGCTATTTCATTAGCCAATGTTTGCTGGATATAATCCTGTACCTTGTTAATGAACCATTTAAACCAAACCAACAGATGCTATGTTGATTCTCCTAGCCTGGGACAGAAGCAGGGGGGACAGTGTCAGACTGATTGTTAACCACATATGCTGACATGTATTCAAACAGTATAAGAAAATAAACTGTCAAAAAAGCCCAACGTCAATTATACATGACATTGCTTCTGCTAGAGGTAGTACCTTTTTTTTAAACATATTTTTTTCTGGTGCATAATGCAACATTAACAGCCAGTCACACTACCACCTATGAACCCTAAAAGCACAACACATAGCAGGTTATCTGCAACTAACATTCTGTATTCATCATTCAAAACAACAGCCTTGGAGTTAGCAAACACAAACAACCACCAGTAAGTGCTCTCCACTAATTAAGTAATTATAAACGTAGGCCTAATAGGCTAAACAAAATAAGTAAATAAATAAATCATTTAAAAAAAAAACTTTCCGTCACATGATTTATATTTTAGCCGTATCTAATCAGGTTAACTACAGACAGCTTTTGCTATATGTACTGGAAATGTCAGAGGTTTCTGCTATGCTTTAATAAGAGAGTATAATAAACTTTATAAACATCGGCATGTCTTTTTATGATTCAAAATGTGAATATCTTAATAATATACATAGTTTTTTTTTAATGTATTTGTTCATTAACTCGTTTTTATATACAGTATTTCTGTGTTTGTTTAATTATTTATTATGAATACGCACAGTAGAGTACGGTTTACAGTCCACAACCACAACACGACCCATGTAACCAACAGTGTGGAATTTAATGCACTAGCCTTGCATAATAATAATAGCTCATATCAGACCTGTTTAATGGGAGTTCTAACAGTTACTAGTTTCATTATATACAAACGCATCCCCACACCTGGAGTGCCCTGGACTACAGTGGATACCACTTTAATGATGATACACCGCAGAGCATATACAGTGCCTATAGAAAGTATATACCCCCTTTCAAAATTTTCACCTGTTGTTGCCTTATAGCCTGGAATTAAAATGCATTAAAATAGTTTTTTTCATTTATCTACACATCCTACCCCACAACTTCCAAGTCCAAAAAAATTCTAGAAATGTGTAGAAAATTAATTAAAAATAAAAACTGAAATAGCTTGGTTGGATAAGTGTCCACCCTCCCTGCAATCGCAATCCTAAATTAGCTCTGGCGTAACCAATCGCCTTCAAAATCACACATCAAGTTAAATGGCCCCCACCTGTGTTAAATTGTAGTGATTCACATGATTTCAGGATAAATTCAGCAGTTCCTGTAGGTACACTGCTGGGTACTGCATTTCAAAACAAAGACTCAACCATGAGCAAAGAAGACGCTTTCAAAAAAACTCTGGGACAAAGTTGTTGAAAGGATCAAATCAGTGGATGGGTATAAAAAATATCAAAGGCCTGGAATATCGATTGAAGCACAGTCAAGACGATTAAGAAATGGAAGGTGTATGGCACCAACAAGATCCTGCCTAGATCAGGCCGTCCTTCAAACTGGATGACCGAGCAAGGAGACTGATCAAAGAGGCTACCAAAGGCCAATGGCAACTTTGCAACAGCTACAGGCTTTTATGGCCAAGACTGGTCAAAGTGTGCATGTGACAATATCCCAAGCACTCCACAAATCTGGCCTGTATGGTAGGATGGCAAGAAGGAAGCCATTACTCAAGAAAGCCCACATTGAATCCCGTTTGAAGTATTAAAAAAAACATTCAGGAGATTATGTAGCCGTGTGTCAAAAAGTTTTGCGGTCTGATGAAACTAAAATTGAACTTTTTGGCCTAAATGCAAAGTGTTACGTTTGGCGCAAACCCAACACAGTGCATCCACTCAAAGAACACCATCCCTAGTGTGAAGCACGGTGGTGGCAGCATCATGTTATGGGGATGTTTCTCATTGGCAGGGACTGGGGCGCTTGTCAGGATAGAAGGGAAAATGATTGGAGCAAAGTACAGAGAAGTCCTTGAGGAAAACCTGCTGCCCTCTGCTGGGACAGAATTTCACCTTTCAGCATGACAACAACCCAAAGCACAAAGCTAAAGCTACACCAGTGGCTAAGGAACAAAAAGGTAAATGTCCTTGAGTGGCCTAGCCAGAGCCCCAACCTAAATCCAATCAAAAATTTGTGGCATGACTTGAAGAGTGCTGTCCATCAACGCTCCCCAAGGAACTTGACAGTGCTTGAACAGTTTTGTAAAGAAGAATGGTCAAATATTGCCAAATCTAGGTGTGCAGTTGGTAGAGACCCATCCCAACAGACTCACAGCTTTAATTGCTGCCAGTGGTGCTTCCACCTAGTATTAACTCAGGGGGGTGGAGACTTATCCAATTATGATCTTTCAGTTTTGTATTTTTAATATATATATATTTTCTCGATAAAACCTTTTTCCCCCTTAACAGTGTGGAGTATGATATGTAGATAAGTGGGAAAAAATCCTCATTTAAATACATGAAACTCTGAGGCACTGACACAACAAAATGTGAAAAAAGTTCAAGGGGGTGCAGACTTTCTATAGGCACTGCATGTATATATAATTTATTACTATTATTATTCTCATCATCCTCATCATCATCCAAAAAACAACCCAGCATAAAAACCCTGTTTTCCTATTTCTGGATTCTCTTTATAGTTTTATATTTACTTATAATCCAGCATTGTTGTTACATTGTTTGAACCAACTGCTAAATCACCATGGAGTCAGTTTATTACTCTCCTTACTGCATTTACAATGATCGGTTTCCTTTAGTTTCCTTTACTCATAGAATGATGTTTTTCACTGCCGTTTAAATAATAATAATTTTAAATTATCTTTTATTAATAACTTGAAATTGCCTAAATAAAACAAAACATTCACTGAGTAACAGTTATATCCTCCATAATTGTAAATAATATTGTTTAAAAATAAATGTGGTAATTACAATGTTAACGGATCTGCGGTCGGTATCGTACTTAGCTTGATTCATGGGTTTGCAGTGGTCCTGAATTGCTAAAAGAGTACTCTGTCAAAGCTGACAGATTTCATTTGTTATTGTATTTTTGTTGTTTGTAGCAGTAAAACCACTAGTGTATTTTGAGAAGTGAAAGCATGTTTAGCATGCAGATGGTACAACGGACTAGATGAATTATGAGATGCTGGAACTCACTTGACAGTAGATACAAGTAACCCTCTTTCTATCCAATGAATCGTCAAAAAGTTTAAAAAATAAATAAACATCCCTGTGGCAAAGTGCCCAGCCCCTGTGTGTATTTTGTGTTGTATGTTGTGTGTTAATGTTGGTGTATAGTCATTGGTACATGGGATATAAACGGGTCTGTGTAACACAGGTGTTTAAAAAGTATATTTGTATTTAGGCACGGGGATTGCACAGCACTTCGCGTGCAAGTAAAATGTAATAATATGTAAGCACGGGGAATTGCACTTTATTAATTCACGTGCAGTTGTACCGCGACTCCAATTGAATGATTGATTAGCAATCGAGTCTCTGTACAGCTGCATAAAAGCAGCATGTTTTCACTCACTCGGGGTTGTGCGTTCAGTGAGTGGAGAACGGGATTGGAGATGGAGGTAATAATAATAATAATAATAATAATAATAATAATAATAATAATAATAATAATAATAATAATAATAATAATAATAATAATAATAATAATAATAATAGTTAAAATATCAGCTCACCGTGTTTGTCTGTGTAGTCCATTTTGTTTGTCTCTTTAATTTGGCGAAAGTGCCGTGTCCTGTGTTTTTGTTTGTTACAACCTTTTTATTTACTCTTCTGTTCATTCATTAAATGCTGAATGCAAGCGCGCGCTCAGCTTCCCCAAAACTCCACCACTCTGTTGTTTATTTCCTGGTTTCTGGTCTGACGTCACCCACTACAGCCGTCTTTGTGACAGTCCCATTCACAAGTCCTTCAGTTTGAGTGCTTTGCTACATAATGCAGTTCCGTTACTAATTTTATATTCAAATGATGACTGCACTCATTCAATCCTGTGCAGGAGTGTGATTTACGTGCGTTAAAAAAATTAATCTCCAAAAAAAACATACGTGTTAATCGCAGAAGTGGGTTGTAAGTGATGTTTCGGCTGCTATTTATGTGGATGTGATTGAGCATCTCAACAGGAGAAGGAAGTCACCACCCTTTCAAAGAGGAACTGACCAGAACCGTTAAGTCACCACTCCCAACTCTCATCAAGGGACTGCCGGCAAGTAGAGACGAAGTTGGAGATGCAGATGATAAGCGCAGCACAACTGAGATTGTATCCTCAACAAGCAGCTGTTTACTTCAGGATAAGAAAGGTCAGAATGTTCAAAGAGCTTATGAAACTTCCAACCTCAGAATCAAGATCAATCATTTTTTAAAAAAGCACAATAGTGTTTTATTGGGAGTGTGTATTGGAACAACTAAAAAGATAAAAATGGTAATTATGTGGTTGACTAACACTTACACAGCTGCTTCATATAATAGCTGTGTGTTTCCAAAGAAGTGTTTACCATAGCTGTACTTCCTATGTAACCATCCAGTGCTTTCAATATACAGCCAGCCTTGTCTTTACACTGTTGGGCAGGTCCCAATTGTTCTGCAACATGTCATGTATCGCAAACATAACTATTTGGTTTCTGACTAGACAGCTGATATGGTGTATATGACACTTGTTTGGAGCCTGCAAGGTGTTTTACTCCTCAATGCCTTGTGTACTTGGAGTGAAATGTGCAGATACTTTATTTTCCGGGTAAGTAAGAAGCATTTGTCGGCAGGTATTTAAAAAAAAATCCACTCATTACTGTGTTGCTTTCAAAAGAAGAAAAGCTGACCTTCCATCACCTTTACAATTGAGCGCCAATCAATGGTCCTTAACTTCCAAGTGTTTTAAAAGCTGATTCAATGGACCGCAGTGCAAAAAAAAAATTGTGCTCCTGCGTCAACCAAGATGACGACCCGACACATTTTTTGGAAACAGCTTTCAAAATCTTCTTGGGAACCGGTGAACCGATTAATCTGAAACCTTGCACATGTCATCAGCAACCAAACCCGCTTCAAGTTTGCGAAGCAGAAATTTCTGCGATAAATTTTACTATCAAAATGGCTGCCACCAATTTCTGCCAAAATGTGCCCAAACCTCAAACTACTTATGTTTGCAAAACATTTAACCAACTAACTCCTAACTTGCCAGGCATCATCCTGAGGACAATGGAATTCAAATATGGTGTTCTTTTGTAAAACAAGATGGCCACTAGACCCACGTTTTGTTATTAAATTTAAAATTGTTTCAGTTGAATACGGTTTAGTTGATTAACTCCAAAATTGACAAACATCAACCCTGTGTCAATACAACTGACTTTTTCAAAAATGGTGTTTGTACGTAAACCAATATGGCTACCTGACGCATTTCTTTAAAAACCTTTCAAAAACTAGCTTATAACTCCTTACAAAGTGCAGATAGGTTAATGGTGTCTACAAAACACAGATAGGAACCCATATATGCTCTCCTTAAAGTTAAATGTATAATTAACTTTAAAGTTATAAAGCGTCGTGGGATAATGAACTAATGCATTATTTTGAATTGAAACTTCTCCATAAAACTGATCTGTTGCTGACACTTTTCCTGCAATGTTACAGTTTGCCAAAATTTCCAACTGGTACTGAGCTTGGAAGCTGTAAAACTGCCTGGCAATTCTAGTTATTATTATTTATTTATTTGTTTGTTTATTAGCAGACACCCTTATCCATGGTGACTTACAATTCTTACAAAATATCACAGTACAAAGTATCGCATTATAAAATATCACATCACAAATTATCGCATTATAAAATATCACATTACAGAATTCTGTAATACAGACAAGAGCAGTTATGAAAGTACCATAAGATCAAATTCAAGTAAGAGCAAAATAAAGAATACAGTAAATTATAAGCAAGAGTGAGTTTGACTAAGAGCAGTTAAAACTTATAGTAAATATGGTCCAGTGTGGCCGAGAGTTGTGAGGTTTACAGGTGCTGTCTCAACAGGTGTGTCTTGAGGAGGCACCAGAAGGTGGTCAGGGACTGAGAAGTAAGTAGATTGAAAGTAATTATTTATATTGTGACAACCCGCTTCACATAATTTGTTTTCCGTTTCTAAGAATAAAAGGAACCAATCTACTGATCCTAAAAGCAGATACGAAGTCATACTTTTTCTGTGATAAGGTTATTGCATATGCAAAGTCATTTCAGTAGATCAGTGATTAGACATCTGAATTTCCTGTGCTGGGAGGTAGAGACACCGGGGTGTTTGTTTTTTTTTGCTGAACCATATTAAAATGTATTCCTAGGTTAAGAGCTATATATATATATATATGCCTAATATTATATTATTAGCATGTGCTGTTAGTGTTTAACATTTTTTTTAATGTTAAATGGTAGATAAAGTTAAGGTTAGTCTGATTATATTACTTTCATGAATGAAAAACTATATAAAAAGACAAACAGAATGTTTACTTATAAAGACAGAAGTGTAGAAAACAAACCAAAGGGAGCAATGATGAGATAAGCACAGCACACTGCAGAGGCCGAAATTAGAATACCTTGTTCTCTACATTACAAAAAAGCTATTAAGGCCTTTAGGGTTTTTATTTATGTATTTATTTATTTGGTTAATATACAGTATATTAGACTCACTGGGGCGAAAACACGTCATTTCAGAAATTCAGCCTACAGGAGACTTTTCAGAAGCAGCCCTCCAGGTTGAAAAGTATAGACAAGTATACTTACAACCTAGGACCATGAACAGGTTAGAAATTACGATTCTATTAAATATATAGCCAGTGACTCGAGTTGTTCTCTAAAATTACTCACAAAAACATACTTGGCATGCTTTCACCAACAGACAAAAACAAACAACAGCCAGCCGACACAGCAGCCAACACATCCTGTGTTATGTAAATAGAAAGCTAAATTAATAAAAGGAGACCTTGCCTGGGAAAGGAGTGAAATGTTGATCCAGAGAACTGTGACATGCAAAGCTATCCGACAGGTTTTCTTTCTTCTTCTGTGAGACATTTTTTGAATAATCATTTAGCAGTCGGGATTTGCATACAGAACACACCCCTCCGCTTCTACCCCAGGCTAGGAGAAGCAAGATAGCATCCGCTGGTTTGGTTTAAATGATTCATTAACAAGGTACAGGATTATATCCAGCATGCACTTGACTATGAAATATCTGTTCCATGGAAAGTAACGGGGCGCTATTACAGTTTCTTTGGTGGAGTAGCTGGTATTACCTCCATATGTAACAATAAAACCGGATATTTTTAGTTTAAACCTAATTTAAATGTGATTTCCTTTTAGGAATGCACTTTTCAAATGATTTTTAATGATGCTGTCAGAGATAGCAAAAATGCACAGGCATGGGACAAAACAAATGGCTGGGTTTTAATCTTATGCAACATGTGCAGGTTGACTAAACGCATATGTGGTTCTCCATGCACCAATATTGATTTTTTGTTTTTCTATTTGGAGGGTTGAAATGCAGACTGTTGGTATATACAGAATTGGGACCTGTCATATTACTGTAAACATGGTGGAGGGCATCCAAAACTAACAATGTTCTTTTTTTAAAATGTTTTTTTCAACAAGAAGATGCTGCTTTTAAATATTCAAGAATACATACAGGGGATGATTTTATTCTAACACATTAGCAGCCCATATATACAAAGTGTGTGCTAGACATGGATGGTATTTCTTGTTTTTTTTACATCTACTGTATATAACAACAGCAACATCAGCTTACACTCACACAGGGGGAGTCAAAATCACCCAATGTCATAACAGCACTTTGATATGACTTGCTTGCCAGTGTCTTCCGTTTTAAAGTTAGGTTCACCCTTTAGAGTTAAACAAATCATATTTTCTTTTCTCCAAGCTTAAGTCTGCTTTCATTTTTCCCCTTATTAGGAAGTCATGTTAGACTGAAAGCAAGAAAGAGCATATATAGTTTGAGCATATATAAAATCAATAGTTTGATTTTTTTTTTTTTAATTTATTACAGTACATACAGCTGTGAATAACATTATAATATTTTTAATTATTCAGTGCACCTTCAGGAAATTTGCAATCCTTCTGAATAGTTTTGCTGGGGGCTACACGAGCTGCGCTGGCTTGTGTGCAGCTCTGCATTTCTTAGACTATTATTCAACTAACTTGCAGTGCAAGGGACAGAAAGGCCAGGACTCTCAATAATTAGCTGACCGACACCGTTCATAAACTCAAATTATCAAGTGGCTGCACTGGGATTCTGAACAAACTTTTCTTGTCTCTAAACTTCTCTGTTGAGTATCTTATAAAAAAAAAAATAGCTGGCAAAGAACAGAGAATTAGTAAAAACCTCAGTAATAACAGCTAGACCAGCTTATGAGAGCAAACAGCGTCTCAAAATAAATGTTTACCCTTTATTAAACTAACACACTTAAATATAGACAAGCTTTACTTGCTCTGAATTGTTTTACTATGAACACCACGGCAATTGTCTTTCCTAGCTAAGCAGAGAGATACAGCTCATTGAACACACACTAACTATTTCATCATTAGGCACTGAAGAAAGTTCACATTCGCTAACAAAGCCATGTTTATTGTCTGCAATGGTCACTGCCAGGACTGGTGTGTCTTTCAGGGATAGTCTTAAGACTTCTACACAACTGCGGTTATAATTTACCCCTGACTGACCACCTTACTATAATAGTCATGTATAACAAACGTCAAGTCCTGCTAATCAGTCAATTGGTACATAGCTAGGGAGAATCCTTCACATCACCCAGTAATATAATTTGTAGATGATTCTAAACTCATTTCAACATTGAAGTCATTAAAAAAAGTGTAATTGCATTTATTAAGCTTCTATTAGAATTCAGCACTATTACATGCTTTTTAGTTATAGACGATGAGATGATGGTGCAATTAACAGTACACTGATGCTTTACATACTGTACACAAACAATTGTTGTCATAAAAATCAAGTTGTCGTGCTACAGTAAATAACATTGAAAGTTGTGGATACCAGTACCTGGAATCCTATTTTTTTCCAGTTAAAAAGGGTGAGGTGGTAGAGGACTGCAAGGGCTGCTGCAGAACATTAAATGCACTCTCTATTACACAAGCTAAACATACTGGGAGGATTTACCATTAACAGTCATCTCAGTCACTAGAAAGCATCAATTTAATAAACTACATTTACCAGCTGCTCTGAGGACACCAAAATGGGAAGTGATATGCCATATAACCAATTATCTTGCTACTGTTGGTCTGAAATTATACAGCAAGTTCATCTTCTGCACAATCTCCACTTCACTTTCACGGATAACAAGCAATGACCTGTCCATTAGGACCGCAGTCACTGAATCAGACTGCTCGGTAGTCTCCATTCTGTTTTGAAATGTGAAATGTCAGTCTGACTGCTACAAAATCCACCCACCAACACACATTGGGGCAGTTAATTAAATGCAAACTGTCGTCATGTACCCAACTCATAAGCTATGTTGGTATCTGAAGATTGGATGATGAGACTAATCAATCAGATAAACTGGATACAAATACCTCACCACCAGCTGTCCTATAAATCAGGCATCATTTTAAATATTGTCTTTCTGCTAGTACTGACTTAATTTGAGAGCCCTTTATCTAAATCAGATCCAGGAGATCGAATGACAGCTGTTCCAAACAATAGTCAATGTACTGTAGTAAATTACAATAACACTGAAGTCATCAGTGTATATATATATATATGAAAATATTTAGATATTAATATATCTAAATACAGGTATGAATATCCCAGCGGGCACCACCTTGGTGCTCTTGAGTAGTCAGAGTGATGACAATCTACACTTTACAAGATATGAGACTTGGGTGTGTGAACGATGCATCAGTTGCAGAGTCTCTTACAACAACGCATCACCCGAAAGCGCAAGGAGGTTAAGTGACTTGCTTAAGTGAGGGTCACACAATGTGTCAGTGGCTGAGCTGGGATTTGAACCAAGGACCTCCTGGTTACAAGCCTGTTTCTTTAACCACTGGACCACACAGCCTCCTCAAAGTAGTAGATAGTTTAAATGTCTGTGGTTCAATGTCCAATGATGGGTAACACTTCAAGCAATCTATCTTCATGTTCTTCCAACATGCGTCCAAATATAATCAGATCATCAAGGTATACTTATACTTCCAGAAGATTGGTGTCTCTGACAGTTCGTTTCATGTCTCTTTGGAAAGGCGCAAGGGCTCCACATATGCCCTGTGGCATTTGCTCAAATTCATAGAATCCTAGTGGACAGATGAAAGTTTTATTTTTTTGTTGGTTTTTTTTTTGTCAGTTTGACTCATGGGAATCTAGTAGTATACAGACCTAAGACCTAAGGCCTAAAATGGAAAACCATTTACTTCCAATCAAGCAGTTCACTGCATCTTCAATCCTGGGCATAGTGTAGTGGTCGCGGATGGTGCGTTTATTTTATATTTCGCTAGCCAATGTGCATCAGCACTGCTCCTGTCTTCTAAGGCAATGTTTCTCAACTCTGGTCCCGGGGGAACACTGCCCTGCTGGTTTTTGTTCCAACCAAGCACTCAGTTACGTAATTGAACCCTTAATTGAACTAATAATTTGACTAATCTGAGCTTTTTAAATAGAATAGCTTATAAAAAGTTTAAGAATTAATGTTCATTATACAATTTTATACCTACAGTGAAATCTCCATCTGTTTAAAATAATTAAAAAACAGATTAGGCAAATTATTAGTTCAATTAAGGGTTCAATTATGTAATTGAGTGCTTGGTTAGAACAAAAACCAGCAGGGTAGTGTTCCCCCAGGACCAGGGTTGAGATCCACTGATCTAAGGTACCACTAGAATCGGCGAAGCACAGGGACTTGTAGACTCAGACATTATTCCAACAGTGTTCGATCCTGTCAGAGTACCAGATTTAAGGAAAGGTTTCGTGTAGCACCTTACTACACCCAGGGAGGTATGCTGGCATTGTGCACATTTTCCTGATAGTTTTGGTTTTGTTTTGTTTTTAAGTAAAAAATAAGGATACATGAACACATACAAAAATGCTATTGTGATTTTATTATAGTACCACCCTACTAGCTGAACTATGTCTGCTGTACAGTTTTTACAGGAACCCAAATTTATTTATTTATTTATTTATTTATTTATTATTATTATTATTATTATTATTATTATTATTATTATTATTATTATTATTATTAAATTATTATAAATATGCAAAAACTGTTTAATCTATACACTGGCGTTCCCATCAAATGTGTTAAACAAAAGATATTGCAGCCAATCGTTGAACTGATCTCTTACCTTGCAAGCTCTGACTAGTTGAATCTTCCAGGACGTTGTATCATTTTGTTGCACACACTCTCCCTCGAGAAGCAGAGAATTAAAACGTTTCTTGTCTGTTTGCTTAATTTAGCTGCGTCGCAAGAAATTTAGCTTAAGAACTGTGTAGTGTAACCACCGCCGTCTTTTATAAATCCGGTCTGAATGCGTGACACTATTACACAGACTACAGAGTAAAGCTTCAAATTAAGCAACGCCCACATAATGAATATACATTAAATTGAATATGTTTTGAACAGACGAGACCGTGAGAAGTCGGATGTGCAGCTTTTGCAAAGACGGTCAGAGTTGCTTAATTTGTTTATTATGTTGCACAGCTCGTTAATTCCGAATTCCCTCAAGCTTAATTAATGCAAAATACCATGAAAATACTGTACTTTACATGGATTTTAAAGACGCCCTGATCGTCTTCGCTGTGTCCTGTATCTAAATATATACAGTGCCTGTAGAACGTTCTCACCCCCTTGATAGTTTTTCACATTTTGTTGTGTCAGTGCCTCAGAGTTTCATGCATTTAAATTAGAATTTTGTTCCCCCACTTATCTACGCACCATAGTCCACGCTGTTAAGGGGGAAAAAAAGTTTTTACTGAGAAAAAATATATATATATTAAAAATACAAAACTGAAAGATCATAATTGGATAAGTCTCCACCCCCCTGAGTTAATACTTGGTGGAAGCACCTTTGGCAGCAATTACAGCTGTGAGTCTGTTGGGATAGGTCTCTACCAACTTTGCACACCTAGATTTGACAATATTTGACCATTCTTCTTTACAAAACTGTTCAAGCTCTGTCAAGTTCCTTGGGGAGCATTGATGGACAGCAATCTTCAAGTCAAGCCACAAATTTTCGATTGGATTTAGGTTGGGGTTCTGACTGGGTTATACAAGGACATTTACCTTTTTGTTCCTTAGCCACTCCAGTGTAGCTTTGGCTGTGCTTTGGGTTGTTGTCATGCTGAAAGGTGAAATTCTGTCCCAGTTTTAGCTTTCTTGCAGAGGGCAGCAGGTTTTCCTCAAGGACTTCTCTGTACTTTGTGCCATTCATTTTCCCTATTATCCTGACATCCCTGTAACATGATGCTGCCACCACCATGCTTCACAGTAGGGCTGGTGTTCTTTGGGTGATGCATTGTGTTGGGTTTGCGCAAAACATATGCTTTGCATTAAGCCAAAAAGTTCCATTTTAATTTCATCAGACCACAAAACCTTTTACACATGGCTAGAGAATCCCCTGATTGTTTTTTTGCACACTTCAAACAGGATTCAAGGTGGGCTTTCTTGAGTAACGGCTTCCTTCTTGCCACCCTACTATACAGGCCAGTTTTGTGGAGCGCTTGGGATATTGTTGTCACATGAACACTTTTACCAGTCTTGGCCATAAAAACCTGTATCTCTTGCAAAGTTTCTAATTTTTTCTAGAATTTTTTTTTTTGCACTTGTAAGTTGTAGGGTAGGATGTGTAGATAAATGAAAAAAAAAACTATTTTAATGCATTTTAATTCTAGGTTGTAAGGCAACAAAAGGTGAAAATTTTGAAAGGGGGTGTAGACTTTCTATAGGCACTGTATATGCTCTGCAATGTATCGTCATTAAAGTGGTATCCACTGTATTCCAGGGCACTCCAGGTGTGGGGATGCGTTTGTATATTGTGCAACTAGTAACTGTTAGAACTCCCATTAAATGGGTCTGATATGATCTGTAATTGTAAATGGCCCATATTTTCTAGACAGGGAGGAATTCAATTTATCTCTACCTCCAGTATACGTGTCACTAACAGTGGAGATGTCTACCTGGAATGCATTTCTCAAGCCTGTAGCAGAAGATTTTGATCAGAAACAGGTTGGAGGATTCACAGGCCATTCCAGTATGTTGGGAGTGTTACGTCAGGTGTATTGTCCTGCTGGAACAAAAACACTCTTCTGCTGCATGGGGAAGGGTACAACGACGGGCCGAAGCACATAATTGAGGTACGCTGTAACAAAGAGCCCTCGGCTACAGCTTTTATGACCTAATGGAATGACGTTGATCAGTGCTAAATAAATGTGAATCACATGGTTTATATGTACAATCTAATCGCATTCCAGCTACCTATCTGAGGACCCGATTCCCAAATCATTTATGTATTCTGTATGTTAAACCAGTTTTGAGCTGTAATAATGTTGGGGTTTTAATGAGAGTCATAGGCATGGGCTCATCCCATAAGCATCCATTCCTCTGAAGCGATTGAGTTTGGGATGTTAACTCTGCATTTGTTTTTTAATTCAAAACCAATCAAAGAACAATCCATTCCTTAAACATACTAAAAGGTGGCTGATGGCACGCACAAGCAAGATTAAAGGAATCAACTGTGTTCATTGGGAATGAGTTGAAACAGAAACTAATTGATTGAATCATTGAACTAACTCAAAAATTTATGAAATATTTTGGGGGGGTATTTAACTGAAATTGTCTTTAATTCCACATAATTGGGAATAAGTTGAAACAGAAACTAATTGATTGAAATAAAGACATATTTTGTTTTGGTATAATTTATATAATTAGGAGCTACTATACGTGAAATCTGATTTTCTTATTTAAAATGGGATGTCCTCCAAATAAGATTTGCTCACAGGAAAAGCCTTCTGCAATACATTTTTGTCTGTAGAATTAGTAAGGAATTGCTGTTCCAAGAAGGTAGCATTTGCATTGAAATTACATTTTGGCTATCTATTCTTCTGGGAGTAGGTGAAAATGTGTCAGACATCTGTCACATTTCCTTTTCTCAAATGAAATTAAGTTGCATCATGCAACAGTAGAGCTTTAATTGTAAATGGCCCATATTTTTTGTTATTCACGTAACGTTAATAAAACATTGACCTTAAGGTTACTAAGAATTAAAATGGAGACAATTATCTATAACTTATTTATTTTTTAATTATCTTGCTTTGCATTATCTTGCTTTGCTAATAGATTCCTGCAATATAGTACTTCATTGCTCGTTAACCTAATGTGTGTGGTGATGCCCCACTTTCTTCTAAGTATTGTGGTGTCTCATTTGCTATGCAGATTTTTCAAAATGGAAAATGTACCCGTGATTTATACCAGAGTTAACATACCTGCTCTTTTTAGAAACAGTGCTACAGCATGATGGGATCTTTAATGTTACATAAAGAGGAAAGGTGCTGTTTGTTAGAATGGATCAAATTGTTATCAAAAGGAAGACACTTTGCAAGTATTTTGACAATATTTTACAGTCTGCTTGTCAAAGGGGATTTGGTCACTAGTTTGTTTCTGTTGTATCATTTTTTTCTTTAAAAAAATGAGTTTAATATGTGATGAAGTACCGACCAGGACCAACTCTGTTTATCTTTAAAAGTCTAGTAAAGCAGAGTACTTGCAATTGCCAGTTATAATTTGAGGAAAGCCAGCCAAAAGACCACAAACAGCTACATTTGTAACCTGAAAATAATGTAACATTTTCTGCTGATAACGGGGGAAATGGAAGAGATAAGAATTCTTTATAGGCCCCATATCAGACTGAAGAAACACAAATCTGCACCTTGAGCATAAAAAAAATGTCAAAAAGGTGAAAACAAATGTGCCTCATAAAATTGTCAGATTTAGGTTAAGATTATGAGATTTAGGTTGCTAGTTACAGGATATGTTTTAATTATTGATCTACTTTGCAATACTTTTTTTTTTTTTAAATTTGCAATCTTTTTATCTGCTGACTTGAAAATGTCACTACAATGCATTTTGTACTTTTTACATACAAATGTGTATTTGTGGCAGAACTAGATCTAGAACTCTGCCCATGTATATTTATTGGTGTTTGGTGGTAGTTGGCAGGGATGGGGTTAATTCCTCCCTGCCAAAAAAATGTGAGAATGTGGCTGGAGCCTTAATTAGATAATTGTTAATTATTGATTAATTAGGCTCTAGCCACATCCCATAAAAGAGCAGCCCAGGGCTCCATTCAGAGAGAGGAGTTTGGTGAGTGAACCTGTTGTGTGTTTTTAACAGCTCAGTGAAGTCTCTGCCCAGCATGAACAGTTTTTGTATTTTTGTTTAAACTGTTGTTTTGTCCTTGTGCCTTTTTGTTTGTATTTTTGTGTTATGTTTTGTTTATTGAAGTGCGCTTGTACTGCAGTTTCCTGGCTTCTGAGTCTCTTCATTCTCGCTGCTATTCTGGCACAGTATTAACAAAATTAATCAATACAGGGTTTTAAGGTAGCTATTGCTGGCTATTGACGTATAACAAACTTATAGACTGCTGTTTTTGATTAACATGCAATTATGTCAATTTACAGAACAAACCGCTTTGTGATCAACCTGAAAGTATACAAACATGACCATATTAAGTGGCTTTTCATTGTAGAAAAAAAAAAATTGGAACAAGACTGCTGAAAAAGAATGTAGGAGAGGATGATTTTACTGGAAGAAATTAATGTGTTTTTTTTTACAGAAATGTTCAATTTGATTGGTAGCCTTCTTCTGTTGAGTGGAAACACTATATTGCCAGATTACCAAGAGTGTAGGTTATTAATCTAAAACAAATAAAAAACCTTGAACATAAGAGTGGCTGGATTGTGGTTTAGTATGACTATTGGGTGGGTTTTTCTTTTCTGAAATAACTACACTAATGGCCCAGATTGCTGGCAAGCAAATAGCTTTTGATAACCAAGCCTATTAACACTAATGCATCTTTAAGATATAAAGGGACATTTTTAATAGACTCATAAATCTACTATCTTTAATAGTTCAAGAGGGGTCAGGTTTAAAAGTTCATGTGATCTGTGGTCAATTTGCCTCAACATTTCAAACAAATTTATGTCAAAAACCTATAAGCAATCAAATTTGGAGGCAAACAGGTGCTATATTCTAAAAACACAGAGGTGACATTGTAATATTTCTGTATTCACAATTCCAGTCCTGTTGACATGACAAGAGAAAATGGACAAGGCTTTGGGAATTATTTTCCAGTGAGAAATAGAAGAACTTGAATGTTGTCAATATATACATAGGACTCTTTCCTAGTTTTATTTCAAAGGGGTTTGCTTTTCCCCAAAACATTCTCTTCCACTATTATCCAAGAAGAGCTTCCTGTCATACTGTTGGCTCTGTGTCCAGTTTTAGCTACTTTACAGGGAAGCTGTTCTGATGTCACTGTCTGGAACCAGAATCAAAGGTGCATGTTCCAACTTGTTTAGCATTTACAGTAAACCACAACCCCCTTGGGCTCCATATCACAGAATAGGAAGTCTCACTAAAATCAAGGTTATTATATTTACAAAAGTTAGAGTTGTCAATGTGAAGAACTTTGTGTAAAACATTACATGACATATATACATTGTGGGTCTGGGATTATTGTGAAAACTTCTACTCTATATATTCCTTTTGTTTTTCTGCTTCGATTTTATTTTGTTTAAAAATAAATGATGCACAAAATGTAATTCCCCTCAGAAGTGATGAAGCATAAATGGTTATGTTTATGACTCCTACATTCAAGTAACTGAAAATACATGCTAAAGATACTCTGAACAAAATACAGGCTCCTTTAATCTGACACTTTCTCCCCCTACTTACTGACATGAGTCATCTTTAAAGTGGGGCGATGAGGGGGGTGGATACAGGTCTTGTAAATAATAACATTTTTGGATCCTAGAACCAATAATATGCAAATACTCTTTCAAAAAATAACTGAATTAATGATTCCCTGTGTACCACAGATTTAATGTTTTTCTTCCAAGGAGCAGTAGTATTTCAGGTCTTTGGTCTAAATGTTTCAGTTGACGAGCATGCACAAGAAACACTTAATATATGATCTCGTTTGCTATTGCAGAGGTTTAAAGGGCTGGAGAAGGAAAGTACAGGTAAATAAATAACTGACATTACTTTTCTATTACATTAATGGTAAACCTACAACAATGGTGTGTTACAAAAAGTTTAATAATTAAACAAATCACATTTTAACTTATTGTGAGCTACTTTATAAACTTTTTCAAATTAATACTTTGCCAATGTTGAAGGTTAAATATGAATAAGACAAATAAAGTTCTGTTTGACTCTGTTGAACTTTTTACTTAACTACAGACAGCCTGAGCCAATGAGAAATCTCAAAGTCAGCAAGAAAAGGGTTTTTAAAGTAGCTTTCTAGAGTACAATTTAAAAATATTGTTTAGCTGTAAAGGAAGGCATGTTGATATGAGGTTAACCCGTGCTGTATAAGAGGTATGGACAATACTGGTCTTTCCAGACTTTAATGACTAGTTATTCCTTAAACCTGATGTATATCCTCTGGTTCCTTGTATAAAGTAATTTCTGCTATTTTAAATTAAATTTGAATATTTCCCCTGTAAAAAAAAATAAAATGTTATATTAGACACATCTTGTTTCACCCACAAAGTTAATTAATGGTCAAAAGGTCCTGTAAACTTTTATTGAACTCCACCCACAAACACATTATTCTACAGTATGTGACGATTCTTTCTATTCACCATGGGTGCAGACAAGACCATTAATTGTACATAGTGTGGAGGGATGCTTAAAAACCCTGTTTAATGCAATGTTGCCTGGTTATTGGAAGTGCTGTGATGACATTATTTCACTCTCCATACCAAATAAAACATGCAAGACCATAAAGTTTAAAGAAAGAACTTTGCATAGATCACAGAGGTCACCCTTGGCCTGCCTGACCTTGTTTGGTCCTCGTGACTGCCAGTTTCTTCAAATCGTTTGATGGTCTTGGCCACAGCAGTTACAGACACTCGCAAAGTCCCTGCAATTTGTCTAAAGATTGACCTTCATTTCTTAAAGCAATTACAGACTGTTTTTTTTCTTTGCTTACCTGAGCGTATTTTGTCATTTTCTGCTCCCTTACATTCAGAAATGACACACTTGTTCCTATGCTACCTATATTTATAGTAATCATGGACCCTCACCTGTTAACAATAATTGGTGACAAAAGGATAATTAAGTAACATGCCAATTAACTCAGAGAACATCTAACAAAGATACTTTTATACTTAGGCCAGTGTTCTAACACCGTGTTATACACATTTCAGACTTTTAACTGACTTGGGCTTCAGACTGAAATCCCCTTGCTTTGGGTGACCATTTCACTGAAACTGACAAGATTTACATTTTCATGTAAAAATTAAATTTAAATTTAGACCCCGTTCTAAAAATAATAATAATTGTGTCAGTTTTTGAATTGCTCGTTGGAAGTACTCCCTTTGGGCATGCAAGCACTTTCACTGTAGCACCGTCATAAAAATAGACATCATCCATAACTTCCAAACACTCAATTAAATTGCTAAGGTAAAATTTACAAGAAGTTAAGTCAAGTACTGTAGATAATTGTTTCAGCTGGTGGCTTCTTCAGGGTTTTAAAAATAGACAAGCTTGTACTTGTTTTAAATATGGATCTCATCTAGGGTGAATATTCTAAGACTAGCATCCCACTAATATATAAGGAAAACAAAAGCACTGTAAAGGTAATAATGTTCAGGGATGCATAATAGAGGAAGGGCCAAATAGTCTGTTTATTGTATATTTCCCATGTACAACAGTAATATTTATAATAATCATTAGAGCTGATATAATAATAATAATAATAATAATAATAATAATAATAATATAGTGCTTCCTGGTTATTTCCCAAATTGGATTCTCAACTAAAATGTTGTTTTTAAATAGTTGTCCTGACTGAATTCAATGTCTTTCATGTTTTTTTGTTTTGTTTTGTTTTTTTTTAATGTGGGACAGACAACAAATAGCAAAATAATGAGGGAGCCATGCAATTCCAGGAAAACCACAGAAGCATTTTATCTTTTCAAAAGCCCTTAATGACTTGCCATTTTAAAGAGCTGCTGCTGCTTTCAGTGAGCATTTGTTTTATTCTAATTAGGACAATACATTCCTGTCAAAGACATTATCACAGTAGGGGAGACAAATTAAGGAGTGGAGGCTCATATCCTCTTTCACACTGGCCAGAGAGATATGTTAAAGGCAAGTTTTGTGTTTGCGCAGATGCCTCTTTCAGAGAAACCCTGTAAACAAACAGCTCGAGGAGACTTTCTGTCTCGTTTCTCAAAGCCTTCACAAGTATTAGCTGACCTCCAGTTCTTTCATATTATCAGTCATTTACATTGAAAACTTTTGAAGCTTCAATAGCTTCAGCCAAGGCACATGTCAGCCAACACATCATATCTTTGAGTATGTGCTAGGGCACCCTGTGAGCATGAGAATAAAACCTTTTAAACCACTTATCCATCTGGTGCATTACTCAAGATATGCACTGGCTTGATGTTTGAGACACTATGCTATGGACCCCCTCAGGGGGACTGCAGCTCATACACTACTATTCTGTCCAGAGCAACCCTGATACCTTACTGCCTTGACATCAGTTATATATTGTACAATTAATCTTCATTTCCAGTTCGTGCCAAGTGTGTGCCTTTATACTTCAACTCAGAGTGATTGTAAACATCATTTCTCTTAGAATTTATTGGGTGGAGGTCTTCAGTTAGGATGCCTATTGTGACAGGGGACCTTGAGTCAAGAAGGATCTGCGGCATGCTTTTGTATCAGCACTGCGGTGCATGGTTGTTGTAATTCTCTGGTGCTCTGCTGTTCTGATAGGGTTTATTCCATGTGTAACTGGTATTATAATGGTATTCCAGTTCCCCCTCGTGATTTCATGATTTGATAATTCACAAGTTTGGTTAATTAACTCTTGCAGCTCGAAATTGTCATGTACTATACTTAACAGAATAAGGATAAGGACTAACTCAGTGTTTTCATTGTTTTGCGATTTGTTGATTTCTTAGTCAGATAATGAAATAGAGGGGGCTCTGTATTTCCTTTCTAAAGTTGTGCACAAAAACAAAAATGTAAAGTGTTTAATGTTTTATTTGTAAAGAGCATGATGAAATAGAATTAGATTTATTGTGTGAATAACACCTAAATAAACTAAATTATATATAATATAACCAGAAATAGTAAAAATATAAAACACGACAATCAGAAATATGAAAAAGTGTGTTTCTTAATTAGCAGAGGTTGGGAAGTCTGTTGCAGTTATTGCTAGTGACTCATTTCCAATCCCTGTACACAGAAGCCCAGATGGCTACTGCCATTGCAATGCATTGTCATCCACTTACTTGGTTGTCATTTCCAGTCTGCAATGTTGTTATTATTCTTTGTTGCTACAGTAAACCAAAGAGGGAATGAAATTATGACTTCACTCATTATTAGTCCAATTGGTCTGGAAGTGCTGTTTTACAAAACATTTCCTTTTTGTGCTGTTTTGTCCTATACAGTGTACTGGTATATTTGCTCAAAATCATTTATAAAGTGTACTGCACTTAAGAGGAGAACTCAAAACCACACTTAGAAATATTAGTTTGCAAAAATAAAATCCCATTGATTTTATTGATTGGTGTGGTGGGGGTTTAATATCAGAAAAGCAGATAGGAACTCTGTTAAGCAGCACATTCCATGGCACACACACAGAAGTCTGTGTGTTAAAGTTTAGGCTGATGTATTTCTTATGGGATGACCTATTTTCAGAGCAGTTATAATTATGATTACAGTCATTTAGACACCTAACAGTTGAGAAGTGGAATAGTGTGCAGTACAACATAAAGGTAGAGGGTATACCACAAGCGATCATGTACAGCTATGACAGAAAGTTTAGCATCACCTAGAATTTTAAATTGGCGTAGTGGTTAGTGCTGCTGCCTAACAGTGCTGGGGTCCTGGGTTCGATTCCAGCCTAGGGGTCTGTCTGTGTGGAGTTTGCATGTACTCCCTGTGTTCGTGTGGGTTCTCTCTGGGTACTCCGGTTTCCTCCCACAGTCCAAAGACAAGCTGTTCAGGTTGATTGGTCATTCTAAATTGCCCCGTGTGTGTGATGCCCTGCGATGGACTGGCGTCCAAGGTGTAGTAGCGCCCTGTGTTTGCTGGGTTAGGCTCTGGCTCACCGCAACCCTGTAAAGGATTAAGCAGTTAATGATAATGGATGGATAATTTTGATCTTTTATTATGTAATCAAAGAAACTACAAAATTATATGCAAAAGTCTACCAGAAGTCACAATAGTAGTACAGGTTATCATGTTAGATTCCAAAATGTCATGTTGGTCCATTTTTGGCAGTTAATTGTATTTGGAAAACTACAAAGCGGCAAGTAATTCAGGATGTTAACATCACATTATTCAACAGGTTTCATTCAACTTTATGAAACACAATTATTTAATTCTATGGGGTGATGCAAAACTTTTGGCCACAGCTGTACAGCACAGCTTTTCTGTGACAGTTTTTTTTTTTTTTTTTTTTTTTTTTTTTTTTATGAGCCAACATTTTTAACCTTTACTGTAGGTTAATCCTGTTGGGGTTTTCCCAAAGAGTTGATTTATTAACCCACTTATCCACATTACGATACACAATTATTAAAAACTGAAATTTGGTCTGTGGTATGCAAACTTGCTACCGTTTATCATTAAAACAGACCTCATTGTATCAAAACATGTCAGTGGTTGCCATTAAAAACACTGGTAGTCAGTGTTACAACATATTACCATGAGTCAAAGGAATAGCGCTTCCCCTTGACGAAATGTGTTAACTCATGCAATGAAACTCAGTTTCCAAATTCGTAACTCTTTTGAACAGAAGACGCTTTTTATTCATTCAGACAGGCCCTGCTTTATTGAACTCAACCATACTGTGTAGCCCAAGGGTCTTGTGGCTCAAGTTACAAGCCATGTGATTTTCCTGGTATTTAACTGCCTGGAACCAGATGCATAAGATTTGGGATTGCCAGTTGTTGCTATTATTGTTGCTAACCATCTCAATGACACACACACACACACCCCTGATACTAATCAGAGAATAACAACATTAAACCATGCTGGATTTCCTCTGTTCTAAAGTGAGCATTTCTCAGTTTCTGTTGTATTGTGCTGGATATGTGTTCCAAAGGGTTTACTCTTCTTATAGCAGGTTGATCAACAGATTTACAGACAGATGTGGTTCTATTTTAAGGATCTACATTGTGAGGGAGCTGAATCTCATCATTGTTTCTGTCTATGAATCATGCTGGTGCCCCCCAGCTGTTCAATTGACCATCTTGTTTACCATTTAATTAGAAGAAGAAAAAAAAAACAATTAAAGACAGCAGTTTGAGATAAAACGGGTTTAAGGGTGGCGATATTTAGATCTGTCGCTATTATGATCATTAAAATAGCCCCTGACAGTAAAAACGGAACACGCATATACAAAGAAGACCCACGGGCACATGGATAGGGGAATTATGACAGACAGCTGGATGAAAAGGTGTGTGGATAAGTATATTAGACAGACCATATATAATAATTCAAAACTTCTGAGAATCCTGGAGAGTATTAGAATTACCATTAAAAAAATATATTATTACGAAAGTCAAAACACGTCATCTCATCCTAGTCATCAGGCATCACACAGGAGTTAGGGGAGCACTGAGTAGCTCCCAAAATGAGACGTAATCATCACAAGGCGGCGGCAGTGATTGGGCACTGCGGGCTGTTACGTGCTGAAGCCTGGAAGCATCACAGAGAGACAGAAAGAGATTATTTTAGTTCCGACTGCCTGTAGGACGGGTGCAAAGATGGGTCTCGCTACAAAATATTCTTATCAGCAAATGTAAGTACCATAGAGGTGTTGATGAGACTGGGAATTTTCAGTTTTGTTTTTAGATTTTTTGTGGGAATTGCAGTTTTTAAGGCATGGTAAGGAAATGCATCAGCATTCTCAAAATAATTGATTTAGAAATCAAATTTCTGGTGTCCGGTTAACAGTGCAAGGCATTGCAAGTGAATTAGACAACAAAAGGTTATATTATTTTTGTACGGTCTTTATGTCAGGTTGGAGCATCACTGTCCAGTGTTTACACTGAAGCAATTTGGCACTGAAGCCGTCACAGGCACCGCATTTTGCGTTCAATTTAAGGTGGATTTTTTTTTTTTTTTTTTTTTTTTTTCTCCAAGTAAATTGAATTTCCTGTTCTGCCACAGTTGATTGAAGAAATAAAGTGACCCAGGCAGTAATTGGTCCGAAAAACAGGTAGTCAGGGAGCTTTTGACTAGTATCAGCAACAGAACAGATAAATAAACAACTTGATGGAACTGTGCGGGATGCTAATGCGTATTCCACAATGGCAGAAAAGTAATGACACGCGGTGTGTGCGTGATAGAAAGCAAGTCATGGCTAAAAAGTCTATCTGTATGTCTTCCAATCTTTTCATTAGTCTATTGTGATATTTAGAAAGTATAGTGAAAAATATAACACATACCACGACAGGTACCAAAGGCATCATTGTTTTGATCACGGTACTGAGCACTAACAAATTACGCTAACGCGATCTTATCTGCCTTCTGAGTAAATGTGGTTAAGCCGCCAAATTGCCGACACCGAACTGGCAATATTGTTGTGTGTAAAAGGTGTATTTAGAAGACAAAGTGCAGGCACTGATCCTGCATCTGCTGTGGGAATATGGGACATACACATTTGTAAGTCTAAAGATTGAGAATCTATTTATTCTCCAACAATATCGATGATCATTTCTATTTAAGAGATATAAAATATAATATTTTGTAAAAATGTTCAAATGGTGCAAATGTACAAGTGTTTCGCTGTATTTAAACCCCTTTTAAAAGTGTTTTTCTTCGGTAGTACTGGATCTGTGAAATGGGCTTCGATTTCATGTGCTGTATATGCTAATGGAAAGGCATGCAGCTGTCTCTACAGTGTATGTGTTTACATGGCATAAACAGCAGAAGCAAATAATGTATGTGCCAATTAAAATTTACAGCGTTACAAAGTCTATATAAACAGAAAACGCTGATGTCTTTAGCAGTAAAAATACTTAAAAGCAGGGCGTGAAAAAGTTTACTTTTCAGCAACTTGTGTTGTATAACCCAAATACTGTGACTAAATTTCAGACAGACAACAGTGAATAATATGCCTATGTACAGATTTACAGTGAAGTGCTGACTGCATGCAGGAAACACAGTTAGCAGAGACATGGAGGGAAGTATTTATTGAATCTTTTTTTTCTCACAGAAACCATGACAATTCAGCAAGTCGCCCAGAAACTGACCCCAGAAATGTTTTACGAAGGTACCTGCTGCTGAAATACATCCAGTACCTGATTCTGCCTTCCTCGAACTTCTTGGCCTCTGTGTTTGGAATGCTGGGAAGCGTTTACACAGCAGTGGTCCTCCAGTCCCCTTCCATCTCTCGCAAGTCCTCCACGGTATTCATCTCCCACCTGGTTCAAGCAGATGTGCTGGTCCTTCTCCGAATCGCAGAGCTCCTCCAGGGCTACACGGATGTCAAACTGCTGGCTGGTGGGCCTAGCTTTCTGGAGGGCCTCTGTCACAACCTCCTGAATGCCAATGAGCATGCAAGCTTGCTGCTACTCAGCTGCCTCAGTCTGGAGGTCCTGCTCATCACTGTCTTGCCAGTTGAGTCACGGGGCCTCAGGACAGTTCGTTGGGCCCGGCTGGCCTGCACCTTGATCTGGGTAGCCGTGCTAGGGGAGTTAGCCGTTTTGCAGGCTGCAGAGAGCCTCCAGCGAGCAGGCCTCAGTTTCCATGGAGACCACAGCCTGGACTTCCCGCTGCTCCAGGGCTGTGTATGGGCAGCCCCTCTCCTCCGGATGGTCTCCCAAGTCCTAGGGGTCCTGCTGTGGCTTGGCAATGCCTATGTTTATTACCAAGTTTTCTACAGAGCACCTCTTAGGAGGAAAAGCTGTTGATGATTCAACTAGCCCCGTTAAATGACTACACTAAAGCATTTTTAAAGAGATTTAATTGAATTGTTATTTATTATTATTATAATTTTATTTTTAAATCTATTTTATTTATTTATTTATTCAATTTCTGATTTACTTGAGTGCTTGATGAGTCAATGGTTCAGCTGGAGTTTGACTACAGATATTTATTTTAGTACAGAAAAAAAAAAGACTTTTACCTCTTGAAAAAAAATATAGGCTATAATACACTGATTGGTCATAAATGTAAGCATATGTAAGACTGCAAGTACAATTAGAAAATCTCCTAGTCTACAATGTCTGTTGTTACATGATGTGTCACGTGACTCAGAAGCCATGTGTGAAAGCAGAAGGTTCTCAGTGATTCCACAAAGGGAATGATGTTGAGTGTAGGTCCAACTGACTTGTCCCCTAACGCAGTGGCTGCATTCACCAGCCAGGCCCAAATCAGAGAAACCTTCAACACTGGAAAAGACACGTCTGAACAATGCAAGGGGAGCTCTGTGGTTCTGACCACTGCTGAAGCCATTGTCATTGTATATTATATTACTAATTCTTTTTTATATATTAGCAACTTTTAATCAGAACAATCATTATTTACAGTATTAAAAAGTACATAACATAATCAATAAATATTTTTTAGAAACAATTGTATGTTTTTTAGTTTCTGTTTTGTTTTTGTTTGTTTGTTTGCCACACGGATCCCTGCTGGCCATTCAGTCTTCTTCGCAATGTGGAGTATTGGGTAGATAGCCAGTCAACATGAATCCAGGAATGATGGGTTCTTTGAAAAGGAACACCACCTACATATACAAAACATGTGAAATACAAAAGAGTACCATAAAAGCTCACAGTGATCTTCATCCACAAGATGTAGAATAGCATCTCCTAACACAATCTGTTACAGTACTTGGGTTAATGATATCAGACAGCAGGTTTCCAATTAATTGTCTTTAATAGTGCTGGTTGTCAGGTTAACTTGTAAAAGCCATTGTCATCACATTTACTATGTAGAATTGCTTTGGCAAGCAGTTCTGAAAATAGCTTATCAACCAATTAGAAAACATGCTAAAGAAGGTCCAATTGGATATACGCTATATTCCTTACACTAATGCATGTTGCCAGGAATTTACATTCCTATTAATGCAGTGTTTAAACAACACCAGAACTGCTTATATCATTTAGCATTCTCTTATGATCTTAATGTACCCTTTCATTTAAGTTATGTTTAAATGACTTTCTAAATGAAGTCTGTGAGATAAATGAGATGTGCATAAACTCTGATGTTGGCTAGAGGGAGGCTAGATAAATTCGCAGCATGCTTCTTAATTGCTGTTGTCCAGACAGACAGACGTCGACGAATGTACCACCTAGGCCCCTGGGATTGTAAAAATTATGTTTAATTCAGGAGCAGAAAAAAAAAACCTTGAATCATATTATGGCAAATTGAAATAAGTGCATTAGATTGCATTTGAGGCCATATCAAATCTGTATTAGACCAACAATTCCAAAGCATTAGGGAAATAGCAGGCTGATAAGAATGAACCTGATGCAACTTTAATATTTGCTGTGGTCATTGCTCTCCACCAATTCTCATTTTTGTTAAAAAGCTTACATTGAGTTTTGAAGTGCTCACTGTAATGACTACTTATTGTTAAAGTACATTTAAAAATGTCATACAGCAATTTTTGCAGGGTTTGTTTGTTGAGATGTATTCTCATTTAATGATGTTATATATAATACAGGAGCTGGGTTATTCAAGAAGAACATGTACCCACTGTTACTCTCCAATGTGGAATTATCTTTAAAGATAAGAATACTGACTTGATTAACTTCATTTTTTGAAGTTCACAGCTTCTATCCTTTACTCCTGTATTTATAGAAACTATGAGGGTTTTCCTCAGCTGACACCTATCTCTTCTGTTCTGTGTCAGAACATGCCCCTCCTGTCTGTGCTCTGCCGTGATTCAAGTGGAGTCACATTCAGATCAAAGGATTTTGACTGCAGCAAAACCTTAAGTGAAAAGGTTGATTTCCTATGAGTTTCACTCATCATACCTCAAAGATGAATACATTTGAATGACAACGGCTACTGGAATGAATGGTCATGTTTGCATTTATCAATCAGCTCCTCATTCGGATCCCAAAGCCCTCAGACACAAGGTCTATGGGATGAGCATCAATTCTTTTCCCTTGAACTGGCCAGAAGCAAAGCAGAGGAGGAGTGATGTCAGCTTTGAAAGGCAGTACCAAGCTGCTGAATGATCAAGTATATTGAAGACAAAGCTGTGACCCAATGGAGGCATGACTGCACTACCAACACCTACCCCAACTCCATTCCCATCCCCAACACCCCTTACTGGAGGCTCTGTGTTGGAGACCCCCTACCTTTTTAGTACTTGGTTTTCATAGTCTCATTGCTTAAAAACATGTTTTCAGATTTCAGTTTTTCTGGCTTATTCTTTTCTGTGTTATAACCTGGGAGTCTAGAAAAGTCCCTCTCTGTTTTAGTCAAACAAAGAAAACACACCACACAAAGTCATTAAAGGGCATTTATTTGTCTTGGACAGTAATGTTCTTTGTAATCAATTTCAGTGATGAGCAGTAAAGTAAACAGCAGCTAAAGAACAGCTAGTAGGAGGGCATCATTTCGATGTTTTAATGTCTGGTTAAGATTGATTTATTTTTATTAGCACATTTAAAATAATTCTCTCGACCAGGATCCAGATACATCCTGTTTTCCAAGATTTCCAGGAAGAACAACAAAACATATCCCAGCATGCTTCTCATGTATGTACTGCTCAGTATAACGAACTTGACCTACAGCTGCAATGAGTCATATGCAAGCGACTACTTTAGGGCTGATTCAGTATACAACAAAATGAATCAATTATCAAAGCATTTAGCTGTTTTAACCATCTGTAGCAAATATATATTTAGCATTTAGAGTTGAAAAAAAAGACAGACCTCAGCTTCATGGAGGAGTTTCCAGTAATGAAACTATTCAAATATGTTGTTCTGATTATGATCTTAATGCTAAATGTCTCTGTGATGTTATCAGTAACTCTTGGTATATACAGCACTATACGTGGTATTTGTTGCACAATAAACCCTGTAATATGTCATGTCATTTGCAGCTGAAGTATAGCTCATGAAAAGGGGTAGTTTCAAGTTGACCCAATTCGATTATACCTTTCAGTACTGTTTGAAACCATTGGGTTACTCGGATCTCTTTCAAAGCTTGGCCATATAAAACACAATGGTGTTCCAGGTATCAGGAGCAGTTGCCTTTTCTCCAGTGTGCACTGTCATAGATAAAAATCAGTTCTTGCCTTTGCACCACTTATGCTAGATTGTGTATGTTTTAGACATATTTTTATTTGTTTGTACTTTGTTTTGACACTTATCATTAAACGTTTAACCTTTCCATACCGTATGTACTTATTTTTTTTTGTAGGCTAACATTTTTTAACTCGTAATACATTTTGATTTAATAGATACACTAAGAAAATTAATTACCAGTTAGGCCGAACAGTTAAACGAATTTGCACGTTATTACAAAGTGATGCAAAGAAAAGTTAACAAATAATTATTCATTATAAGGCATATCTAACCTCCTAGCAATAAAATTTGTGGCAGAACCCCTTAAATGGAGTTGCATGGTCCTTTTACCAAACAACCTATTGTAGCATATCAGACAACCATGTCAATAGTATTTTTCTATGGGAACCAATGAGCATGCCCTTTCTTACAAGTCATTTTACTTATTTCACTATGTAAAGTAATAACGCCTTGTATGACTTTTATGCTGAACTTAAGCAATCTGATGGCGTGTTTTTGTTCGCTGCAGATTCAGGCTGTGTTTACAAGAGAAGATTACAAGTGTGTTAATCATTTCAGATAATGTTCAATGCAAGTTAACTTTCATTTAGGGCCAGCAGTTTGTCAAAATCAGTCATGTTACAGGAAATGATACTTAATCTGAGATCAAACTATTAAATGAGGTCTGCTGTAGGAAATACTCATTTTGAAAGTTGGTCTGTGTGTGTGGTGCTGGTGGTGGTGATAGTGGGTGGGGGGGCTGGGTAATTCAACGTTTTGCTTCAGATGGCTGGCATAAAAGAGCTCTTTGAACACCTTCCAACTTAAAAAGGTCCTACATACTTTTTGTATTTGAAATGCGCTCACTCTTTGTGCTCAATATTCCTTAAGAGAGGTTTTTTTATTTTTTTTTTTAAATTTTTGGATTTGTTTTACAATTTCACAAAAAAACATTCAGTTAGCACAATAAGTTTGAGCCCCCAAAAGTTTCTTGTTGCATTATTTTTTATTACGTTTAATGTTGATGAGTCCTTTTGCATTCCAAGTACATCTGTTTACAGTTTTTCAAGCTAATTTGTATATTTTACTTCTCTTGCATGCATTTTGACAACCGTTTCAGAGGCTGTGTTAGAAATGCTGCACCAGTGTTCTAAACTGTGGGTCTGTAGGTCACTCGGTCGCTATACACTCCAAGATATGATGGGACTGATATTTCACTGTGAGATGAGCGCTCCTTCACCTTAATCAACAGAGGTAGCCGTGCTTCAATTAGAAACCTATAAAACTGGGACACATGACAAGGAAAAACTGCTCTCTTGAAAGCAGGTCAGGTCATTTCTCTAAACTTGAGAAGCCAAGCTGAGTGAACAGTAACAGTTTTTGTCTTTGGGGGCCCTCTAGTGCTCAGCTGAAGCAAAGACATGCTTTTTCATCTTACCTTGGTCTATTTGGTTATATAATACAGTTGTAATCTAAATAACAAAAATCTATTTTAGAGACAAAAATAAATAAATGAGTAGCACATATTTCAAACTCTACAATAGGAGATATTCAGGAAGTTAAGCTGCCCAAGTGCTGTCCTTCCTTCATGTATGAAATACTTGACAAAACATTATTTTGACCACACATAGCTTGCAATAGCAGCACAATGAATTAGGAACACATAGTGCACAGCTGTCCTCTAGATATGCTACCACACTATACACAAATATTACCACTGCGGAACAATACCACTAGCGGCCCTTGTTCTACCATTGCATCAGTGCACTAGACACTGCACTACACATCTCTGATACATTCTGATGACCAAACAAGAAGTTTTGTTTCCGACAGTGAGGTCTAAGATACACCTGGGAATGAGACAATGGTATCAGTAACGATGCCTGCTCTGGGAAAGTAAAATTACACTACAGTTTATATTACACTACAGCCATAGGCAGAGGCATAAAAGCTGAGCCCCCTGTGTTCTAATTTGTACTACACTAGGGGGCAGTGTTTCTAAACTCCACTACACTGCCAGTGTTAACACATGGCCTTTTAGTACTGCTCTGACACTAGGAGGCAGTGTTTCTCTGATTGTTATCAAACCACATCAGTATTACAGTGGGGAGTGGGAATGTCAGTTTTTAGTGGGAGGGGTTGGGGGGAGGGGCGCATTAGATTGGATCCAGTAAAAAGCTGTGGAACAGACACCCTGTGCAGTGATGAGAAGGAACAGCCTGGCTCCATATCAACTCAGTGGAGGGGTGAGAGAGGTCACAATGTTTGTCTAATGTGTAATGCTCGTTACTTTAGTAGCATCTTGTAGTTTACTTTAATTCAGTTTTGCAGAGCCCACTGAAACACAAGCTAAGTTTAAAACTGAAGCTGATAGGCTAATCTAATTAAATACATAAGAAAGGACAGCGATACTGGGCCCTAAGAGTATGGAACTGGAATACAGTAACACGTCATTTTAAGGTACCACATTATAAACTCCAACTGATAATTAAGTCTACTTCCTACGGTCCTAATTTTCTCCTATTACTAGTCAAGCAACAGTATGTAGCAAGGAACACATTTTATTATCTATTCAGAAGACTTGATTTATAATCTGAATAATGGAGTTTCAGGGCTCCACCATTGGGTCACAGAGCCATTTTAGTTGTTTTTTTTAAGCCACGGGATGTTGTAGCAAGGTTAACTGGTTCAGATCCTTTCATATCTGATATCTCACGATCGACTGTTTGATACAGTATTTCATCAGGAACAGATGGACACAGATGGTGAATATTGTTTTCTTTAGAACTCCAGTACTGTAACTGGAGAAGCTTATTCCAAAACAACTAACTGTACAGTGTCTGAGAGAGTATCTGTTGTGGAGAAGTTACAAATAAAAACATCACATTGGTTTAATTGAATGTTGTATAGCTATACTTTTGCCAGTATAGTATTACTAAATGCAGCACTAGTGATTGGTAAATATTTCTGTATGTATACTTACTATTTACTATAGAAAATCATTACACCTCCACATATTGCAGGATAAAATATACTATATAGCATGAAGATAATTTGGTGTGTTGCAGATTTTTTTCAAGAGGTGGTGATAATGTGTTCCACTCCTAATCTGTATAAAACGCTTTAAATGTGCAGCAGTGCAGAACATTTTCCTGAATATCAAACTACTAAATCCATCAAAACATTTACATTCAACACATGCTTACAACTATAAATAATAGTGTATGTTATTTATTTAAAAAACAAAACAAAACAAAAACAAACATTAAGACACTTGGCTCAGAGGAGAAAAAAAAAACCCATCTGTTAGGAACAGAGCTTGGCCTCCTGCCTCAGCATCGGTTTATAAACAGAGTCCATGAACAGCTCTTCATTCCTCTGTTGATTAGATGCACAGTTCCCTTGATTCCGCGGTCGTTCAATTTACGAGAAAATTAGATTGTTTCGAAGAGAGAGAGAGAGAGAGAGAGAAAAATTATATTTTTTTGTTGTTGTTGATAATATGTTCATTGCATTACAAACAATGCTTCATTTGTTTTGGAGGCTGATCTTAATTGTACAAGGGTCAGCAACATCTGTTTAGACTGGGCCAGGAGTCTTCGTTCACTGTAGTTAATTAGGCCTTCCAGAATCTGTTGCTAAGATACACAGCCAATTAGGGTTTCTGAAGTGAGGATACTGTGAAAGGGTTCAGAGAATTCCAAGAGAGAAAGAGAGAGAGAGAGAGAGTCCCAGTAACACGATCAGCTGAGACATTAACCTTTCACAATCCTAGAGGCCTCTGCACTCTGCACCTTAGGGGTGCGTTACATGAGTCAAGCCGCCTGCAGACCATTTTATCTGCAGTATGTCTTTTCTAATATATTTGGTCATGCTTTATTTGATGTATTACTGTTTACAACTAGTTTCCTGAAATGTCAACAAATGTTGTTCATTGTAGTTAACAGTTTTACAACATAGTGTAGCGTGCATGGGGAAGACAGCAGCAGAGCTGGTAGGTGATGTAATCACATACGAAGACATAGGCCCGATATACGCTCCTTGCAAAGGAGCCGGCTCTTTTGTACAGCGGTATCAGCCCTATGCTTTAGTGCAAGAGGTCCCGGGTTTGTGCCCGCCCTCCGCCTGTGTATGTGGATTGCCTGTTATTTTTTTTAACTTTAATATAAGATATCACTGCAAGTTTATAAGGCAGGTTTTCATAAATCTCACAATACCATGTATATATAAATATCTCATCCCAAGCCAGTCAGCCTCATATGTTTAACATATTTCATAGAGTGACAGTCAGAGAGGTTTGATATACAATTTGCAATTGGTTCAGAAACAGAGTGGTGTAATTTTCTTGTTTTGAGTACTGCAACATTTTGAATACTGCATTGCCATTGAAGAGCACGATTTGCTAATGCAGGACCGTCTCGTCCGCCAAGAGTCAATGTGTGCAGAAGAGACTGGAATGAGTTTAAATAGTCAGAGAGAACATAATATCAGAGAGAATGCAGCCCTTCTCAAGGATCGTGAACTCCAGGGTGTTGCCAGGCACTGAGTGGCACCTAGCTGTCAACCGGTATGTAATTAAACTGAAAAGGTTCTTCTGAGAAGACAGGGGGAGAATGGGACTTGCTGTAACAAGCAGTTTCATGTCAAAAGTCAACCATGAAGGCAATCATTTGGGTCTGTGTATATGACATCATCATTAACATCTGTATCATGACTCATATTTCATGAACATTTAACTTTAAATATTCAGTTACAGCTTTGTGTAAAAGCTCTGTTGTGTTTCTCTCTCTCTCTCTCTCTCTCTCTCTCTCTCTCTCTCTCTCTCTCTCTCTCTCTCTCTCTCTCTCTCTCTCTCTCTCTCCTCTCTCTCTCTCTCTCTCTCTCTCTCTTACTTCTCTCTCTGCTATCACCAGGCTGTTGCTGGATTAGTTCTGCTTGCAGAACAATACAAACATTTGGGTTGTTTTACAGTACCTCTGTGGTTTCAGAAGCTCGGCACCTCTTTCTGTGGCACAGCTTGAGTTTCACCATAAGCATCCTGAAAACCTTTCACACGAGTTCAAAAGTTTCCAGACGCTCGAACCAGCTATCCGAGACTCCCAGGGTAGCCTGTGGTAGGAGACCATTGTCAGGTAGAATGGGTTTCCTGCTCAGGGAGCTGTGGTCGAGGTCACACGCAACTCAGAAACACATGGTGAACAACATATGTGAGTGGAATAAATGGAGTAACAAAATCCGATTAGTACTGGAGCCACAGGCACTTAGGGCATAGCAGTTCTGGTATCTGTTTATTGTGTATTTTAGTGTTTGGGGACTACAGCTATAGCTATAAAAGAACTCACAAGTGGTCATGTAGTAGTTCTGTATTCATTTATTTTTTTTGATGCAAAAATATTAGGAGTATGGGGGAAGGAGCTCCTGGGCTTCCAAATGCACTCAAATATGGATTTCAAATCTATTGCTAAGCAACATCAACATCTGAGCAAGGTTATCTCAGAAATAGTCTAGCATTGCTGTAAAGACAGTATGCATGGTCAGTTCTAATGCTATGCAAGTCTATACATGCTGTCGATGCAGGTCAAGGGGATGATAGACTTTTCTGTGACACTGAACACTCTTGTTTGGCATGTGTGTAACTAACATAGTCTTTCAGTTTATTATTTGCCTAGACAGCAAAATAGGTAATGCATTGAAGAAATAGTAGAACACAATTATAACTCAAATTACTGTACCTTCATACAGCTCATCCGATTGCTACCTTGTCTTTTAATAAATCAGCATTTGGATCAGGAATAACAAAACAAGTCAGCCCCTGAACTCTACTTTCGGTGACAAAGGGTAATAATAAGGAAGTAATGTAAACCAAGTAAAGGTTTAGTGCTAATAGTGACAGATAGACGAACTACAGTGCCGAGTCTTGTGGATTTTGTAAAGGAGAGAAAACATGATCACTTTGTGTATACAGTGTACAACAATCTCGTTTTTCTGACCACATCCTTCCTCTTGTGTGTGAGGGAACAAGGCGGCGCATGGAAATGATTAGCCATGGAGTGGACAGCCAGCCCTCACTGAAGCTTCTCCCGCACATCTGCTTCTATTTACAGTGCAGCAGGTTCTGGAGAGAGAGAGAGAGAGAGAGAGAGAGAGAGAGAGAGAGAGAGAGAGAGAGAGAGAGAGAGAGAGAGAGAGAGAGAGAGAGAGAGAGAGAGAGAGAGAGAGAGAGAGAGAGAGAGAGAGAGAGAGTCCAGTGCATTACCTAGACCAACCAAGACCATGTTACAGTACTATTATTTCTTATAGTTTTAATGTGTTTGAAGTTACTGTATGGATGAATTACCAATAGCCCGTACAATGGTAGTTGCACATTTATAGCATGCTCAGCCACTGGAGTGGAATTGTTGCATTGCTATTGAACATAATTTAAAAAGGGATTACATTTCTTTATCTGGGTTAGCACTGAGGCATGGAAAGATCAAGAGACATGCTTCTCCCCCACCCTGGGTCAACATTAATTAATGGACTGGCCTCAATTTTGAACCCAGGACCTATTGACCCCTAGACCAGCTCTGAAAATATTACTTTCATTGGTATAATCTCTGCAGGACAGGGTTTGCTCAAGTTTTAAACACAAACATTGTACTAGAGCAAATTAATCCAACCCATCACAAGTAATAAAGATAGAGCACTGAACCAAATGAATAGGTTGTTTGTTTCCACTGTCAGTGCATTCTCAAAATGAAACTGCAAACTGCTTTCTTGCTTTGTGAAAATCAGACGCAGTACAAATAGAAGGCTGTCGTGTCGGGTATTTGAACGCCTGCATATTCAAATGAAGAAACTGGATCCCACTTAGAATTGTGGGATTCATGTTAAGGTATTTACAACACAGACTCAAAATGAATCAATTTAGGTGATGATAATTCTGAATATGTGAGTGCAGAGGAAATAGTGGATTATAACTAATGCACTTATTTATTATAGCTATATTAATGCACTGTAGTATGCACACTATATAGACTCGGTTGTTGAATTGCTGTGTATAGCTTTTTTATTTTACTTCTTTTATATAACTAAGACCCGGCCCACTGACTTTTGTCCTCTATCATGGACATTGCTTTTTATTGCATTTTAAAAACTGCTTATTCCTACACAGTTAATTTCTATTGTACTCTCCAGTGGACATCCTGGGCTTTCCAATGATACCACATGTTTGACATCTATATAAGTCTATAATATTATAATATATTTATAAAATACTATTTTATATAATTAAAATAAATTATAGTTCATTAACATTTAAGGAAGTATTTATTTAGTTTTTAGTGCAGATTAATTAGATTAAATATTAATTACAAGTGATTTAGATAAATGCCCACTGTAGTAGACATGGGGTCACAGGCGTACATAATTTTACATATACTTATTGTTAATTTAGCTTTAAATGTTCTGTTAAGTGAATCCCAACTTCCACTGCAGTGTACATGTAATAAAAGTTAAATAAAAAATGTATATGTTTTTGTTGTTGTTGATAATATGTTCATTGCATTACAAACAATGCTTCATTTATTATGGAGGCGGATCTCAATTGTAAAGGGTCAGCAACATCTGTTTAGACTGGGCCTGGAGCCTTTGTTCATTGTAGGTGATGTTAATTAGGCCTTCCAGAATCTGTTGCTAAGATACACGACCAATTAGGGTTTCTGAAGTAAGGATACTGTGAAGGGGTTCAGAGAATTCCAAGAGAGAGAGAGAGAGAGAGAGAGAGAGAGAGAGAGAGAGAGAGAGAGAGAGAGCTTTCACAGAGAGCTGGGGTGATGGGCATGCATGATTTCTCGAGCAGTCATGTTTTACCTTGATCTGAAAAGATCACACTGGAGAGGACGATAGGTTGACATTTCATCTGAAAGAATGAATCATATTTACTCCTAGGGCCAGATTTCCACTCCACATATACACCAACTATATAAATTTGGTAGTCTGGTTAACTTCTATAGTTATTTCTATGAAGCCACAAACACCACTCATGTGATACTTCTCTCCATATTCAAGTAATGACCAAGCCCAACACAGCTTACCTTCAGAGGTCAGACCACATCAGGAACCGAGATTAAATATCTGGGACACTTAAAGCAGGCTGCTATCTAACCCTTTGGCTCAGGAATTAGTTCATTGCAGGGTAAAGATTTATGTCAGCACACACAAAAGTGTATATGCCCAACTGCCTAAATAATGGATTTGAACGAAAACCTATTCTGACATCAGCCACAGTTTAGGACCTCTGCTCCTATCTCATCATGCCTGAGTAAAGTTACAAAAATATGTACATTTCTAAAAATAGAAACAACACTCACTTTTCTGCTGTGAAATTTTAATTTTAGGTTCCAGAATACCAGTTGCAATTACAGGTGCTGTATTCAGGCAGAGTTCCATTTAGGTGTGTCTGTGTTTGTCAGATCTATAATAATGTATATGTGACTCTTCAGACACCTGCTAATTCCTGAGAACTCAGATATTTAGAAAATGAACAAAACAACAAGGAAAATAGGTTCACCAATCATTACCGGCAGATGCCAAGACCCTGTATTCGGTATGGATTTTTGAAAAACTGCATTTAAAAGGAAATAAACATTCTCGGTAGTCTCACCCTTTTGAGCAGCCATTTTTAATTGGCTGAAACGGAAGCCAAAGGTGATGTAACAATGACTGTTTCTATGCAGATTCCTTACTTTGAGATTACTGTGCTGTTCCTTTTTGTTCCCCATTATTCATGATAGGTGTATTTGATAGAAGTGATCAAATATATGATTCCTGATGCATAATTGATACTACATTTATTTATTTTACAAATTCTCACCTAATAAGGCTACCAAAATGATATTGTCTGGACAGCTGTGCAGTGCTAGCATATGGAGGTTTCCTTGGAAAAAATGTGAACTACTGGGAACAGGGAAAATTAATGATTAAAGACATCTTTCAATACAGGATAAAAGACCGCATGCAAGCTCACTTAGGCTGGATACTTTGGGGGTCGGAGAAGTGGGGTGGTGGGGAGAATTTGAAGCATCCAATCCCAGTTCAGTTCCGCAGCCAGTCCTGCTGGCAGATTCGCCAAGGGTTGAGTTACAGAAGGAGGATGACCTCACCGTCCTGCACAGGATCCCTGCACAGCATCTGTTCATGAAGAAGGCCAGTTCTCTTCCCTCACTCCTAGAGCGTTCCTCCGGCAGTGTGCTTCGGCTCCCCCAGCTCCTTTGAAACTATGGGATTCACAAAGCCGGCATTGATTGAAAACTTCTGTGAGCAAATTAGAAAGGGCTGGGAAGTACAATTTCGGATCTACCAACTGTGCTGCTCAGCTGTTGAGGCACATGGAGCGAGGCAGGAGAGTCATCCCAGTTAGGTAAGTCTTGCGTTTAGTTTTCTTGCCTGAGCTTTAAACGCAGTTGGTTCTGTGCAAGCTGTTACTTTACTATTTTCTGGAAAGACAGCCGGCAAGCACAACTGTGGACTTGCCTAACAGTGCCAAGATGATGCAGGAACAGAAAGAAAGCGCTGGAAGATTATTTTGCTCTGGAGATCAGGGTTAGCAGCAGTTCTATAGGAACACGTGCACAAATGAGACCTCTTGTTGCCAATGACATTCACACATATTGTGCATTCCCATTAGCCAATGCTATTTATTCATAGTTTTCTAAGTACTAGGTTCTCATTTAGCCACAGTTCTTTTTTAAAAGTTCTGCGGAGCGTGTCTGGCATACCTCTGTTTGATTGCCTATACAGAGAGATTGGGATTGGGTCCAGGCTGTCTGCTAGCAGTGCCCACCAGTGCCCGCTGCAGGGAGGGTGAACAGGCAGGGTTAGCAGACAGTGGTCTATGATACGCTAGTGGATACTGCTCAACTTAGCGCATAATGTGATAAAAAAAAATACTGGTCCTGAGGGACCAGGGGAAACGCAAGGACATCGATTTGTACCCAGGCTCCATCTGGTATGTGCAGATAAACATATGCCTTGCGCTTCTCTTGATACCACAGAATGCGCATAATGAACACTAGCATATGCTGTGCGTTAAACTGTTTAAAATATACTATTTGAAAACAATTTAAACTTATTCTACAAGAATTTGTATCGTCACGCCTCATGCATTTCTTCTGCATATCCTCACTGGCTGACAGAAAACAAATGAGTGTAACAAAGTCAACAGTTTATATTGAGTTATATTCTAGACAACTGTGGATTGCTAACATGTGGCGGTTTCCTTGGAAAAAGTGTGAACTACTGGGGAACATTTTCAGTAACACTTTAGTTTAGGGATCCATTAAAAGTGATTATAAACAATCTCTAAACATGTTATTAGGTATGCTGTTACAATGATAGAATATGATTAGAAATAATACGACTATTATTATTTTATTTATTTTTTTTGCTATCGTTAATAATCGCTTATAATGGATCCAGTCTGCCTGCCTGTCTTTGCAGGTCTGTCTGTTTGTCTTTATATGCCTGTCTCACCAATTGGATGGGACTGCTTTGCTTTTGCAGTACAGTTATTGTTATTGCTCATCATTGGCTCTCCTCAGTAACCAATCACTGCTTATCCTATGACTTTTATCGGACGTGCAAGACAGAACTATTTTCAAAAACTTTTTGCAATAACAAATGACATCACATACATCCATAAAGTCAGAATCTTACAAAAAAAAAAAGTGAGGCCTAATCATGTTTGGCAAAATTAATTAAAATATTAACAAAAATTAAAACATTTTACAATTATACAAAATGCCTTCTGTCCCAAGACATTTTTTAACTAGTTCAGTTCAGGTGTGGTCTGTGTTAGTCATGGGATGTCTGTGAAGGTTTTAAGGGTGTCTTTGGTGTGAAGCTACAGAGTGCTAACAACATGCTTTTAACCAGCACAGAAATAATGGAAAAAGAATTATCCTAAAAAGTCACCTTGTAAAAGTTTTCCAGTGTTGCACTCACGTCTGAGTGATCCCACAAGGCACCAACTGAAACACCATGCACATGTTCAGATTAGTGTTACCCAAACACACCAGGAAAAATTAACTTGAAAGTACAGTACAGCTGGATTTTGGAAAAGAAGCATGACCAGACCTAAATTAAACATGGCCTATGATCTGTAAATGCAGGAAGGGCTACAGTCTCAAAGGCTGCCGATGCTATGAGAATAGTCATGTGAGTGTGTACCGTTCTGTACGTTTATTCCCATGCTGTGGGGGGAGGGGGAACCAGATTGTAATCTGGAACTTGTTTACTGCTTGTGTAACGCACAGCAACCCCACCTCTATCATTCCCATGGTTGCTGGTCAGTGCAGTACCAGGTCGTCCTCACAACATGGCAGTTGGCCTTTGACCACGATTCAAGGTTTGACATTAGACAGGGAGATCAGTTTGATGTATAACCCTAAATGGATGCTCTGAGAAAGATTTGCAGGACTTTGGAGACACATTGTTCAGTGTCAAGTTACAGTTGTCCCTCAAGGGGCCAGCCTCACACTTAAATAATGCCATACCACACAGCAAAAGAAGAGGGAATATCTTTTACACCGAAGCATAACCCATAAGGAAGCATTGTATACTGGCTGTCTTGATCTGATATATTTACAAGTGTGAATGATTTGACAGTGTGCAGTTCAATCTGAAATCAGAAAGAACACATCTGATGTACAAATCCCAGCAAGGATGACTAAAAACATGAGAGGTATTCTCAAATATATTTAATAAATGTGGAGTATTCAACCCAGAAATACTTAAATACTGGTTTAATAATAATAATAATAATAATAATAATAATAATAATAATAATAATAATAATAATAATAATAGAGTGGTGCACATGCAGATCAATTTTTCAAGAGGTATCACAGCACAATTCCCTTGAAATGAAGCAAAATATGTACATTTCCACTCTACCTTAAACTAACCAGAGCTGATATCTCCCAGTGTGTCAAAAAACGTACCTTGTTTTTGAGATTACACAGTGCTAGATTAAGAAAGTCAAGCCAAAAAAAAAAAGGGAATTGTGCATATGGGGAAACCTTAAGGAAGGGAATATCTTGGTTCTGAAACATTCCCCTAATTTGAACCCAAGGGTATCAGCCAGGTACCTCCCTCACCCAATCAATGTATAACGAGAGATGGGGAGGCAGAGCAGCTGGGAGAGGTCTGCTCTGTTTACAGTACGGGTCAATCCAGGAAGTCTTCGAAGCTGTCTTCCAGCAGCTCCTTGCTCTCATCCTTCTGGTTGTGAGCACAGGCCTTGGTGTTCAGCAGTGCTACTGTATATTGACAGAGCCAGTGCAGAACAGCTCCGCTACACCATGTTCATAAACAATCAAGCTGTGCTACAGTGTTGCACTGCACACCAAATCCAGACTTTGGATTTGTATCACTTCTAGCTTTTATTATTTTTGCTAATTTATTCTTCCATCCATAAGTACAAAATACACAGTGGTAGCATATGTAGCAGCATACCTTCACCCCTCCTATAAATGTTCTGAATTGCAGACCTTATTATGTGCACTAATCCTGAAGACCCTCTGTCTGTGCTGGCACTGGTGTATTTTGCACTTCTTTTGATGTGTAGGACTATTTGTTGCTTGTGGTTATTGAGGTACCAAATAATTAGCAAAAGCACATTCAAATCCTGTTGTAAATATAATAGAGTATTAAACCACTGTTAGTGCACACAGACCAGGGGTCCACATGGTCAGTCTCACGGTCCAAACCAGGGTTCAAACAAAGCGGGACACCACTGGCGGACATTGTTCCCATGGCTATAGCAATAAATAAAGTATTTAAAATGATATCTTCATGGTTTAGATCAGGACACCAGAGCTCAGTCTCTAAAGTTGACAGAAACCAAGTGCTGGAACCACACAGCTTTTTACATTCAGACGCTGAGTTCAAATAATTAAACATTAAGGAACACTGGGGTGTACATTACATAGGTTACTAGAATTATTATTATTTTTTTAATACTAACTGGGGAATATCTTAAACATTGGCAGGTCTAAATACTGCTGCTTTTTTTACTCCATCAAGAGAGACTTTGTCAAAACATTTGTCATTGAATTTATAAAACTTATTTTTGTACTACTTGTGTTTACTATCAGCCTATGCCCCCTTGCCACAGTCACTGTGGTAATATTCAAAGTGCTTAGCAAGGACAATTGGGAGGAACTGCATAGCATACTAAACTAAAACAAGCACTACAAGGCGATTAAAAAGCTTTTGAAGTCGTTTTTTTTATGACGATATGACTTAGAGACTGGACTGCTCTTGTCAATAACAGCTGAGGCCATGCAATTCTTTCTCCAAGTCCTGAGAACTGGAACTCGTAACCTTTCTGACTCGGACACTCACTGGCTCCATCCTGGCGTGCTCGGGGGGCAGTGGTGTGGGTGGGGGCGCCTCCACAATAATTGACTTCAAATTGCTTCCGAATGGATTTAATAGTTTAAGTAGCAAATGGACAGCAAATGGATTGCAGCACGACTGATGATAACGTCCTCGTTTACATGCATATACCTGAATTGGAGAGCCCACTGGACCCTGGGTGAGTACTGAGTGAGTACTCCTTTTGTATTGAACAAACTGTCTTGTCCTTATTTAGGCATGTATTTGACACAGACTGGGTGGTTTGCATCTAACCCACTAAAAAGTTAGGTATATGATACATTTGTTATATTATGAATGCCGTTTTAGTTGTTATAAATACAAGCAAAGTTGTACCAAGCTTCACAACATAACAGCTCAAAGTCAGTTTTTTTCAAAGTCCAATTCTCTAACTAATTCAACTGAGAAAACTCAGGAAATCTGCATCATACTTTTTACTGGTTTATGCCAGAAGTTAATCAGCACCAGTATTGGCAGAGAAATGCACACAATAAAACATTTTTTAGTTCTCCCTTAAGCCACTGAACTGGCACCTCAGGTACAAAGTTATTGGATAAATAGATAAAATGGATAAGAACTTCTAATACTAATTATTTAACTCACTTTACTATGAAACTACTCAGGATGTTTTTAATACATTTACAAAGAAAATAACAGTTTAGAATCTTGGAAATTCAATGTCCAACATTTTAACTCAATATCTAGAACTGTTTTTATTAATTTTTCCTTGAAACTGACTTTGGTCTGGCACAACATATCCACAAAAGCTATTACTAATAAAAAATTTTTTTAAAAAAGATTGAATATCTAGATTGTATAACCAGGAAATATAGTAAAAATAAAGCAAAAACCATACAGTATTAATCTGACAGATATTGTCAATAAAAGACCTAGCGCAAAGCACAGCTGCCATTATGAATCGTGCTCGTGATATTCCTGTGATGTGGTTGTTTCACGACACCCTGAAACATTTTCTCCTTAGAGTCCGGACCTCCACTTTGAGAACTGCAGTTTTATTCTATAGCAAAAGTAGGCTGAAATTCAGAGGCATAGAATGCCAGGAAATTACTAAAACCAAAATTTCTCTGGTTGTTTTTATAAAGATACAAGACCCCTAATGTTTCTGACACCCCCTGGTGTTCCTGTCTCCTGGCCTGCTCTGCGCTCTTTGTCCTTTACCCTCACTGACTCTCTCACTCACCATATAGTTATTGAGCTGAAGAAATTCACAGCCAGAGCCAATGGGAGAGACTCCAGTTATTTTAATAGGGGAATTTCTAGCTGAATTCAATTAAGCACTACATTATAATTTATGATGTGTTAAGAGGAGTTTATGTGGTCGACCAGGAAACAATTTTATGCTCTGGAATACTGTGACAGGGTTTTATTTTTAAGTTATTTTTATCAAGAGTGAATCGTCCTAATTAAAATAAAGCAAAGTGGTGTTGTGCTGCTGTGTTTGACCCCTCAGGACTTGCTATAGAACACAAAGCCTCTGTACCGTATTTGAATTGTGTTACACTGCACGGATACAGTCCTGCTTATGTAAGTGGCAGTGTATGTGGGATGCTCTGCCATTATGGTTTATGCCTCCTGTCAGTGAGATGAGGTTTAAAGTTACACAGCCATTAATGCAGTAGAGCCGGTCTGTATAAAGGTATTAATGCAGGACGCTGGGTAGACAACTTTTAAGCATAAATGTGCCATGAATAATTTTCTCCTAAAGAAGGCTAATGGACAAAATCTGGTTTCTTAATGTATTGCCGCTAACCACAATGCTACAAGAGGTAATCAGCCTGAAGGAGTCTCCCATAAGCGCTGTAGAGCTGAAACACTAAGTCACTTCATAGAATGAAAGCAGCTGACTCTTTATGCCGAGTAATTGTCTGTAGGGCGGTCATTAACATGCACAAAGCAGGCTGTGGCTTCAGAAACTCATTTCAAACAGGCATCCCTGGTGGGAATCAAACCCGCATCCCAGAGGTTACAGTGTTTAGCAGAATATCCTGCAGTGTTACATGAAATGACATGTCTTTTTAATGCAAATCATTTAAAGTTGCCTGACAGGGTGGGTACCCATATACAGCTTTCTTCAGCATTGTTTAACTTGAGTTCTAAACCTACTCCTTCAATTAATACAATGACCTGATTTCAGCGGAAACACTCAATTCATAATGTTTCCCCCCATAGCTGTACTGATAGAAAACTACTGAAACAGTACTTGGTGAAAACTGATATGGGCCTTCATTATACCAGGGATTCTCTGATAAACCCAAAGCCCAACTGCATAGATATATTTAGATAAAGGGTCTGAGTTGGCAAGTACAGACCACAGATTTGCCCTAACAGATGAGTAGATGGGTAGTGGAAGATGTGAAATGTGCACAAGCATTTAACTAAAACTGAATTAAGTTTCAAGAAATTAACCCTTTTGGCTAAACTTAATTTTCTATGTAGAATTAAAAATCTGTCCTTGTGGTATGTTCTCTGAAATTTAGACCACAAAGACAATAGATATGTGACAAAACCATATTTGTTAGAGTTAATTTTTTTAATGTATTTTCATTGTAGGGTTAAGAAACATGTTACTTGTTTGAATGCAGTCTGGTGCTTATGTAAAGACAAAAACAAGTGCTTGACAGCTTAGTGAGAAATAATGCTTGTTGCTGCCATCTGGTGATAGCCAAGGGAAGTTTATTTGGCACTGTGTCTGACATGTCAAGCACGACTGGTCCACTGGTGGAAAATAATTAAAAACAGACACAATTGTGTACAAAAAGCAAAAGGTTATTATGTCTTACAAAATACGATTTTTGAGTTCTACAAATCTGCCTGCAAAGCAGTTGTTTTTTTAAATATATTTTTTAAAAGACAGCAAGGTGGATTTAAAAGATTGAGTAATATAAAATGTGTGCGGTGGTGAGGAGCATTCCGATTTGAGAAAGGGTCAAGTGAAGTGATCTTTTTCAGTAACACATTAGCTGTGGAATAGTTTATTTTCAGTGCGTTCAAGGTGTTCAGAAACCAGGACATCCTGTGGGCTATTGCTACTGTAATGCTACAGCACATTCTGCAGTCCAAGGATAACTTCCCTTTCATGAGGAAAGCCAGCAGGGTTTTGAAATGAAGTTCCTCTCCAGACACACCGGGATTACTGTCTTTTTCGATAAATCTGAGAGACATATTTTATGATTTAACTTTTTGATGTAAAGCTAATTGATGAATGTTACTAGCACCAAGAACAGCAAACCAGTTTAAAGCTATCCATTATTAAAGCTATCCATTATACAGCAAGAGGCTTCTTAATTGCACTATAGTCGAAAGCAGCCTTGTATTGAATAGAACGTTTTGGGACAGACAGTGTTAAGAGTTAAAGGGAGGAGCTGACCTCTAAGACAACTTTGGAGCAGAAAGTTTTAGAATTAGTGTGGTTAGTAGGGTTATATTAGAGTGTTGAATGAAAGAGATGATAGTTGTCTTCAGTTAGAGGAGAGAGCTATTGAATGAAGTTGATGAGTAATAATAATAATAATAATAATAATAATAATAATAATAATAATAATAATCTTTATGTTTATATAGCGCCTTTCATAGTGGACCACCATCACAAAGCACTTTATAAGATAGATTAGGGTGTGTGAACTATGCACTAGTCACTTAAAACAACATCTCACCCGAAGATGGACAGCAAGGAGGTTAATTGACTTGCTCGGTGTCACACAATGAGTCAGTGGCTGAGCTGGGATTTGAACGGTTGGTATGAATGATCTTTTTTTTCTGACTCTATAAACGATTATTGATAACTAAGATTGATTTCCACCTGTAATAATGCACATATAAATTGAAAAAACCCAACCACAAATTGTTTCCAAAACGAAAAACAAAGCAAGTGACCTGAAGGGATATGACTGATAAATCACAGAGCTGCTTTTCAGTTTTAGTTGCCAGATCAGCCAAAGTTATATTAGTAAGGGCCAGGACAGTCTAGTGCACAGCTGTGCTTGTCACCAAAACTAAAGGAAACTTGTTTTCAAAGTGTCAGACCTGCCGAGGTTACATAAATACAATCACACAAAATTGTATTCTGTAAGATTTTGCTCCGATGAACAAAGGGAAAATAATGAAAAATACCCGTAGTGACATTGACAGGAAAGGCCTCTTTTCATTAAATAGTGTGTGATCGCGATGCCAGGAACAGGCAACAAAGAGTTTGAGACTAAATTGGGCTGGATTTAAAGTCGAGCAAACAAACTACAATGAAGTCTGGATCACACTTCATTTAAAAACAATGAGAGAACCGGAAGCCAAAGAAACAGTCCTGTAGCAGCTACACAGTATTGTGTGTAAACTCTAACCACATAACGACCACGGTTCGGTTCAGTGAAGCTTGTTTATTTATTGGTTTATCTACCTACCTAGTAATCGACCGACGTTATCTATCCACTGTCTTGGCAAGAAAGGAGTGATTGAAAGATAAGAAATCATTAATATGTTGCTGTATTTACCTCATAAAATACTAGTACTTTTTTTTTTCCAACTGAACACTTACTCTACGCAATACGCAAAAAGGAAACCCACAACCAAGATTTTCTTACAGCGTTGCCGTTCCATTCAGTCTCTAAGATCCCCTACCAACGCTAGCTCAGCTCCTCACGGGGTCCTCTTTGTATCTGAAGCAAACGCCGGACCTATTCTGGTCTCATTTCCTGTTCTGGCTGCTTTGGCATACACACAATATCTCACAGCTCATAAACATTTGAGAAAACTGCGAATGTAAAGAAACTTATAGATTTACATTGTGCGCACCGTTTGGATTTGCGTGAGTTGTCCACAGTTGTCTGGTCAGTCCTGCCTCAACAGCAAGAAAGCTTTATGTGAAGTTTAACTGAAGAAAGAGATGGAAAACTACAACTTGAATGACCTAACGGTGCCTCCAACCTCATAACCCATTAAAACAATACTATAGACGGGGTAAGTTAAAAGCCGTTTTGCTGTTCCAAACCATGACTGGAGAAAACATTATAATCCGCTCTTTTATTTTTTGTGACTCATTTCTGTGAGGTGGGAGATTCAGTACCAGTTTTTGGAAAGTCTGAACAGTGTTATTATTATTATTATTATTATTATTATTATTATTATTATTATTATTATTATTATTACATTTTTGTTTAAACATAGTATCATTACTTGTTTTATTATATTTTAATTAATCAGTATTTTGGTTGAAGTTAATAGCTAATAACTTTGTTAATAGTTAATAGTGATGTGTTAAATATGCACATTTCCTACAATTTTACCTTAAATAAAATGCGTCCATACATACTGACGTTAAAGCTACAGAAGTGACTGTACTGTTTTTTGGTATTGTATGGGGTTACCAGCATTGACAAAAGTAATAGTGCCTGTGTAGTGTTAGAAAGTGGTACATCGTCGCAATGTGGTACGCGTACCAAAGCGTGACCCGCGTAATGTTAGAAAGTGGTACGCGCTGTCATTGAAAGCGGCACGCTGTGACATTTTGGTACATATGCAATCAATTTCGATGTGATGTGTTTCCTACTGTCAAACAGAGATACATTTGCCACTAATTAGCCTATATATTATTCTTTTGCAAACCATTAATTACACTTAATGTTTTTGCAAACTGGAAACAGACAATCAAATTCTAATAATAATAATAATAATAATAATAAACAATTCACAACGAACAAGACAAAATGAGAAAGCCACCGCAATGTTGCAGAAGTAAAACAATGTACAAGACCCAATTTATTGCATATGATAAATATATACACACTATTTTGATTATGGTGGATACATATGATAAGTTCAATTTAAAAAGATGAAAAAGACCAAAAACAGCATAACGTGCCAGATTTGCTTTCTAAGCAGAAATTGTTTAGAAATTGCTGCGGACCACTTTTTATCCGTGTACCTGTAAAATAACAGGACACCTCAAGGAACTCTAAATGTATCAGCCACATGTTCTCATTTTATTGGCATTTTTTGTGTGTATGGGTCTTATTTGGTTCATTTTGAAAATATATATATATTTTTGACCAATTTGAAATATTGTAATTATATTAATAAAAAAACTTACTTGTCAATATGATACATAAAAAACGATGTAAAATACACATGAATATTTATATAAAAACGTTTTTTTTACATGTTTTTTTAAGATGTTACATTCTAAAGGGAAATATCCAGTCATAGAAAATAAATATGCAACAGCAACATGTTAAATTGCTAATGCAAAGGCATTTATCGTATGATTTAAATATTTTATAATACATTTACAATAGGACTGAAGACAGTCACACAATTCAGTTTGCATGTTAATCTATGCTCTATGTCTCTCATTAAAAGTAGACAGTGAGGTGTTGCAGCACATGTTTAGAATATGACATTCTGAAAATGGAAGCCTAAGGCTTGCTGTAACTAAATATGGCTCATGTTTATGTTTTAAAAATAAGTATGTATTGTCCTGATTGTCCTGGGATGTGGTGACTTTTCCTGTGTATGAAATAGGAAGAGCTGCACAGGAGCAATCCTAACCCAGAGGGACGGAGAGGAAGGGATCAGAGGGGAGTCTTGTAGAAGAGCAGAGCAGGCGAATGGCATTTCGAGGATCTCAGGGATGATCAATGTCTCTGTCGCTCTCTTGCTGTGCTTCACAGTATAGGCGCTTAGCAGCAGAGTCTCAATGGGATTACCCAGTGGGGGTGTCCATCAACACCCCTAACAGCTTTAGGACTGACAAACTAACTGAATTCCATGTGCTTATATTGTCCAAGACACCTCCAGCTTTCCTAGCTAAATTAGATTCTAATAGTGTATAGACAGGTGGATGTAACTGTCTTCTCTCCAGCAGGAGTTACAATAGAAAAATAAATCGTATTTCTTATTAGTTCCAACCTTGTTCTAAATTGTTTCATTGAATCAATTAAACTTCCACCCAGATCCTGGAGTCGTTCAATATGTCATTTTACTTGTTGAACCCAGAGTGGAATTGCCTTCCAGGATCGTAATTGGACAACCCTGGCCTAGGGGATCGCTACTGTAGTACCAATTCCAGTTCCCTTCAATTTGCTCATATCAATATGCTTGAGTTTTGTTTTGTTTTTTAAATAGGGACGTTTGTGTCAGAATTATAACAACATTCCTTTCATTCCATCCCCCCAATCACAGATACACAATAGCACATTTTTTCCATACTTCAAACTAACAACGTTTTTTGTGGTACAGCTGTTTTGGTTAGAAGCAAGCATCATGAGAAGAACGTTTTTTTTTTTTTCTTTTTTTTTTTTTTTTAGTGAGAGTAATGAATGCATTACTTCAAGTCATCTGATTTGGGTCAGTGACCACCACAACTTCAAATGATACCTTTGCCCCCAAGGATCATTTAGCTGGAGTTTCAGGCAAGCTAGTCCAGTCTCTGTACAGACAGCTCTCCTTGTAACCGAATTGCTGTGATTCCTTATAAAATGGGATCTGGACAGTTCATTAAACGTTTTCATTAAACAGACTCTTGTAGTTTCTTCTAACAGTCACATTTCCAGTAATTGCCTTTCGGACAGGCAGTATTGCAATCCTTACTGTTGACATAAATCTAGGTCGACCATGGGTATGCATATAAATACACATGCAAACCACATGAGTACAAACATCCAGCAGCCAAGCGCACACACAAACCACACACAAACACAGACATGCTCAGTACAGTTAGGTTTTTTTTTTTAAAGCAAGCAAGCTACACAACCACAAAGCCAGCCATATATATATATATATATATATATATATATATATATATATATATATATATATATATATATATATATAATGCATACGTCCCAATCTTTCATTACGAGCGGTAAACGATTTCCGTTAAATTTAAGGCAATTTGATCAACAGGATAGTTGTCATGTCTCAGTAGCTATCCCGAATTTAGGGCTACAATCATGTGTGTGCAGATATACTCACGATGCTAGTGTCGTTTAAAAAATTTTACGTCCATTTTCATTTAAAAAGATTACCACATCGTGACCACTTGTGTTGGAGGTATTATAAGTCTTGACTTTTGCTGAAACCTCCCTTCATCTCCTTGTCATGCTGAATTTTACATTATTTTGAGATATGCCAATGTGTCAGCCCTGTATTGAATTTTGTCCGTATTTAAGCTATTAATTTGCTCACATTACGTTTCATTTTTCAATGATGTATTTCTTTTTTTTTTTTTAAAGCCCATTTACTTGAACACAACATACTTACCTGGTAGGTCAATCTTTAATCAGTATAAAATATTAAAGCATTTAAAACTGTAGATTTAAGGGATGATTGCTTAACTATGCCTTATTACTAACGTATTTGTAGTAGCGTATTTTTTAGTGTAATGTTAGGATAACAATTTCACGTGGTCCATTTCAAAGAAACATCACGTGAGGAAATTCTCAATTTTCACTTGAGCTATTTTGTGTTTTGACATTTTTGTACTTCTTTGATATGTAAAAGGTAGATTTAGTTTATAATTTTCCAATTTAACAAAGTCATTTTACAAAAATTTGGAAATTTACACCGGGCCGCGACCTCCCCCCCCAAGAAAAAAATGACTGAAGAGATGAGTCACAAATAACGCAAGGAATATGGCAGAGAAAAGAGGCGGCACACTTTTCAAGTAACCTGGCTTTCACAATTTCACTACACCTTCAGAAAATAAGATGTGCCGCAAAGTTTGTGTCCAGAGTGGCACATTTGTGACTGGGTCGTCTGCTTTTAAGATTTTAAAGCACACAAACAATTGCATAATCATTATGTGTTTAACTGCATAATCATTATGTGTTTAACTGTGTGAAACTGATGAAGGCAAAGACTGCCAAACAAGGCACATCAAAAGCATAACAGTTACTGCACACTGTAAGCACCTCTGTGATTTTAAACTAAAAGTGCTTTTTAGAACAGCTCAAGCCTTTGCAAAGCAACTCAGCTGTATTCTGGTTTTGAATGGGTGTGTGACCTGGATGAGGCAAAAGGATTAAAATATGGGGGAAACCTATAGAAATTCAAAACAGGTACAGGAGTGTATATATGCTATTGTGAGGACCCAGTGTCCAGCCCAATTAACCAGAATGGCAACAGCTAAATATCAGTTATCTCGTCCGGTTCTACAGGTTTAATTACTGAGTTCCATTACTGAGGCTATGTGAAGTAAGCTGTCAACTGCACTGTCCACACAGACTTTATTGGGGTTCGGAATGTGGGGAAGGCAGATGCAGAAACCCATTCAGTGAATTTGGGAATGAGCATTCATGTTTATTGTATCTGTTTTTTTTTTTTTTTTTTTTTTTTTTTTTTAAATACAATAGAAAAATCTAAATTTAGAAGTGTTCATTTTTTAGGAAAATAAAATGTAAGCCTAATATTTTTGGGACCCCAACAGTTGTTGATTCCAACCAGGAATGTCACATAAGGACTAGTAAGTTTCAAAGGGTACTTAGGACTAGTACCACAATTTTGTGAGTTTCTAACTCTGCTATGATATAGCTTTGCATTTAAATTGGAATTCACACCAATCTAGCTTAAATGGATGATGTACTTGATATTGAATTGCATAAGTGTCCCATTTAAAGTTGTTAATGAGGTTGAAAAGACTCCAGGGGCATTAATTGGAGGTCTGTAGCAGAAGGTACAGTTAAGATACAACAAAATAGATTTTGTGTTAAACTTGCAAAAGTTATCTGCTTCTGTTTTGACAGCTTTTCAGTTTTAGTAAATTATTGAACATATTTATATTTTTATTTTGTTTTATCATTTTTAAAGTTTTGTCATTGGTGAATATGTTTTGGGTTGCTATTGGGTCAATTGGATTAACTTATCCATTGAATTCAATTGTGTATGAAGTCTAAATAATGGAGTGTAACATAAAACTACAACAAAATTCATATGAATTTAAAGATTCATATGAACTTTTTAAAGAACAATGAGGCAACAAGACACTTGAAACAGCTTTGAAACCCTTAAAACTAGCATCATGAAATGGTCTAGCTCTGGTTGTTATGATCAACGTTTTCCTTGCTGCATCCAGCACCACCGTGTCAGACATTTCTAGGTAATAGGAAATGCAGACGGCCCCGGCTGCCTTTGATCTCACGAGACAATGACATGAAATGCAGTAAAGTGGCTGGGTTAATCCACCTCTACTAATGCTTTGTTTTTTGTTTTGTTTTTCTTGCAGGAGAGAGACAACTAGCAGACCACAGCAGCGGGAGAGGCAGATGAAAGTTATTCTTCGAAGATATCTAAGAGTAGGAATGTCTGTTTACCAGTAGTCCTGTTTGCTTGCGATCCTTGTATATTCTGACTTTATAAAATGATGGTTGTCGTGTGCCTATTCTTGAGGTGCATTTTTGGATACAGCTACTGAAGGTAGGTTTCAAGGTGTCAGACTCTAACGAGAGACCTGGGATGGCAAGCACAGACAACAGCAGCAGTGGCAATTGCTTGATTGATGATTCCTTTAAGTACAACCTGTACGCGGCTGTCTACAGCGTGGTCTTTGCCCTCGGACTGATCACCAACTGTGCCTCCCTTTTTGTCTTCTGCTTCCGCATGAAGCTCCGCAATGAGACCACCGTTTTTATGACCAACCTGGCTGTGTCAGACTTGCTTTTCGTCTTCACCCTGCCTTTCAAGATCTTCTACAACCTGAACCGCCACTGGCCCTTTGGAGATGAGCTTTGCAAGGTCTCAGGGACGGCCTTTCTTACCAATATCTACGGCAGCATGCTGTTCCTTACATGCATCAGTGTGGACCGCTTCCTGGCCATTGTCTACCCTTTCCATTCTCGTTCCATAAGAACCAGGCTCAATGCCGGGATTGTGTGTGCTGGGGTCTGGCTGCTTGTCCTGGGAGGTGGGATCTCTGTTTCTTTCTTCTCCACCACCAATGTGTCCAACACTAGCACAACCTGCTTTGAGGGCTTCTCCAAGTCAACCTGGCGGACATACCTGTCCAAGATCACCATCTTCATTGAGCTGGTTGGCTTTCTCATCCCTCTGCTCCTCAACCTGGCTTGTTCTTCAATGGTACTCCGGACGCTACGCAAACCTGCCACCCTCTGCCAGATTGGAACCAACAAGGAGCGTGTACTCCGGATGATTGTGGTGCACGTGGCTATCTTCGTGGTCTGCTTCGTTCCCTACAACTCAATCCTCTTTCTCTACGCCATGGTGCGCTCCCAGGCAGTGGCCAGCTGCAGACTGGAGAGGTTCGTCCGGACCTTTTACCCCATCACACTCTGCATCGCCACCCTCAACTGCTGCTTTGACCCTTTTGTCTATTACTTCACCTCTGAGTCCTTCCAGAAGTCCTTCAGCCACGGGAAGGTACAGATCAAGATGGACAACACGTTCAGGAGCGAGGTTCCCCTCTCCAGCAAGGACAGTCTGCCGTCCATGCAGGAGGAAGGGGTCGTGGTTGACAGGACAGCCGTCAATGGAAGAAAACTAGTATTAGAGTCACAGTTCTGATCCCAATTGTTAAGGAGGGATGGTGAGAGCAGGGGACCCAGTCCACCACAACAGGAAAGATTTATTAAAAGCAAGGCAGGATGGACTTTTTTGAGAAGAAAATAGGCCTGGCCAAAAAAGGAACTTTCTTTGGGGAAGGGAGAAGGGGATGAGCAAAGCCCTTTAACTAACTTTTTTTGTACAGATCCATGTGTGACATGTGCAAGTGTTGAGTCACAAATGCAGTTTCAGTTGTATTGAAGACCACAGCAGAGTGTGAACTGCCAAGTAATGTGTATGTGTTGAAGAATTGTGTGTTCAACAGAAAACAACAGCAATGCTGAAATAACCTAACCCCAGGATTGCATTTTGATTATGGCACTGCTATACATATAGCACCTTTTTAAAGATTACTGCGTGCATTTGTTAACTGCATACAATGACATAAACCAATTATCTTTTATCACTGCTGTTATTTGTTTTGCTATCTGGTTCATTTTTAAGCTGTTCTAATGATTGTATTACCATTATTAAAATGTAATCCTACGGTAAGGTTTGACAATCTTTTTATTAAATAGCGTTATAGGTCTTCAAAGGTCTCCTGCCTTCCAGCTTAGAGCTGTGTTTGATGGCTACCAGCAGGGTACTAAGTTAATCCCACTCATGCAGCAGATGTTATCTTGCTGGTGTGTTACTATTAGAGGTGGTTTAGAAAGCCCTTTGTTTATATATCTCTGTACAAAGATTGGGGGATTTGGCTAATGTTTAATGTTCCAGAGCACTGTTATTATTAAATGCATTGTACAGTAAAGTTGTAACTTCATTGGAACTAGCATGTGAGTCATATATATACGTATAGGTGATTATTACGCAAGAAATACACTATAAGGTGTCTTACTCAACCATTAAATATCTAATTACATACATAGAAGTTTACTATGGTCAATTAGCAGTGTGAGTGGATTTGATTTTGCTATGCATTTAACATGGTATACCATACAGCAATAAGAAAAATATTTAAAATGCAAGGTCTTTTTTTGTTAACACCCTGGGAAATACAGACAAGCATGACATTATTGCGCTCTGTGGCTTAAAGTGTGACTAAAGCTGTTTCCAAGGCAACTGCTATGAAGGAGGAAACACACAAACAAAAGCAGTGAAAGTTGATTGGGGACAGCCCCCCCACACACACACACTCAGAGCAGTGTCTTGCATAGAATTTAGTTTCTCACTTGCTTGCCACTGAAAGAAACAATTTGTACAAGCAACAGACCTAACAGCAAATGTGGGCTATATGCAGTATATGTATTTGCATGTGTAATGTGCAAGAAATTATATAAGTTGATGATGTGTCCCCAGGTTAAAACAGAAAAGTATATTAACTGCTCTTATATCTGATGGCCAAAGTTTTAGACAAACCTGTCTCTAAACCATCTCTTTTAAAATTCAGGATGTATGACATTAAGGCTGCATATGCTGTAGAACTCTACATTTTATAAATGGGATTCATAAACAGAGTAGAAGATTAAATATTAAAAGATTAGTGTTTTCCCACTGTGAATATCCATATACCTGGAATAAAAGAACACTTTTTTGTTAAATTCTTTCTGACAGTAAAGGTCTGTTTCTGACTATTTATCAACAAACTGTACAACCTAGCTGTGTTTTGTCATGCCCATTAACTCTTCAATTTCTTTAACAATGCTGGTTTCTTTTTATTAAACAGATGCAGTTTTATTCATATTTTAAAACTGTCGCTTTCTGAATGTCAGATTTCTGTGATAAAGAAGTTATTAAGGACAGGTGCTGCTCATTAGCCCTATACAGCAGTAGAGAACACTGTGGGTGTGTTACGTAACTGAGCGGCTCAGAGCAAGAATGTTTACGCTCACTCGGATCACTGATGATGTCTGCTCTGCAGCGCTCTGAGCTGCTCAGGGGGAGCAGAACTGAGCGTGCCTTTCAGTGCGTACATACTTAACACACCCAGTGTAGTTTTTACAACTCCTTACTCTTGCTACACTATACACATTGCTGCAGTTTGTTAAACTGTCATATACTTTGGCCTTGATTTCCAAGCAAGTCTGTCCAAACAAAACTACTCCTAGAAGCTCCTTTCAAGTGGTTTCCATTCAGTGGAAAATGCCTGTGAACTTCCTGGGAAGTTTTAGAAGAAAAACACTTTAAAAAATCCCCCGGATGAGACGTCCCACTGATGATCTTTCTATTTTGTTTTGACGTTAAATACTCCCGGTATGCATCAGGCTTAAGAACACCAGAGCTAAATTTACAAAAATGTCTAATTTTTCAATCTGTGCAAACAGGGAGCAGGAGATCCCTAGCAATTAGATTCTGTATCTCAGTGGAGCTATCCTAGCATATGCTCAAATCATTTCTATGCTTTAGTGTTATACAGAAAAAGCCTTTTCCCAAATTTGCATGGGTTGTCAGTTTGTGAAAATCTGTCCCTGCATGAAAGCTATGGATTAAGGTGGAAATAGAGGGGACTTTAATGGAAAGAAGTGCTGAGAAATGTATAACGAGTAATGGGTGATAAACTTGATAATCAATGTTAGTTCATTTTAATGTGCATTTACTTTCAGTGCTGGAAGCATGCTTCGGTGCTTTAGATTGTTTGCAGACCCCATTGCATCCAAATACTCATTAAAATGTTTTCAAGTAGACGAATCAGCCATTGTCTTGCACTGAATTAAGAGTTTTATCTGGCTAATTAGGTCATGCTGGTGGAACCGGTTTAATTCTTAAAGATATGTTGGTATGAGGGATTTGGCAAGCATTATTCATTAGGCAGTGGATTTTAATTACCAAGTTCCTCTGTGCATTTAAAATGCTAAGCTGCCGTAAGGACCAGTGTTCTGCTGGAGTTAAGCACCCCCCAGCTTCTGTGTAAAGAAATCCTGAGAATTTATCTTATTGGCTACATTTTTAAAAAGGCACGTTCAATGCCCCTCTCTGACCACTTTAGTTTTCATTTTTACTACAGCACTATGTGTTGTTCCGCACCTACAATATAAAGCCCTCTTCATGATTTCCGGTTACAACTGTACTTAACACATGTGGTGCTGTGCTTCTTTACTGATACTGACACAGGAGAATGACTTTGAGGTCACTATTTCCACTGACTGGAACAAATGCTGCCCAGCTGGAAGAAGTAAGCTTGTTGGCCTCTACACTACTAGCAAAACATGGAGCAACAATACCACAATTTGGGATTTAGAGGGTTCATAAAAAACCTTTCCATAACAGTACAAGTCAAACTGTTCCATCAAAACATTCATAACTAATTAACAAGTTATGAGTGAATATCAGATCATTTCATTTGGGGTCTTTTAAGTGCAGCTGTTTATGACAGCCCTTTTCTGCTTGATCTGTGTGACTTAGACTGAAGTTGGTGAGACCGGCATATTGTGAGGGATTTTCATTGGCTTATTGATTTATTTATTTATATTTCAAATTGTGGAGCTGCAGCCTGGCTGAGTTGCTGGCTCTGTCTCGGTGTCCAGACCTCTGGCTCCTGCCAACTACAGCAAACCTCTACAAACACTCCTGTGTGTGACTGGATAGCATCCAGGGTGCAGACACACAGCCCAACTGTACTGTGAGTATAATGACAGCTTCAGTCTGTTAGTGCAGAATGGGCATGTTCCCTACACTCTCTCCGTGTCTGTGCCTACGGACCTACTGGCCAGATGGGAAGCAAAAGCCTTTTGTTTACATATCAGTATCTTTTCAAATATTATTATTATTATTATTATTATTATTATTATTATATTACTATTTTGGTTATAGATACTGTTCATATAAAATAGCACAGTTCGAAAATGAGTGAATATTTACTTTAGTTATGTAGAAGTCATGAATAAAATGAAATCGAGGTAGGAGTCTCCTTTCACACTCAAAGCCCCTTGTATTAAAAGTGCTACCGTACGACAGCTTTCTGAATGGATATACGGTACAAATAGAATAGTTTTTAAGCAAAATTGGGGGACAAAATCTAAACATTGTGGCTTTAGTGGAAACCATAGCATTGTAGTTAGATTTGTGTTCCCCTTATAAAAGAATGAAAGTGCTAGTGGAATGGAATTATGGGGCCTTTAAACTGATAAGGTTCCACCTTCCCTGCTATGAAGTGTGCCTCAGAACAGCCTCAGTTATCTCAAATCAATCACAAAGGCATCCGAAACTCAGTACCGAAGCTCAGAAACACAGCACTGCCAGTTAGATGCGACAGCAGATAACAGTGCTCTCAGCTGCAGTCGCCTCCCACACCCCTGAACTCCAGTGAATGGGTTCCTTTTATTTTGTAATTCAATAGCCATTTTTTAGATCAGATAGTGACTGACAGACACATCTGGCAGTTGCATTTCTGGGTCAGGCTGATATAGTTGAGAGGCTCTGTGAAAGTGAAATAAATACACAGCTGACAAAGCTCGGAGAGACTTAGAATATCTCTAATACAACGGGGCATCATGCAAGTGTGGGGGAGGGGACGTATTAGAAAGAACTGCAGTAAAAGCCAGGGTAATCTCCACAGCTGTTCCAGTTAGACACTAGGTAGTTGTTACTAACCTGCTGATGACTGTAAATGATATATTTTTCCATTTGCATAAAACCGTGTAACAAATTTTTTTTTTTTTTTTTTGGTTCCTGGGTAGTAAGTATTATTTCCTAATTGCTTATGCCTCAAAAGTATAGAAAATGCCTATTATTCCCCACAAACTTTGCTTTTGTGACCAGGACAGCGATATTTTGAAATGTACCTATTTTCCAGAACATTCCAGATAGATTCAGTGCTGAGTAAACTTGGAGTAACTTCTAGAACTTTCCAGTAATATAAATAGTAGTATAAATACAGGGGCCTTAAGCCCACCAGTTCAGTTTAGTTCCAGCTGCCTAAGTGGATACATATCTGCATTTTTCTGAGATGGCATCAAGAGGCTGCAATGGTGGCATTCCTGATGGGTCTCCAAGGCGGTTTTACCAAGTTTCCCTGCTATCTTTGCCTTTGGGACAGCAGGGACACCAAGGCGCACTACCACAGGCGGGACTGGCCACAGCGGACCGAGTTCTCTGTGGGGAGGAACAACGTCAAGTGGGAGCCACTGGTGGACCCCCGGAAGGTGCTGATGCCACCACTGCACATCAAATTGGGCCTTATGAAACAATTTGTCAGAGCTCTAGATAAGGAGTCGGCAGCCTTCAAGTACCTTCAGGACTTCTTCCCTAAGCTGTCTGAGGCAAAGGTCAAAGCTGGTGTCTTCGTCGGACCACAGATAAAGAAGATCCTGGAGTGCAATGAATTCCCCAAGAAGCTCACTAGTAAGGAGAAAGCGGCTTGGAACAGCTTTGTCGCAGTGGTTCGGGGCTTCCTGGGCAATCACAAGGCCGAAAACTATGTGGAGCTGGTTGAGACTCTGGTGAAGAACTACGGCACAATGGGCTGTAGGATGTCCCTCAAAGTCCATATCCTTGATGCTCATCTTGACAAATTCAAGGAGAACATGGGAGCGTACTCGGAGGAGCAAGGCGAGCGCTTCCACTAGGATATACTGGACTTTGAATGCCACTACCAAGGACAGTTAACGAGAACATGATGGGAGACTACATTTGGGGGCTGATTCGTGAAAGTGATTTACAGTAGAATCGTAAATCTCGAAAAACTACTCACTTCTAAATCTTTTGTAGTCATTTTTGTATTACTTTAGTATAAATACATGTTAATTTGGATTCATATGTTGTTTTTTTCTGACTTTATGTGAACGAAAAGACACAAATTCGCCCGTTTTCTCATTGGAAATAGGTAAATTTCAAAATATCACTGTCCTGGTCACAAAAGCAAAGTTTGTGGGGAATAATAGCCATTTTCTATACTTTTGAGGCATAAGCAATTAGGAAATAACACTTACTACCCAGGAACAAAAATTGTGTTACATAGTGTAATTAAGGATTTCCAGGTTTATTTTGTATTTTTTGTATTTTCTGTCTCTCAATTAACCCAAACATCGATTGGTATAATCAAATACCAATCAATAATAAACAAATGATTGATTCCTCCACTGAAAAAGGCTGTGGGATCAACGATGGCTCCTGGAGTATCTACAGACAAGCTGAACACACCTACAGACCTTCTTTGCATAAAATGATCACTCTTGCCTCATTCTCCTGGATTATCTTCTGCTTTAATATTTTTGTAACCTAATCTTTTTGATTGTTCATGTATACGCCTGTGTTAAGAGCCTTTGCCCAGAGTTCAGAAGCTGCTTGTCAGTTCTAGTTTCCTGCCATAGATATATGAAACCTAGGCTAGATCAACCAAAGTGTCTTTATAGAAGTTAATCCCAGCGCCATCTAGTGGTGCGTCATTTTGGAGGTTTCTTGACAATACACTGGTGTGTGCTAGATGGTGCTGGTCCCACGATTAAAAGACAACTGGTCTAGCATACTTTACATATATAGCAGATGACTAGAACTGAAGAGATGCCCACTGGAACTCCTAGGCAAAGCACCTTAACACAGACTTATTAAAAACCATGGAGCTGCATTGGATCCCCGGTGTGTATTGGTTCCATTGTGATGCAATATGGAACTGTTACAACTCTGAACTGTTCTACCAATGGCTTATTCCATTGTTGGTGCCTTTTTAATGCAATGTCCCTCAACGCAAAGACATTGCAATGCTCCTCATGGGCCACAGCTGTGCAGTCATGGAAGCGCATTGGGAAGGAAATGCAAAACAAGAGATTCAGATGTAAATAATTCATTTGTATTTCTCTTTTAATGTACAGATACAATCTGCTATATGAAAAGAATGTACAGTTGAGCTGGGTTTTTTTTCTACAAATGAGTAAAACAGAAGGTTTTGAAACTCCCCTTCGAGTTATATTATAAACAGGAAGTTTACTTTTCTGTTTACAAAGTTCCTTCACAAAGCACACCATGTTAGAGGACCTTGGGAAAGCATGTTCATGGGATAAACACTCTCTCCAGAAAACCAAAGCTGTACTAAACCATCTTCCCTCACTTTGATTTCCTTCTCGGGGTGATAAACTGTCATCACACTCAGACTGATTGAAAAGTTCTGTTGTTCTAGTTTGCATGTCTTAATGCATGCATTGCATGTCTTAATATTCCTTTAGGGAATGTGCTTGGTGTGATTTTTGGTACTGTACCAGTTTAAAGATATCTCTGTTTTCAAGCCTTGCTTTCAGACAGTGTTCCACTTCCTTTGTCTTTTCACCTGGAGGGTGAAATTGTCTCCATCCCTTCAATGACCCCTTCCTGTCCTTAACTAACCAGCCTATGACACGCTTTCAGCCAGTAACATGCATTGAACGGGAGGATACCGCTGAGGTGCAGTGACGATGAAGTTTAACAGATTTCCTGAGATTAGGATGTGGGAGCTGAGAACTTTCTTCAATCTAGGATCAGATATCATGTTTTGAAATGAACATGTAATGTTTGTTATTTGATGATTTGAAAACGCACATTTATGACAGAAATAGCTAATGGAAAATTAATTTGCTAGCTACAATTACTTAAATAAGCATTCCAGATGTATGTTCTTCAAAGATTCAAAATGCATACCGACTTATTTAATACAATATTATAGTTCAATTAGAAAAGCTGCTGTGCTGGTACCCAGAAAACAGCTGGTGAACCCCCTGCTGATTCTCCTCTTGGATCGGATTTGTTGGGAAAAGGTCCCATGGGATACTTCCAGAACGATTAACACTGCACTCTCAAATGCATTTGTTATACCTTATCTTGTGTTTCGTGTTCCTGATCTTGGTTACCCCTAAGGTTTTGTGTCATACCACTAGATAGCAGCATCACATTGATTCACTTTGACAGGTCCTTTAGACCCGTGGATTCAGCAAAATGCTAACTCTGCCAAGGAAGGTAGACGTTTCTGTCCTTTGTTCCCTGTTTTTCTTTGTCAAATCAATTGCTATTGTTTCAAAATAAACTGCACAGTAAATGCTTTTAATAATTGTTATAATTTGCTGGAAGTCAGCAATGAAAATTAGGCAAATGTAACCCCCTAAAGGCTGATCATTACACAAACCAAGTATAACAGTCAAAAGCTTGTCCTGAACAGTACTGGATAGGACGCAAGTGCCCACTAGTGGTCATAAATATAATTACAGCTGTAATGGGAGTGCCTGCAAAATGGAAATTTAATAAACACACTCTAAAAACAAACCATTTACTTAATTGACCTACATAAACACAAACATATTGTACCTCTCTACTGTGATTCATTCATATACAAACTCAACTATGGCACCAGATAGAGCAATTATGAAAATAGTAATTGGAAAAAAACAGAAGATACTGTCACTGTGCTGGATGAGGGACAGAATAAATGTCTCCTATGGTGTAAAGTTTACAGAAGTGTAAACTATGGTAAAGCATGTAGCAGACAGAGTAAAAGCATAATGACAAATGATAAAAAAAAAAAATATGTCATGCATAGTATCAGCTTGGGAATATATATATATATATATACATTCCGGAGCAAAATTGGTCAGCTGTGAGGCTGCGGCTATAAAGAATGCACACTCCATCTGGGTAAAGGTTGTGGTGATGGTTTCAAAGAAAACTAAAATAATAAAATGTGAAGACAACATAAACCAACTGGGTAGTAAACAAACTGTGAAAAAATGTAATGTGTTTAAAAGTAAACTTACAATTAATAAATTTATGTAAATGGGTTCCCACAGATTGACGTGTTAGGTTAAATCACACACTTGGGTTTATGTTATGTTTTGTTGAAAATAAGGTATTATGTTAGCAAGGATATATGAAGGCTTTAAGACCCTGGGGAGCATACCTATGTCAGTAGTGATCATCAATTGGTCTTAATTGTTTAATTATCTAATTATCTAGCAGTTAAAGCTGGTAAAGTTGAGATGGTAGGGGGAGGGAAGAATAAAGAGAAGGGACCAAACGTTGAGGTAACAGAGGACTTTAAAACTGAAGTTTGTTTCAGGGTAAGCAGAATTAGCCTGCCCCTGTTTAGTTTGGAGGGAAAAATAACTGTTTAGTTTAGGACCCAAGAAAGGGTTAGGTTTTGTTTGTTTATTTGATTTTGTTTTTCTAAAATAAATACAACCCACAGAGGGTAACTGTAATACTGTTGTCAGTGTTTACTATTTAAACACACCTGGTAGTGTGTGGAAGATTATACTATACAGTCACAAAGTGCGACCAGAAGCAAGGATTCATCACTATATATATATATATATATATATATATATATATATATATATATATATATATATATATATAATCCAGTCCTGAGGGTATAATGACTGTTTTAAATTATAAAATATTTTCATACTGACTACTATTGAGAAACCCTTTGTGTTCGATTCTCCCATGTGCCCATGAAGGACTTTGTACTTTTTGTACTTCTGCAGTTGATCATACGTAAATCGTATCCCACTAACACCCAGTACAAAAGTCACCTAATAAAAAACTGATCATAACTTTAATTTCAGAGATTTAGCACCAAAATGAGGGTGAGGTTTTATTCCACACTCCATATCGTACTATAACTGTTTGTTGGCTGATGTGACTCAGGAGTACTCAGAAATGGGAGTGACTTGCCTCTATAAATATATTTTCTGAATGTCCTTTTTGTGCTTCTAAGCAAACTGGTGTTGGCAACTCCTACAGCAACTAAATGGCTTTGACATTATAGAGCAATTGTCCCCAGTGTTCTTTTGATGTAATTGCTATAACTCTTTAGTGGCGTATAACATTTACAGCAATTCAACTGTTTTTACTGTGTTTTTATTGATTCACTTGTGACATAATGATAAGACCCTCATAGTGATGCAGAAGACAAACACACATCAGGATACCATTACAATTACACTGAAGATAATGCAATATATCAGGGCCCTTAGCAAACCACATTGCCAGCAATGGTAACACAAATATTGTCCTTTGTAGAACACTGGTGGTCCTGTAATGGGATATAGCTGCAATGATATGAGGCTGCCTCACTTTTAGTACACTCGCTCCTGAAAGAAAGCATATAGTTTCAAATCTCCTTCTGACCCTGTCATCCTCTGTCACAGTGATAATGTTTTCATGCTGTTGACAGACAAATGGTGTTACAATAACATAAAGCAAACCCTCTGGTGGTAATCCAGTGCAGTACCATCGTAGCGTATCAAAACCACCAGTGTGTTTCTGTATGACTGTATCATATTTATTTGTATTAGGGTTCCACTGTATGCATGGTCATTGTTTTTTAATTGCTCATAAGCTATGTTATTCATTCGCTTTGACCAAACCCCTGATGTGGTCTGACCGAGCTGTACAAGCCTCAACAGGACACTCTATGGGGGTTAGCAGACTCTACAATCGAGGGCCAGAGTAGTGATTTATCTTGAAAAACAACCATAGCTCAGCCCTGTATAAATTATTTCAACCCTCAATGGCCAAACCAACCTCTGTTCTGTGAACAGAAATAAAAGTGCAGCATTCATTTACAGTCATAGTGTTAATTAGCACAAATTCCCTGAGTCAGCATCGATCCCCTTGTTTGTGATTTTCTACTCTGCACAAACAGCAACTTCCAACAGCTTTCATTTTGTAACTACAGTACCCATGTAGTTACATAGTCACAATCATCTTGTGACGATTAGGTTATGTAATTATGTTTTGAGTGCTATACCTTTAATGTGTGGCAGTGTCTCGTGCCAGAGACTAATGGTCACATGAGAGTCTAATGACAGTGGAAGAGAGAGTTTGTCTATGTCTATATGTTTATAGGATTGATACTGCTACAGAAGGGAACAGAGTTATGTATAACTCATGAGATATAATAAAAGTCTTAAGTTGAATTCCCTGAAATGCTGTGTTTGTGGCCTCTCGTCGAACCTGCAGCCGAACTTCCCGCTGATGGACGACCGCCAAGGACCCCTGGCAGCGACCCCCGAGCGGCGATGCATTCAGTCTTGGGCCTCTCTCGAGCAGAGGCTGACAATCTGCATTGTGTGGTGGTCGGTTTGAGATAGCAATTTGCTGAGCCACATAGCCCCTAATATTGTAATATAATACAATTTCGTTCTTTAAAAGTCTCTTTGAGCTTCACTGAAAAATCCTTGTTAATTAATGTTTGGACAAGTTGTTTAGCAGAAAGAAATATGAAACTCTGCACCTTTAACCTTGATTCCCCCTGCATGTTACAGTATAGGTTGAGCCAGCAAGGTTGAAAACAGACAACCAGCTAACATTCCTGCACTGCCATGCTGTCTACCTCGAAATTCTTGTTTTTTGTGATAAACTTGTCTCTCTCATGCATCTCTTCCTGTTTAACCTGTGAAACAAATGAATAAACTCTTTATTTATCTCCCTCCTTGCATGTTTCATTACAGTAAGTTTAACACCCAGTGACAGGAAAAGCCTTTGATAAGAGCTCTTCTGAGCCCTCACATGCCATGGTAGCTGGCTCAAGCACATTGAGGGCGCCACAGCCGTTACATTGAGATGAGATTGCACTGGAGGCAGGAAGCCTGAGGGTAACAAACACTAACCATTTCTGGGGACTTTCCTAAAGACTTAAAGCTGCACTGCCTTGTTATCATGATAGCATAAAATAGAATAAAATGGGAATCACCTTTTAAAATCATATGAGGCACTACACATTTACTGCAAATTCACAGTGTTTGCTAAATGGAAAAGCAAACTGATGATGTTGCGATAAACAATTCAGTGTATTCAAGCACCTTGTACACAGCTTTGGCTTTTCTTGTTTATGTAACATTACCATATGGCTTCATTTAAATGACCTTACTGTTTAGCTGCAGAGCAATGACAGACTGCAATTGGCTGTACATTATTGCCAAGCAGGTGTATATTTACAATGTGAGCGTCACTGCGTGAAAAGACTGCACAGGATTTGGCCAATACAGGGTTAATTAATTCATAACCTGTGTCTGTCAGATCCCCAGTAAGAATGTATGGCATGCCATTAAATAACTGGGTCTCCCCTTGTTAATTAATGAAGTACCCTGCCACCCTCAGTAGAAATGGAGGAGAGTGTGAGCGAATGGCACAGAAGGTTGTGTCTGGTTAGGAGCAACACTCTTTTGCTTTGTCATTTTAAAGTGATTGTAGCTGACAAGAGTAGCAGGATCTGACTTTATGTGTAGCTGGTTGTAGCAGTGAATGTGCAGCACCTGTTGCTCAATGAATAATACAGACAAAGTGCTCAATTGCCAGGGCTCCTTATTGCCTCAGCAAGTGCAGGCAGCTATAGGATTGCTCTTAGAAGTTTTAGCAATGCCTAGCAGTGCAAAGGCAGGTGTCTGGAATGGTGGTTTTGTTCAGTCGCATGCTTGCTTTTATAGAGGCACCTTCCTTGCACACTAACTGTATATGCGTTGTGGTAAGGGAACAAGAAACTGTAAGGCAGAAGGAAGTCAAGAGCAGAACTAGCTGATTAGAAGATTCAGCCTTCCCATACATACCGAGATAAAAATAGGCTGCAACCTGTTTCATATTTATTTCAAGGTAAGAGTTTGGTTAATGCATTTTAATATGTAACACGCATTCATATAGGTTGACAGTTGTATTAATATCTAGCTCAAATGTCTTAGCAGGAGTGTGCAGTCTAAAGGTTTAGAGAAACACTGTACCGAATGATCTTCAGTGGTATTGCAGTGGTTCTGTGCTAAAGGGCAGTGGTAGCACAATGGTAGTTACACACTAGTAACATTCTCATATTTTCACATTCAATGACATCACTAAACAACAGAAAGTGGTAATCTGTTGCAGTACCATAGCTGTACCAGTTTGCTACAGCATGAGGACCACTGTAAATACATGTTGCCATTGCCACATGGTTATTATGGGATCTTAGTGGTAGTATACTTGTATTAAAATGGTATACTTATGTTATTTTGTTGTTTACAGTACTTTTCAATAGTAAAAGAATGAAGTATGTTATAAAGAATAACTAGTTGGGTTGGCTTGAATGCAGTTTAATTGAATGATAATGGTAATTACAACAGCAATGCAATTAAAACGTGTGCAATACATAAACAAGAAAATAATTAAGTGCATAGGACATGCTAATAACTATCCCTCAGTCAATCTTGACTGTGGATCAAAACTAATAATATCACTCCAAGGTAGTTATGCTAACAACTCAGTTAGCTATTGGGGAAGAGGAGATAGTATGCCTTATATTTGAAGACCTGTCTATCTCATATTGCTACAATAACACACTGCACAATGTGTGACGACCACAATCTAAATGTGGATATAATAGTCAGTGAGCCAATATGATATAGCTTTTTTCAACTTTTCTCGTTGTCAGCCTTTGCATAGCACACTTTTCTTATACTGTATTGCTTAATCAAAACCTGCTAATTTCAGTCTTTCTCCCCAGTGGCATTTGTATTGAAATGTTTTTTACAATGTTATCATCCATGGTGTGAAAAACTGTGAAAAATGTTGTTTCTTGCAGAGTTTATATCTTGAGATATTTACCAGAAAAAAAAGCTGTTTTTTTTCACTACTGAAAAAAAAAAGATCTTAGATTGCTTGTGTGCTTGCCTGTTTCTATTGCCTGGGTGACAGAGATATGGGAAAGTGATACTCTTGTCACAATTTATGACGGTATGTGGTAGCTTGACGGTGTGGCTGGAGTCTGCTCTTCTTGATGTCCCAGGATCAGATGACCAGGAGAGTAGACATTCCCCTTATTTATAGGTGTCCAGTTTAAACTGGCTTCCCTTGAGCTAAAACTACTGTTGAAGGAACTGTCATCAGACATTATCCTCTGCAGGTGGTTTTAACTGTAAGCCTGAACTAAATTATAACACAAATTCATTTGAAAAACAAACATACGTATGAAGAGAAGCAGGAAGTTTGTAGACCTGACCATGTGCAATTTTTTTTTTATGTTCTCGGTTCCCTCACCTTTGTGTTTTTGTTTAGGCTTGTTTGTCGTGCATCTGGGGTTGGGTGACGTCAATTCCAGTAACTTGCTTCGGCAGAGTGTGGCAGTTAGTTTGCTTGTGGTTTAAGATACTTATTATGTTGCTTGCCCAAGTTGCACGCACAGTGTGTTGCAATCTCCTGAGACGCAGAAACAGCTTCCTGAGGTGCAATAGAGCCTTTACTGAGGTAAGGGTGTGCTGATCTCATTTTAATTCATGTATGTATAGATGATTTATTTGTTCTGACACCTGTTGTTGCATGATGAGGAATGAATGGAGGGAGCTGGACTGTATCAAATGTACAGTAAGAGATTCTACTGCAAGGCTTAGGTAGGTGTTTGATTTTTGCACAGACTTGCAATGTTTTGATTGCATGGTTCTTTTCATCTTTATGCTCATAAGGCTTGACAGGGGTATTCTTTAAGTGGGCACTGAAGTCAGAAGTGGGTAATCTCTTTCACTCTTTCAATCAGAGGTATAGTGCTATATTACATTTATACAAATATAGATACATGATAAATAAAACAATTTAAAAATCTATTATTTGCAGTTTTTCTTGTGCTGTACATTTGCCATTCTTTACCATGTTATTAGGGCTCTTATCATAATGGACCCTTTAGCACTGATCTTGTCATTCAGTCTGTCTATCAAACTCTACTTTGTTCTATCTATCTATGTATCTATCTCTGTAGCTACAGCTATGTCCAAAAGTTTTGCATCCCCCTGTAGAATTAACTAATTTTACTTCATAAGGTTCGAATGAAACCTGCTGAATAATATTATGTTAACATATTGAATTACATAGCGCTTTACAGTTTTCCATATATTTAACAGAAAACTGACACACAAAAAAAAAGTGACATTTCGAAATCTAACATGAAATACTGTACTACTATTATGGCTTTTATAATATCATTTTGTAGTTTAGTTGATTATATCTCACTCCTAAAATTCTCAGTGAGGCAAACCTTTTTGCCCTAGCTGTATCTATCTTTTTTGACATACACGTTTAAGGTTTTCCGCACTGTGCTGTGCTTGTACTTTGATAGACTAGTGTTGATGTTTAATAGGATCCACCTGCATCATCGTGTGAGATGAAACTGAAATCTTACTGCAGGTGGTCCTGCTCAAAGAATGGGGATTCCCACAGTCCTCACTGAGGTCTTTTATGCAGCCAGAAATAGCAGATTTTAAAATAACACAGAATAATGTGTGAGAAGCAACAATACCACATAAAAGTAAGCATGCAGCAGAAACAAAACAATGAACCCAGCTGAAGCAGTCGTGTGTACTTTTATTAAATGGACCTGGCATTCAAATAATCAACCACAATAACCTTATTCCAAGTAGACAAGCGTTTGGGCTTATGTTTGCTACTGTTTAAATACTGGTTGGGTGGTGGCAGACACCTTCTGAAGGTTTACCACAGTGAATTCTGCACCTTACTATGCTGTTCCCATGGATACAATTAATTAAGTCTGTTTTGTTTTACTCTGCTAACCAGTGCTTTACCATACTTTCATTATTCTACATTTAATTTACTACAGCTTAGCAATAAGGAATAAAGTTAGGGTTAGGGTTTGAGATATATATAGATATATAATCATTTATCATTCAAGATTCCCTTAATAGACTACAAGCAGCTCTGCAGTTCTTTTGGTCATGTATCATTGCCTTTATTATGATACACTGGGCCGTATTTTCAAAGCATGTACTCCAGTCTCTAATGAGCTCCTATTTTCTGAAAGAGGTAAAACACTTGTTCATTTTACAAAACTAAAACCAAATGACTAAGTAATATATTTCGAGTTCTCTTAAGCACTGTTTTGTTTTTCATTTTGTAACATTAACATGATAGGTGCGAATTAAAGACTGAAGTAAACTCTTTGAAAACATGGCCCAGTGATCAATACACCCCTGCACAAGAGTGCTTCTTTAAAACCAATTGGGAAACGTTTCATGAATATCATGAATTAATAGTTAAGACAGGCTTTTAAAAATTCCTCAAATGAAGTATCTTAAACAGAGATCATTTGACTCTCTGCAGGTTGTGGGAGTTCATAAACCTGCCTGTGAGTCACAGATGCAAATTCAAGGGCTGGTTTGTACTATAGTAGCAGAGCATGCAAAAGCAAACTGCTAAAGCAGCACACTGAGATTCTGAAATGAGCAGGGATGACATTTTGTGGTTAAAGCACATGACCAGAGTGCAGTTTTCAACAGCAGGTCAGAGCATACAAGGTGCTAAAGTGTTATTTCCTAACTGCTTATGCCTCAAAAGTATAGAAAATGGCTATTATTCCCCACAAACTTTGCTTTTGTGACCAGGACAGTGATATTTCAAAATATCACTATTTCCAATGGGAAAACGGGCAAATGTGTGTCTTTTCATTCACATAAAGTCAGAAAAAAACAACATATGAATCCAAATTATCATGTAAATGGGGTGCTTTGACTGTTGCGTCCCAAGCTGAACATATATGGGTAACAGCTAGTTTGGAATACAGGTGTAGTGTACATCAACTTTGTAATACAGGTACAAGCAGAAACAACAATAAAGATCTATACAAAATACACATAAAAGGATATTATACAGATGTGTATATAATGATTAAAATTATATTAAAATGTAGATGGTATAAAATATCTTGAGTTTTCGGGGGCTTTTTTGAGTGGTGGCTGTTTGAGGTTCTAAGTGGTGAGCTACAGTCTGAGGTTCCGAGGATGAATAGAACTGGAGGGTGGCTGTCTTCTCTCCCCAGCCAGAAAGCAATTTGTTTACTGTTTAATCTGAATTAACAGACTGCATCTATGCCCAGTCTGATCAATATAAATCCTTTTTATAAAGACCACTTACACATGGTGAGCAGTTATTACAGAAACAGGTTTTACTGAATATGCAATGCAAACAGTATTAGGATGTTACTCACCAACACATTTTCAGAGGTTTCAGGTGATATGATCTGAAAAAAATAAGTCAATCAAATGGAAAAACCAATAAAGAACACCAGCAAAAATCCTTACTTACAATATTAGATCAATGCTTGTACAATAATGATTCCATTAAAACATAGTATATTACAATATAATCAATTACAATGCCTAATAATGCAAAATAGATGTTAAAAGATGTGATCATTCATCATAAAAATTCAACACATTTATAGGTTGTGTGTTGAATACTTGAAAAATGTGCCAGTGATTCTGCTTCAGATTTAAATAAATTCAAATCTGTTTTTGCACTTTCACAAAGGATATGAGATATGACAAGTTCATTTACATGTGTCAAGTCATCAGAATTTCTAACAATTTCCAGTCACTTAATTTCGATTGTGCAGAGCCCCTGTGTACTTCAAAGCAGTGCGCCCCAGGATACCCCCTCTTATAATAAGACGCATGCGTGTATGGAAAACACAGTATAGAATAATATAGCATAAGAAATGGCAATGCATAGTTTAATGAAAAATGCACAAGTAGTTTACAATAACTCAAGTAATGAAATAAAATTTCATATTGACCTACATTCAGCAGCATGTTGAATAGCATTTTGTAACAAACACCATTACAAGGTTTCATCAAGATTGTGTAAGCCACCATTAGCCCAGCTAAGCCAGAACCACTGCATAACTGCTGAAATGCAAAGAATGGGCTAATATTCTTCAGTGCACAACAAACTTATAGATGCTGTTAGCAGAGGCCTCACTGTAATGCTGGAAAAGGTTAAGCTGTATATGCAGTCTGTCTTGGCAACTTTTTTTCTAACAGATACAATATAGATTGGAAATTAATGGGCGAGAGTCAAAAGCAGAAAGTTGGAACAATAGGAAATACTGTAGTTTAATTATTCACACTTTTAACAGTTTATAACCACCTCGTGCGCATCAGCTGTAGGCGTCAAATTTACATATAGACAATACAGGTCTGGACAGGAGGCTTACTTTTGGATAGTCATATTTCTATAACGATGGTTCATTTAGTTGTGTTACAATGCAACCTTACTAATTAGTAAACCAGCTTGTCTTATTAATAAGGCCAAAGTTTGATTGCAGGAAAGAGAATAGAAATTAAGTCGTTTTTGAATCATCTGAACAAAAATATTACCCTTTTCAACACAAAGGGCTAGATTTAATAGAAACATACATTAAATGTTTTAATAGAACAAGATAATTTATGCATATTTTCACTGAAAAGTTTAGAAATGGGGCCTACTGTTTTGAGTGGTTGTTTTCAAGCCCTAATGATCATCTGTATTAAAAAGTGGTAAATACAGTCCAAATGCAGTATAGGGGGCAGTGCACAGTTTGATGGTCTAGGTATAAAAAAAAAAAAAAAAAAAAAAAAAACTGACCTAGGATTTTTTGGGTTCAGATACGCACGTTGCAAAGTGTTTTACAAGTGAGTAATGATTAAAAGTGCTCACTGAAATGAAGAGGACCAAAGAGGATTCCTAAATGTGTTCATTATTCTGTGTTGAATCCCATTCACAGAATCGAACCTAATGTTCCACCCCAACTGTAACATTACAGCCATACACCCACTCTCATGTAATAAAATATCCTGCTGAGATCGTTTTTAAAAAGCTTCAGTGTTTGAAGCCTGGCCAGTGGTGTGAGCTCTAACATGATGAAACTTCCCTACATTTCTTGGTTTGAGTTAGCCCGCAATTGAGGAAGAGGTCGAATAACTCCATGTATCTCTGTACAAACTTTGTCCAGTTACAGTTTTTTTGTTTTTGTCACACAGAAAGGGAGTAGTTAACTGTGAAAGATCTAACCATTTCTATTTAATTGGTATGAATCGATGCAATGCGCGACAAACAGGAAGTACAGTGCTGAGTTTTACACTTAACTGGCAGGCTGTAATCAATGACAACCATTTATTTACAGTATTCTATTTTAAACTCTTTGCACTTTGCATTCATCACCTTGCGTGACTCGAGCGATGTTAATCGTTGAGTATTGCATGTTTGTTATCAGCGCATTTAACGGTTAACCTCTTTGAGAGCCGTCTTTCGGGTAAGACGTTGTTGTAAGTGACTCTGCAGCTGATGCACAGTTCACACACCCTAGTCTCTGTAAGTCGCCTTACAGAATGTGTCAGCATGCAAAAGAATGCTGACACACAAATGATCAATATCCTCCAAACACAGTATTACTTTAAAATTACATTGCTGACTGGCCACAAAGAAAAAGCCTGCCTAAAACTAATTTTACAGTAAACAGAATCTGACTGTAGCTGCACTCATATACTGTAAATGCATTTGAAAGCATTATGTGATCAAGCTGTCTGAGGCCAAAATTTTCAACTGCTGGTTGCTGCCAGTGAAACAAGAAATGCTCAGGAAGTTGTGAGTAAGGGACAGCCATACAAATGCCAAAATGTGCATAACTTGCCTGTAAAGCTAATGAAGGTCTGTAAATAAATGGACGCATCACTGGTCTCTTGAGTTTAAGTGGCACTTACCTCCTTGCTCTAATTAGGCCAGTGCTTCACCGGGAACTAGTTTATAAGTCTGTGTTTAGCAACTATTTCAGTTAAAAACCCACAACTTGTAAAACATGTGGAATAAATTGTCAACCTCTATATCACTCTTCTTACCATTTTTGTAAGTTAAGTATTTATTATAAATTACAGACATGCATCAGTGCTCACACCAGTGACCTTATTGGTTTAATCATTGAGCGAGTTTTAATACATTAAGATTTCTGTTAGCAGCTAAATTTAAACTGATATATATTTCCATTTTATTCCTGCTGAAAATGTCTTTGAAGTTTCCATGTTTAATGGTAATGCCTAGAAGTATAATGTAAAAACCAGCCAGTCTTGAGTTATTTTGTGTCTGGGCCAATTATAAAGACTGTTTGCTTGGATTATCAATGATAGTCAGGAGGTATTGTCACAGAGATGAAAAATCTGCAATTTGAAAACCTCTATTAATCCGAGAGATTTTCCTACTAATTTAATGTTTTATTACCAGAGAGATGTTGATGCACTCATACAAAGCTTAAATTATTTTTACAAAGAGAAACATGAAATATCTTTGATACTTTCAGAACATTTTGTAAACGATAAATACATGGATTATAATATTGGTTAGTTAACAGGATAAGTGTAGCGAGCTGAGCCGCACCTGTAGAATTACGGAAAGCCTCCAAAAGCATGACTATGGTTTATTAAGAGCAGGATGACAAAAAAACAAGCTACATATCTGAGCATGGTTTTGGAATATCAAATTAATGTCCTTCTTTTGGTGTTCTCTTAGTTTCAGATACACACCTTCCTCTTTTCTGGCCAAAGATTCTTCAATAAATGACTCAATAGTATCAAGATGCAAAACAATACGTCATCCATGAACCTGCCATGCACTGGAGAGAATGCCACGGTGGAATACACATACACCCTGTACTCCACCTTCTACCTGATCATCTTCATCCCTGGCTTGCTGGGAAACAGTGTGGCCCTTTGGATCCTGTGCATGTTCATCAACAAAAAGAACAAAGCGGTCATCTTCATGATGAATCTGGCCCTTGCTGACCTGGTGCACGTCTTTTCCTTGCCCTTACGAATCTACTATTATATCAACCATGACTGGCCCTTCGGCAGAATTTTGTGCTTGCTGTGTTTCTATCTGAAATATCTCAACATGTATGCCAGTATCGCCTTTCTGGTTTGCATCAGCATCCAGCGCTGCGTCTTCCTCATCAGCCCCTTCCGCGCCAAGAACTGGAAACGCCGCTATGACATCTCGATCAGTGTGGTGCTTTGGTTTTTGGTCGGGGCTGGGTGCTCCCCTTTCATCTTAATGAGGACAAACTCTACAGCAAGCAGCGGCTGCTTCAAAGACCTCCCCACGCGGAAACTCAATGTGAAGCTCTCGGTGGCCATGATTACCTTTGCAGAGTTGATGGGCTTCATTATCCCCTTGGTGATCATCGTCACCTGCTCCTGCTTGATCATCCAATCCCTGAAGGACAACTCGGTGTTCAAGGACAGCGACAAGAGGAAGGCTCTCCGCATGGTGCTCATGTGCATGCTCGTCTTCCTGTTGTGCTTCGCCCCCTACCACATCAACTTCCTCTTCTACCTGATGACTGGCCAGGACATCATCACAAACCACCCCCTGCGGAAAGCCATCCAACAGTTCCATCCCATCTCTCTGTGCCTCGCCAGCCTCAGCTGCTGCCTCAACCCTATAATGTACTATTTCCTGACGACCGAGTTCTCCCAGCTCTCCCATCGAGGCAGCATCATGATCCGTAATCGTCTGATGAGCCGGGAGAGCGGATCCTCCATCAGGGAGTAGGAACACTGCAGGACTGCACTGTAAAAAGAGACTAGAATGAATAGCGACTTGAACAACAAGACTTAGAAATGTAAACCACTGGTTCCTTGTTTGATGATGGAATGGTGTTGAACAAACAATAGAAACACCTACAGTATGATATGTAGCACATATTTTGATAGTAAGCACTCAAAAGGGGGGGTCCATTTTGAACAACACACTTTGTGACACACTTCCTGAAAGATATTAGTGTTAATTCAGGAACGGCTACATATTCCATCACAGCACCATCCTTGCTGACCATGGTGGTACAACACCTATGTGACACTGTTATGGCAGGTTTTTTTTTTTTTTTTTTTAATGTATTTTTATTTTAAAATGTCAACCCCAGCAGTACTATATTGTGAAATAATGCAATGTACCATTATTATAGAGAAACATATATGTTGCATATGTAGACAAACTTTTGAGTCATAAAATTAATCTTATAAGCTACCATTTTTGGAGGTTGGTATTTAGTTGATAAATCTAACCCAATGTGTCTTAATTTAGGTCTAGCCTAAAACTTGTGGCATAACTCTGCTGTTTTGCCTAGAAATTGCATTGATGATTTAGAAAAGGACTATACAGTAGGTGAGGCTGGCAGAGTTGAAAGGCAGATTAAAAGAAACAATAAGAACTCAGTATTGAACCAACAAAACCAGAAACACTTTGAACGATTGCAAACACCATAATAAAGTAAGAGAAATAAATAAATAATACAAGGTTGCAAATAATTCAATCATATTTAAAGTTACTTTAAATACAGTTTTATATTCATAAACCTGCTTATAAATTGTTGTAGTTCTTGGCAGTTTCAAGCATACAAACTTTTTTTTTTTTAATCCATCAAAACTGTCATGAGCTGTCATGAGCCCACCACTGAAAATTATCAAGAGTTTCACTAGCTTGCAAAAGAAGTTTCTATTGGTATTATCATCTTTTTCACCATTTTGTATTAAATTTTTTGTATTTGCTTTTATGTGAACTATACCGTGCATTATTATTAAACATTAAACAGTGACTGGAGGAGTTATAGGCTGATTGATGTCTTGAAGGTGCTGTGTTGTATGTCAAATGCTGACCAATTTGCCCAATCTCGGACCACACAGATTATTAGATGCCTATGGAATACAAGGTCACAGGATTGCTGAGTAAATAGCAGTATAGATTTCAATACTGTGAACATTGTACTGCTTGTATATTTTCATCCATTTCATTGGATGCCTATTGTTGTATATATTTCAATGTCTGCAGTGAGCTATGTAAATAGATACAGCAGAGCCTGGTGTAAGCCACTTGACACACTAAAGTTTATGCAATAAAATAAATAAATAAAAACTCTTGAATACTTTTTTTATTTTCTTTCTTTAAAACAGCAGTTAAATAAAGCAAATTATACAGATATTCACTGGCTGGCCTTGTCGAAAACGAATTGGTTATTTTCTTTAAAAAAAAAAAAAAATAGACTAACGGTATTGGAAAGTATGATTCAAAGGAGTAAATACTTTTATACAAGTTTTAAAAAAAACTTATTTAAATACTGCTTATAGTGCTGGTGTAAAATATGATTTATGTATGAGAAACATCTATGCCTCAGTCTGCCAGTGTATAAACTTCTTACCAGTAATCACCACAGAATCACATGAAAGGGGAATACAGAAAGAGTTACAGCAAGGAAACATCAGTATTTTACTCTCCTTTTTACAAAATTAACTGTTAGGAATTTCAATTGCTGGTTGATTTAGATTTCATAAAAGTATGCTGTGACTACTGGTACTTTAAAGTCACTGTTTAAAACTGTTTACCATTGCTGGAAACACATTGTTTTAACATTACTTCCCTTGATTTAAATTCAGCACTTTTCACAATGTATCCGAGCATCTTGTTAGCCTTTTTTATAGCTTCCCCACATTGTCTACATGAAGACATTTCTGAGTCAACAAAAACTCCTAGGTCTTTTTCATAGAGTCCTTCTTTAATTTCACTATCTCCCATGTGATATTTATAATGCACATTTTTATTTCCTGCGTCCAGTGCCTTACACTTTTCTCTATTAAATGTAATTCGCCATGTGTCTGCCCAGTTCTGAATCTTGTCTACATCATTTTGTCTAGTTCCTCATTTACTTTGAGATTTCTTGTTATATCGTAAGCTCCAGCTGTACATATCTATTATATGAAATGCAATTTCAATTTTCAGTTTAATATGAAGCAAATGATACTCATGTGTTAATCAAAGTAACAAATCTACACATTGAAATTGAAACTGAAACTCCAGAGGCTTCGACCCATGTTTCAGTACTGCCTGGTGATTCACAGAAGCAACAAACAATAAAACTGGCAACAACAGACAGGCTGATGTTTAAGGGCTAAACACTGGTAATACATACAGTAATTGTACCATAAGGAAGTCACAATTCAAAGTGATGAGTCACTTTTTTTCCTTTTAATCAATGTTTGTATTCATTTTAAACAATAAACAGATAACAACAAACACCACTAAATATAACTAACAAAAAAAAAAAAAAAAAAAACTAAAAAGGGGAAGTACCTAAAATATATCCTCAAATTCTTGTTAATTCTACACCTTAGTGACTTTAATCACACTGATGAAATGTTCTAAAAACAAGCTTTTGACTCATAGATGCACATGACATTTGGGACCCTTGTTTCAGAACCATGTTTGTTGATATTTGTTTGTTGATCTTTATATACTGCAACATCTATGTAAGATAAAAAATGTGAATAAATGGGCTGCAGAACTACTAGGGGAGAAATCAATAACCATGGACAGATTGCATGACTACAAGGTGTTTATGGGGTGACCACTCCTCAGTATCTATCATCTCAAACGCTAGGGAAATCTGGTTTTAAGAATGGCCCGTCACCTCCATCTAGTGGAGCAGTTAGGTCACTGCATGATTTTCTTCTTCGTATTGTGGTGCGGGTTTCGTTAATATGAAGGCTCTGAGATGACACATCCTCCATCTACCTGATAAACTGAGAGGATAAATAACACGATTTCGGTAGAACACGTGCTCTTTAATGTCATTTTTCTCCAAATGTAGAGCACTTATTAATCCTGAATAGTTACTGTATATACAGTTATCAATTTGTTACTAATATCTTGCTTTCTTCATTTGTCATCATGTTCTCTTGTTTTCTGTTGCTTTATTTGCGAATCATTTTAATGGCATTGTACAGTTTTCTTTAGGTCATAACTTTGGTGCTGGATTCAAAATAAATGGACACGTATTAGAGAAAAACAGCGTTGTACTATAGTAGCAAAATTACATTTCATAGAGTTTTAATAGATTTGACGTGTGATACATTATGACACCTCATGTGACTATATGTGATCTCGTAGCACTAGACCTATACTTCGTATACTGAAGCGCATTTGGGACCAAGCAGTCCGAGTTTGCGTGAGTGCTTCCATGGTGTTTACAATGTTCTTGTTCCTGCCTTTCAACAAACTGCCTTAAAAACTTACACACACACACACTTTTCTTAACTCCGCTACACAACACTAACCATACTGTTGCATGTTAGTAAAATGCACATGCCTGTTTTTTTCAGGAAATTATCTCACGATGAACGGCCAATTTCCATACGTGCACAAGGGTTGTTACAGTACACAGGGATAGAAGGGAAACAACATCTAACTATGAAGCCAGCTACGAAAATAGGTATGTTGCACTCGCTCAGGATTCGGCCAATCACCGACAAAAAAAAACATTTCGCGATTTGAGCACACATTTTCAAAGAACGAAATTAAAGGTTCATTATTTTGCTCCAATTGCCAAACGGAAAATGCCAAACGAGAAACGAACAGACAGCTTTAACGACGCAATCAAATTTTGAAATGTGCTTTGAGCAAATACAGTTCTCGAACACATTTTGAAGATGCGCAGCTTCATTTCTTGCAAGTGCAACACGTTTTGTAAAACAAAGAAATGCTTCTGTGTGCGCAATGACGTTCAGTGCAATTCAAAAATGCCACAGCAGCAAGCCTTGCAAAACCAAATACAAATACAGGGAGTTGTACGTTTCTAAATTTAAATTAGATTTTTTTTTTTTTTTTTAATGATCTCGCATGTGGTTTCATGTTGTGTCGAATTTGATTTAAATACCTTAATTTTACCTGACTGTTATTATCTAAACAATCAAAACAGCGTTTTAAAATGAGGCTCAGCAGCTCACCTTAGATCTCAATATGGACTTTTGAAGGTGTGATCTTCAAAAATAAAAAGATTTAAGGTTTTCTTGTTGTCAAAAAGCAGCCTGTCTATATTCCACAGACGCTGCACTGTCTGGTGCTGGCCTGGTCTGCAAAACGTGTTTTCTGAAAAGTGGTAGTTCATGTCTATCTATGATCTATGAGAATATTAAAAGTTTAATAAGCATACTTTCTTTCTTTCTTTCTTTCTTTCTTTCTTTCTTTCTTTCTTTCTTTTTCTTTCTTTCTTTCGCTTCAAAAACTGATTTCAAACGCGGATTGACATTTGATTCTGCAGTTTAAATACTGTGTATACAGTAGTCTTATAATATGAATATAACTATCATTTTAAATTGTGTTATTTTTTTTTCCTCTAACACTGTATTTTCTAAATAACAAGGCGAGAACATCACAGACGTTATTTCAGACTCGCTTGAAGTTTAATATTGTATTAAAAAGTTTGTATTTCACATGGTGTCCATTTTTAACACACCGCAATTAACTGTTCTTCGCAGATTGAGCAACATTTTCAAATTGTGTTCGCACTTTAATTATATCGCTTTACTCAACGAACGAAGAAGCTTCGTGCTTGTTTGGTATTTTCCGTTTCATTTCATTTCGTCCTTGGATAATTTGTAAATGCTCAAATTACGAAAAAGGTTATTTTTACCGGTTATTGACCGAATCCTGTCTCTTGAGTATAACACATATCAATCAATCAATCAATCTTTATTTTATATTGTGCCTTTCATAGTAGACCAGCATCACAAAGCGCTTAACATGGTGCAGTAACAAGAAAACCAATAATACTTTAAATATAGAGAAATGCATAAAACATTAAATGCAGTGGAAAGTGCATAATACATGAAATAGTAGCAGCAACACAGCAGCTAATGCGGATATCAGGCTTAAAGAGCATGCGAAGCAAAAGATAACAGGTGGGTTGAGAGTTGATTTAAAGCGAGCGACGGATCAGGGTTTTTTGTTTGTTTGTTTGTTTGTTTGGGTTTTTTTTTTTTTACATGTGGTAAGGCCTACAAGCTGCATCTTCTTGTTGCAAGACAGTTTCTATCAGGACTAGCAACACTTTTAATGCTAGTGTTTACTGGCGACTGTAAAATGTTTTACAAATACATATCCTGTTCAGCACACATTTTAAGGTTCTTCTATTGACAGTAAAACTATGTAAACCGTGGTCTAAAGCACTACTTGATTCCTTCAACCCCCGTATTCCTCATGAGACTGAGCGTCAGCCTGTGCAGCTACAGAGCTATTGTCAATGCCCATATTTGTAATTGAGGGAATTCCCTTAATATTTCGTGGGGAATCCCGTTCGATTCAAGTGAACCTGCTTTACCTGTATTTTAATGTTGTGTAACACTGTTTGGACCTCTGTTCTATTAGATATATCAAGAATTTTAACAAGGGTTTTCTGATGAAGATATGTAGACAGGAGACCTTTAATAACATGGTAGGTTAAAACGTGTCTTGTTTTTCTTCTGAAAGCATTTTGGTGAACAGGCATGTTTCAGTTATCTCACTGTGTTATAGTAAACACTTTGTATCTCTGATGTGTTGAATGTAGGTTATGGTTAATACTGTATCTCTTCTGTTTAATGCAAGTAGCAGCTATTGCCATCTAGTGGATGTTGCTGCTCAATTGGGCTTTTTATGGTGCTCATGAACTGTACGTTAGCACGATACTGTATAACACATTCATAACCTGTTTGGATTCTGCAAATTCTGCACCTAGTCCTGTTTTTTAAACTACTTTTTTGGGACATTGTAACGAATTGGCATCACAGTCCAAACCTCAAACAATATGCTTCAAAGACAAAAGCCTTACCATTCAACTAAAGAGCAATATTTGCAGTCCACAGGCTGATATCAGTGTTATTAATGCATCATCTGCGAGGAGGAGATTCATTACAATATGCAAAAAAAAATAAAAAATGCTATACAAATCTATAGGTATTTAAAGAAATCTATAGAAAATGAAAGAAAGGTACCACCTGTTTTAAACAAACATAAAAATGGGTGTGATCTGCAGATATATCTACGGAGGAAAATGTCAGTTTTTCTTTAATAATCAAGAATTGTATTATAAAGGAGTTCTGAAGTTCTGTTCTGAAGCAATCACCATGATGAGTCTCAAGCCTTTAATTCATGACCTGCTGTTGCAAGCGATCAAGGCAACCATGTAGGAAAAACAGACCACAATTAGAAGACATGTGATCGATGGTTGTGACACATTTCCAGACTAGGTGCCGGTACAGTGAGATTTCATTTCCTTCAATGAACTCAGCTTCAAACTGTTCCCAGGTCAGAGGGACAACCTTTCAGATATGTTACCGTAACTGACTTGGGCTTTACCATGCTTTCAATATGCTATTCTTTGCAATGTAATCTATACTGCAGTACTGTATACTGTCTGGCCACTTCTGGTCACTTGATTGGATTGATTATCACCCTGAATTTGAGATGCAAAACAAATTGATCATGTGGTGTGACATGTGATCCCTGCAGAGCAATAAAGCTGTCATAATTCACTTAGTCATGGCTGCTCTGTTACCCTAATGGCAACTTTAAAGGAATTAATGCTTCAATCAACCATGCCAGAATTGTGCACATATAGGTTTGAGGATCATGAAAAAGACTTTAGGTCCAGATCTTAATAAAATGAATATAGATATTTGAGAGTTAATAAGATCCATTAGGAACTAGATTGAGACTAGAGACTAGTCACAGTTCATTGAACCTGGTTTCTATCCAAGTTCTTTAAACTTGTTTAAAAATTCACAGGAAAGGCAATGCTGGATACCAAGGGAATGGTGCGGTTTGGACTTTATTATTGAAGTGAGTTCACAGGCAGGGCCATTTTCTTCCTGAATACACTGGTATTGAAGCCAAATATTGCTGTCTGTTTGTGTTGTCTTGTCAATACCACAGTCTCAACAGGGACTCCCCCCAGTTAAATAAATAAATACACAAGCTACCAAACTATATTACAAATATTGAGGACACTCTTGTCCCAAGTCTCAATTTTAAACAATAGTTCATATTGAATAAACAAATATTTAGTTCATATGTATTTTGTGTATTTTAGTTTTTAACAATTGTAATCCCATGTGATAAGTTCACAGACATGTAAACAAACAGTTCTACAGACAGATTGATAAACAGAACAGTTATGCAGGCATGAAGTAGGGCTGACAGAGAGATAGTCAAGTACAGTAGAAAGGAGGCGGCCAGCACACTGACTGGCAGGCAGGCAGAATGATCAACAGACAGCTACACTGCAAGACAGCCACAGAATGTGGTTTTAAAGCACTTCTATTTTAAGGAAGGAAATTTGAAAAAGCCCCTGAAGTTTCCCCTAGTGACTCAAAAGCACTCCCACCAAGGTTTACACAGCCCCTGCCCACACTCTAGTGATATATAGTGTTGTTTCTCTCAGTCTTGATCTGTCCTGTATATAAATCAAACATGAGGCTGTATATATATATATATATATATATATATATATATATATATATATATATATATATATATATATATATATATATATATAAAATATTACTAGTTAATAAGTAAGTAATACTTTGTGTATACAGTGACTCCTATCATTATAAAAATTTGGATGTAGTTTCGACGAGAGAAGTACAAATCACATAGTTTGGTTGAGATGACAAAAACAACAATTTTTTCAGTTCTTATTGAATGATTTTATATCCTGGAGGTCCGGATCAGTGCACAGGATGACGTGTACTGGAATTTTCAGAAATCCTTAATAGTGAGTGCTTGAGTACTCCTACGTGATTTATTACAAATCTAAAAGACACAAGGCCAAATACGAAGACTCATAGTTTTATTAAAACGAAATGACAGGTAAATTATCTGAGGGTAGACTGAGCATAGGAAAGTGAAGCAAACAATATGAAACATGATGGAAAGATTGAGAGGCAATGCTGTCTTGGTACAGTCTAGAAAAGCAAAAAATATATACGCCTACATATAGTAGGTAAAGACTATGAAACCTATTGACTGCCAACTACAGCTTATTAGGTAACACTTATACAAATGTATCTTATTTAGAATTTATTTATTTATTTTACTGGGTTTTTGTTTGGCTACCAGGACTCTTATTGGCGTTACAGGAACTCCAAATCCTCTTACTTGGCAGAAATACAGTAGTAAAGCTGTTTTGGGTCCAGGACACTCCATCCTATTCTTTGTTTATTTAAATTTCTCATGACTCTTCATTGTTTCTGAAAAGCTTTGAAGGGTGTTTTAGATGGCAGGCTTTGCATTAGGACCCACTGTTTCCTGGACTCAGCTGGGCCCTGAGCTACAGATCACAACCTTCAGAATGACACATTCCTGCCAGCTGTACAGACTGGACCATGTCGTGCAGAAAACGAGACTCAGATATATTTAAACATTTAGCAAGAGGCTAAACATGCATGTAGTAAGTGATTTTAGGTACCTGTATTTGGATGGGTTTTGAGGAACGTTGCTTTAGGATTTACTGTCCATTGAAGGACATGTGTAATGGAAATGTGTAAATCCTTCACTTACTAAAATAACATTTACACAGGGATGCCAGATTAACCAATTCCAGATTTAGGATATAAAGTAATGTACCCACATTAGTTTGGGTGGTTTGAATTGAGACCCTGTGAACACCTGATCAGCTGACTTGTTGAGATAAAAAATGGTGATCAAAATTGAAGACATTTTCAGCTACAGCTTTCCTGTCTATGCTTTACCATGTTTGCACTATATTTCAGTAAATAATGACTGCAAACTGTATTTTTATACAGTTAATGATACTGGTGTGCTTCTTATGTTATTAATACAATAAGATTCCAATGAGTAAGGGAAATGAAATAACCGAAAAGTTTATCTCTTTACCTCACTTTCCCAACTAAGATGTGCCAGCAAGATTAATTAACGTATATGATATTGCTTCATGTTTAAAGCATTTGTCTAAAGTAATTGTAGGTAATAAAACAGTTTCATAAAATTCCTCCACAATGCACATTTATTCATTTTATAGGTTTTTTAAAATGTGCAGTTTTGAAAGAAATACATGTTGTAGCAAAGATACATTTTCATTTCAAAACTTGAGATTTGGTAGTACACTACTTTTAGACTTTCTTGTACTGGGTCATTTTCACCTGGAGAGTGAAAGTGCCTTCATCCCTTCACTGACTTTTTTTCATGTCAATAGCCAATCAGCTGCCTCCTCTATTGACATGTTTTCAGCCAGTAACATGTTATGACCCAGAAGAGACACAGTTGATGTGGAATGACCCAGGAAGTGCAAAAGCAAACAGACAGCTCCCTTAAACTAAAGTAGTACCAGAAATCATGGAAATACATACATGTGAGCTATAATATTTCAATTTAGATTTAAACAGACTTCCTTGTCCGTACATTGTGCTTGCTATGTAAATACAATACTAAACCAATGTTCATGGAGTTCTGTGGTCATTTCACTGGTGAGAATGGCCATTAAACCACTGGCTGACTCCAAGGGCTTGACATTTTATTGGGTCTTTCTCATTCATGGAATAATTACAGTGTTCCAAGAAAGCTCATGGTGTATCCTCTATATGTATATACATATATATTATCACTAGGGTGTGGGGCGACCATATATAGCCATGATAACACTGATTTGGCTTGACAAATCTACAAGGTTCACATTGTTCTGATGGGATACATAACCCTTCTTCAATGATTACCACCTGTGATTCCAGTTTTACTCACAGCACAGCAGATATTTCATACAGGGCTGTCAAGAAGGCTGCTCAGAAGGTCTTTGGATCTATATTCATAACAGCATGCATTAGTCATGTTTCATGAGAAAGAGTAAAAGCTACCAGAGCAATTTAAACATTACCTCAACCCCTTAAACAAACCCTGTCTGCCCATGGTGACCCTACCCCCGATTGACAGTTATATGACATGTTTGTCATTTTACTTGACTAACTAAGCCTGTCATAAAAAACAAATTGTCGTTTAAAAGATCCCCTTGACCAGAAACACAAAATGAAATCAAAACTCTGGCAAGCATCTATAAAGACATGTGTTCTGCTTTGCATACATAGCCACTTTGCATAGCCACAGCCCCCCCCCCCCCCCCCCCCCCCCCCCCCCCCCCCCCCCCCCCCCCCCCCCCCCCCCCCCCCAGCCAGGTTGGTCCCTGCCCCCACGTGCACAAAGAGATCTATCTGTTTTTACAATTTGGTTCTCTTTCTCTTCAACCCACAGTTCAAACAGTATTGGGTTCACTAAAGCATGTGCACAGGGTGATGTCACGTCACTTGCAGTTTCTTTAGAGAAGGAAACGAACATGCAATCTAGAAGGGAGGACAGAACTTTATAGTGGCAATTTGGCTTTGGCTTGCTTAACTTCTGAGGTGGTACTAGCTGAGAAAAGGTAAGGGTTTCTTTAACCTTGAGAATGTGACTGTCTTATGAAGTGTTGACAATCCTGACTTTCATATGGGAAGGCTCAGATACTTATCTATAGAGTCATTTCTCTTGTAAAGACATGTGTGTTTCATTTCCCACAGCACCAGAGAAAGAATGCTGCGTAAACTCTGTCTGTCTGTTAGAAAAAAAAAAATCTCTAGGCAAAACATAAGGGGTACTCAATTCAAGCTTGATAGTCTCTAGTTTAACACAGTTATCGATAGTCTCGATGTTGTAGACGATGTGACTTACTATGGTTCCTGGAACTGAAGTGATAACGATGAATCACTAGGTCACATTTCATACTTCTATGCTTTTCCACTGTAACATCAAAGCACATTTGTTTGAGTTTGAAGCTTGTCATGCTTATCTCAACAACATGGAGAAGTACTTGTATATATACTGGCAGTGAGATACTGTGAGATACTGGCAGTAAATGTTTGCAAGCATTAATATCACTGGGTCAGATTTACTCAGCTTGTGTTTTTCATTTGTTAAAATAAAACAAACTAGAATTACAACAGAGCATCAACGCATTTGACCTAGATATTCTGAATTTTTATCTTTAATTAATTTTATTTACAATTTGCTTTTCCTTTCAGAAACACAACAGTAAACATTTTGCATTCAGGAGCTAGTAAAGATAAATGGCAACAATTATATGTCCAAAAATGACCCAAAATTTTTTTTTTTAAAAAACCCATCAATATATAACAAACCCAGGTAAAGATATTAGAAAATTAGACCTAAAAGCAACATAAGGGGTTTTTATTGTATTTTGTATGCTAATGTTTCTTTTTAATACTTATACTTTTTGTATTTTAGAGGATGTTAGAATTTTAGGGAATATCCAGTTGGTATTTGGACTAAAACTGTTTTTAAAAAATGAATAAACCATGTTATAGTGGTCCCTGAGTGGCTCACCTGGTAAAAGCACAGCTGCATGTTGTGCATGGTGAATCATACAGTGCAGGTTTGCATCTTGGCTGTGCGAAGTGGTCGGTCTTCGCTGGGGATTCTGAAGGGAGGGTTGCATTGGCTCTGGCCCTCCCATGGGTTAGGGAGGCAAAACTGGCAGGGACTGTTTCTCCTCATCCCACTACAGCAAACCACGCTGGCCAGCCGCCCAGTGAGCTTAAAACGGACATCTGCTGGGCTGGCCTTTGTCCTTCAGAGGCCGGTAGCTCGCTGACATTGCTGACAGTTCCATGGGTATAAAAGAGAAAGCTGGCTCAGTTGTGGAAAGCTGGCTCGGTCGTGGGATCGGAGGACACCCACTGAACCTTCAGTTCTCCTGAGCTGTGTGGGGAATTGCTGCGGTGAGGGAGAACAAATAATTGGACATTCCAAATTGGGGAGGAAATTGGGGATAAAATAATTGGGCCCACTAAATTAAAAAATGTATATGCAATATTAAAATAAATAAATCATCTTATGAGAATATCAGTATCTTAATAACAGCTTACACTCCTAAGGTTTATTAGTATGCTTCATGAATGGCCTGTTTGGAATACAGAAGTAGGGCTGTATCGTGTTGTTTCTTTTAAATTATTATTTTTTTTTTTATAAATTTGGAATCCGCAATTATTTTTCTTATTCTTTCCCCAATTTGCAATGTCCAATTATTTTTTATTTCAACCCGGCTCACTGCTGCCACCCCTGCGTTAACTCGGGAGGGATGAAGACGGACATACGAGTCCTCTGAAAAGTGTGCAGGCCCACCATGCAGCTACCTGGGAGCTACAGCATCAAATGACCATGCAGCTCCGGGTAGCTTACAGGCAGGCCTGCAGGTGTCCGGTCAGTCTACAGGGATTACTAGTGCGCAGTAAGCCGAGGACACTCTGGCCGACCTAGACCCTCCCCATCTAGGTGGCGCTCAGCCAATTGTGCGCTGCCCCCTGGGATCTCCCGTCCACAGTCGGCAGTGGAATAGCCTGGACCCGAACCAGTGACCACCAGGCTATAGAGCGCATCCTGCATTCCGCGTGGAGTGCCCTTTTTGGGTGCGGCGCTCGGGAGCACCTTCGTTGATGTTTCTTACAGTTCAGTTCGTGACATTTTAACACAAGGTAAAGCTTGGTGAATCTGATTCACTCCTTTATAAGTATACAGACATATCAGTCAACGATATCAATGAGGGCCATGTTCCCTTGTTTGGAAGTAAGAATGCTTTGGACTGTAGGGGAAAGGGTCTCACTGATACCCAGAGAGTCATACACGACAAACAAGAGCCAAAACAAACATTTCTGTGGAGTGGGAGGCACAGATCTGATTCTAGTCCATGTTTTTGTGCCACATTTATTTCACATCTCATCACATTTTACTGTAGTATACCAAACATTACATCACGCTTTTCAACCAATCATGTCGTAGAATATATGTGGTTTACCGGATCAATACCCCAAAAGGTACTGTTACCAAGCAATAACGGCATTTGAATGATGTCACTGTCCTAATCCCCTTTTCTAATCCCCTTTGCATGGCCGTCTGACAGTGAGAAAGAAATGCTACACTGAAAGAAAGAACTGGCAAATCTTACTCCCAGTAACAACACCTTTTACCATACAAACAAACCTAAACTAAAAGCTATGGTGCAAACTCATTACAAATACGGGAGCTTCTGGCTCATTTCATCCATATTCACTTTTCTATTTCTTTGGATGGCACTTGCCAGTCGTCATGATATCCGAGCAGAATACATGCAAAATAGGCCATTAATATTATAGCACTGTGTGAAAACTGGAACTGTTAATACAGCCATGGGAAAACAGTCCAAAGTATTGTTAAGCATGGTATTGGAGGAGATAACTAGTTTGCAAAGAGCAGGCTGCTATATCTTGGAATAATGTTTACATTGTCCACTGTAAACAACTGTCAGTGGCCAAGAAAAGAGACCTCCCCTAATGTTGGTTAGGCAAAGCAATGCGGAGGAAGCAGAAAAATGTCAAGAAAAACCCATTCAGAATAATAAAAAGAAAACAAAAAGTTTCAAGTTGCTGTAATTAAGATACCAATAAGAAAAAACTGTAACTACCCTAACTCTTTCAAAGGTACCGCGCAGAGCAGTACAGGTGAACTACTGCAGGTGCAAAGAAGTGTATTCTTCAGAACCAGAGTTTTGAAATTCTTCTATTAAAATCTCCTTTTCTAAATCAACATTTAGATTCAAGTTTACTTCCATTATTTTGTGAAAATTGTTTTAAATGTTTCTCAATATTCTTAGCAATAGAATGTAGTTGCATTTCAGTGTGTCGCTAGCTTTTCATCAACGCTTATTTGTATGTTAAATTACAGTTATAGCACTGTTGGATGGCAGACTGCATACATTTTCGAAATTTGTCACCCTTTCATGCCAGTTTTATTTTAATTTGGGTGCCAAAAGTCTTCCGATACTCCTACATTTTGTATAGAAGCAGAGAGAAAAATTTTGGCACAATATAATTGTTATTGAGGGTTACAAATAAAAGCTAAGAAAATAAGACATTCGCAGTTGTTTATAATAATGACTGATGCCAAAATCTAAGTGCATTATTGCCCTAACTCTGTAACCCACAGAACCACAGCCTACATCTATTTTATTACCCTCATGAACAAAATTAAGTTAAACTTCAGTGTAAAAGTCACAGTTGTCTGAAACAGCCTGTGACAGTTTAACAACCGCTGTTTTTGCACTTCTTTTTAAAGTAAAATAACAGTGCCAATAGTTCTTCTGAGATATGTGAAAATATTTCAGTGGTGAAAGAATTCAAGCTAGGACATCGGGTAAGTCTGGAAGCATGTGTTATGATTTCACTGCTGGGCTGTGCGGACTGTTGACAACTTAATTCAGCACAATCATGTGACACTGTGACCTTTCAACTCATCCGCTTCTATCCTAAACCCTGGGCCAATAGAGTTAAACAAGGTCACAGTCTCACATTATTTAGGGTCAGGAAGCACAAACACATGGTTAAATAACACCAACGGTATCTATAAAGTTTAACCCAGTAATTAAAAAACAGACTTAATCTAAATGAAAATGCATTCATTTTTAATTAAATCTCTTTGGCCCAATTATCTTTATTTTATCCAGTATGGTTCTACTTTTGCTTAGTTTTAATATATGGGAAATCCACTGTATCAGAACATACCAGCTATTCTTGGGAAGTGTTCCTCTAGTTGTCCCCCTGTTTAGTTCGGCTGTCTTTATGTTTGATATGTACAGTATTAGTTTATAAATGATATAAAGTCTATTAGGCGGATTGTAAACAATGTGCAGTATTCATTTCTGAAAAAAGTGACATCATCCAAGTAATATGGAAAACTATTGCACCCTATGTGATTGCAACATGTGCTCTGGGTGGGGGTGTGACACAACTTGGAAATTCTTGTAATTCTCACAACCAGCAGGTTATCTGTCTATGGAGAGAGAGCAGGGCGCCAACTCAACTAACCTGGGAGCACAAAAAAAATGAAAGTGCTTGTGAAACTTCATGAAAAGTCAAACTGCTTTTTGTTTGCCAGCACTTAAGCTTGCAGTCATTAAAAAAAATAAAAAATACACTCTCCTGACAGGATGTTTCTCACGTTCAAGCTGTATGCTGAAATTAACGCTTGCTACATACATCTCTAGTTGTTTCTCAAGTTGTAAAGATCAAAGTTGTTTGCAACACTTCTCAGTGCGTATCTGGTACATCCATCCTGCATGCAGTTTAATTCAATAATTACTTGCAGCATAGCGCAGTTAGCAGTTTAGCCACAAAACATCTGAAATGCTACTGTGCTGCTAAACTGATATATCAGGATGTTGCTGAAATAAAACCAAAAGTTTAATGAACCTGGTTACTTTGTGGACTGTCCCCTGTAAATTTGTATCAGCACTTATACAAAAATGAATGACACTCATTTGAAAGAAACTACTGCAAAGCAAGGGAAACTTCACTCTTGAACATAGCAAGGGTACTGCACCATTGGGTTGGGTTCATTGTGCTGACCTCATTAATTAAAGTAAGGATGAGCACCGGGGATAGGATTGGGCCATTTTAAATATCCATCATGAACCTTAATCCAGTGGGGTCACATTTCTACTAGCATTTACAAACTGCTGTCGGAATTATCAGTGAATGTTGCGACAGAATCAATAAAACAGCTGCTATCAATTAGAAAAGTTTAACACTCTGGGGTTAAACTTTCCAGTGTGGATTTTGAAAATGAAGAGCACATTTGAATTTAGCAAAGTTTAGCAAAATGGGCCCAGCAAGTCATCCATTAGGAAACCGTGTGCATGAAAATGTTACTCTGGGTGGGGGAGGGGATATCATTAAATTGCAAAACTAGAAATAGACTTCTCAGTTGAGAAGACTGTACTGTAAATTTACAATAGAGGAAGCTATGTTGTGCGGAGGGGAAATACAAGAGGAAGAAAAACAAAGCTGACATACAGAAAGGAAATTATAACACAATGTACATCTATGAAAAGTCCAACACTCTTATATAAGAAGAAAGGCTACAGAAATTATTTTATTAGAAAAGGCAGTTACTGATGTGTGTTTTAAAGAGGTGTATTAACGAATAGCCTTTAGAATACAGTTCTTCCCTTTTATTAGCAGTTTTCGGCCTGTTGTTCAAATGCAAATATCTTAGTTGTTCCTTTTCACTTTGACTCTGGTGCAGTCCATGTGTCTTGCAGCACACTGTGAATTGACTTCCTGTGCAGCAGTTATTAGGATATATGAATGTGGGGTCATTATACCTGATGCACAGGAAGTGAATTTATAACATGGTAGCAGAAAACAGGTCAGCAGAACAATCTACTTTCTGAAAGGTAATAAAATGTGTAAAAGCATATTTAACAGGTTACAATAAGTTATTCAGTTAATGAAGACAATTGTCCAGCAATGTATTAAGCAGATAATGTAAAGAATTCTTCAGGATATACAGGAAATGTATAACGGTCTGGGTCCTCAGTTCATACAGTGCATATTTGTGTTTTATCCTTTGAGGCCATCTAAAAAAACGAAATTATTCGTTATGTCGAGATCTCAGGATCTCATAAACACTCAATGGCATAATAAAAGTTTCTCTTAGTATTTCTATATACTTTCTGTATACTTTTTTTTTTTTTCAAAACGTTGTCAACTGTTTCCAATTGGGTAGAATTGAACAATGTTGCCTATTTCATAGCTGATAAAGATGTCACTTATTTTGGGTTGAAATGCCAGTGATGAAAGCTTGTACATCCACCCATTGTGCCGCCTGGGAGTTAACCTTTGTGATAAGACTAAACTGTGTCTCAGCATGTTGTGACCACAATTCAACCTACTTCAGTCTGGAATGACTGTGCCTGTTGTACTGCCAGTAAACACATCCATTCCTGTGTAGGTTTGAAAAGCTGTAGGTATTTTTGGTAAAGTCACTTAGAGTTAGTTGAGGTTATCACCAGGCCTTTGTCACTCCCAGGCTGAAAGCACAAAAACATACAAAACATGAGATCGATATTTGAGAACCTTAAATATTGAACAATTGAAAAGCACTGCCTTTATCTACTGGCAAAGCTCAGCATCTTCTGGAGTGTGTAAACCACAAGCCTTTATTACCATGTTTTGATGAGTGGTTTTCAATTATCTATACAGAATTTCACAAGGAAAGTAAAAACATTTATTGGTGAATGCTTCCATCAATCTTATTAACTCTGTCTGCAATTTAAAGATCACCATAAGGAAAAGAGATGCGAACAGATTATCTTTCTGGTGAAACAGAATGCAAAATGTCTCTTTAGCTGACCTGAGGGATCCGGCTGGAAACAATGTATCTTCTTATCCACTTGGGATTCAGATATTAAAATATCTTTCAAATCTCACACTCAGAGTTAGAGAGGTTAACGTGGGTTTAAATACCTGACGAAATGACTGGGCTGTCCTGTCCAGTGATGAAACAGTACAATTACAAGCTAATGGTATAGATAAATCACGTTAGCTACATTTCATTTATTGCAACCTTTTGACAAGTAGAAATAATTAGAGTAAAGTTATTTGACAATCATTTAGACTAGAAGTCTTTATTAGTGTCTTACACAAGAATTAAAACTGACATGCTGAAGAATTGCTAGTTTATCTGTCGGCTGGTTTATTTAAAACAAATCCACACAATGTGCTGGGCAATAGGGAACTATTACTAAAGATATGCATTCCTTTGATCCACATGTTTCAGTATTAGCTGTTGTTCCACCAAGGCAGGCAGAGCTTACTCAATTAAACTATGTCAATCACCTCTCTGATATGTGGGGGTGTGTGTAAGGCTGGCGGTAAGATACCCTACAGCTGCTGCCAGCTCTCCTAGTGCCACAGCATAAACAAGCTTAACTGCTTAATGAGGATTTCACTTTCTGCAAACAATAATTAAACTGGAAGAAATAACTGCATACTGTAGGCAGACTGTACAGCAGTGTTAATAATTAAAACATGTTAACTAGAGTTGTTCCAGTTAATTGTGACTAGAACTGCTTTGCATTTATAGTTATACTAAATACTGCAGTTATAGTTACTACTGAATGCATTTTTTATGCAGTTGCAGCTACAGGATACGTGCCGTAATATCATTAATTTTTATGTTGCTACCACAATGCATTGAATGTAGAAATGCACTGCTTGCAGCTAAACTTCATGCTGCAGTTAGCCATTTATTGTTCATTCATTTTAGTGAAGCAGTTAGTTCAGAGGTTAGTGTAAAATGCTATTAGCTGTGTTACAGCTGCAGTCCAGTGTTGCTGTGCCTTGCTTAATCTTTGGTTCTTATGGTCTCTCTGCTTGGTATTTTCCAGGAATCAGCGCTGGGAGAGGACAGCAAAAACAACCCCCTCCTCCCACGCATTTGGCTTTGCAAAGGGAGTTTGCTAGTTCTTACCGACAGCATTAGCACTGTGAGTGCAGAGGACAAGGCAGGACATTTTCACTATGCATGTACAGAGAAGCAAGACAGGGCACAGAGAATGGAAGGAGCACCGGAACAGCATTTAACAACCTTTTTCCAACAAACTGATTCATTCTCGGTTTGGAATTACAGATCACAGAACAGGACAGGGAAGCTTCCCTTGCTGGATTGCTTATTAACTTTTCACAATCTCCCCTGATGGTGGAAGACACATTCAAAAAGGGAATTTCGTTAACGCTTTGATTGTGGAATATATTGGAAACGAGTGCGTATACGGATTGCTCTGGACAAACTTGTGAATAGATCGCTGGGATTCTGTTAGCAGAAGATGAACGAAACTTGCGAATTGAAGTCGCTCAAGGAGAACATCAATTTCATCTACGCGGTCACCTACACTGTGATCCTGGTGCCCGGGCTGATTGGTAACGTGCTGGCACTTTGGGTGTTCTATGCATATGTTAAGGAGACCAAGAAAGCTGTCCTCTTCATGATGAACCTGGCCATCGCAGACCTGACCCAGGTGCTTACCCTGCCGCTTCGAATATACTACTACCTGAGCCACTCGTGGCCTTTTGGAGAGTTCCTCTGCATGTTTTGCTTCTACCTAAAGTATGTGAACATGTATGCCAGCATCTTCTTCCTTGCCTGCATCAGCATGCGGCGATGTATGTTTATCATCTACCCGCTGAGTTACAGTGGCACCAAGGGCAGGTTTGACATTTACCTCTGCATTGGGGGCTGGGTTTTTGTCTTCTTGTCCTGCCTGCCTTTTCCTCTGCTGAGGCAAAGCTCAAACAACTCCACCTCCTTCAACAAATGCTTCGCAGAGCTCCCAGTAATGAAGGTCAGTGTGGCGACGAGTGTGACCATGATGACCCTGGCTGAACTGATGGGCTTCGTGGTCCCGCTCGTGGTGGTCCTCACCTGCTCCTGGAAGACCGCTATGTGTCTGAGGGAGAAGATCTATGTGCTGCAGGACAGCGGCGAGAAGCGCAAGGCCTTCAAGATGGTTCTCACGTGCGCCATCGTTTTCCTGGTATGTTTTGCCCCGTACCACATCAGCTTCCCCTTCCACTTCGTGGCGTTGTCGGAAACAGTGTTCACCTGCAGCATGAAGAAGGCCATCCTCAAGCTACACCCTGTCACCCTGTGCCTGGCCAGTCTGAACTGTTGCCTGGACCCTGTTATGTACTACTTTACCACAGACGAGTTCAAGAGGAGGCTATCCTGGCAGGAGCTGCCAGAGACTTTTCAACTTCATAGAAAGTCATCTTGTTCAGGGAGAGAAGACAAGCCGCTCTGAAGTTGGCTATTGGGGAGATGCCCATGGATGAAGCAACTAATGACATTCTGTAAAGCAGTTCAGTATATTGAGATTAAATATTCAACTCAATTAAAAAAACCAAGCCTGAGACTGTCCTCCCTCAGGGCTCAAGCTGTTTTCAACCTTATACTACATTTTGTCTAGCACACTGGGCATTTTATTACATGGTCCAAATTGGGGCAATCACAATGAAGTATAGCATATTTTACACTCAGTCAACTTAAGGTTCACTATGTATTGCCCTGTCAAAACACATTGCTTTTTCTATGGCCTTGCATCTATGCTTCCTTTTGTTGATTTTATTTTTTTTTTTAACAACCAATGAAAATGTGTTTATTTCTCTATTGTATCAATAGGTATACTATCAATCCCAGGATGGAGTGAAAACCAGAAAATGTACCTTTTTTGTTACAGTTCAGCACATAGGACTGCTAATTCTACCCTTATAAATCTGTTATTTTAATCTGTTGTTCTTTTTTTCAGATACATATATTTTTTATACAAGTGTATTAGCTGGGAGGAAAAAAAATGTAATAGGACTAAAACTGCGGGCAGCTAACTTTTTTTTTCTTTAATTATATTCATGAATTATTTAAATGAAGGAACATCTGTTTGTGAATTTTCAAGAAATGATTTGGTTTACATGTTAACTGTCTAGAACTAAAGTACTTATTTTTGTGGATGGCATGCTTTTAAATAACAGAGATTTAAACAACCTCTATTATCTCAGCATAATGATGTGGAAATAAGAGTCCCCTTGCATTGCAGTTCGGTCTACTCGAGATTTCGTTACAGTATCACATTAGTTAATGTAGACAAACCACTGAGGTCAGATATTACCAATTAAGTTCACAGTACACCCTGGAGTGGCTCAAACCAACATTCAACAGGCTTGTAGGTGGATCCCTGTCCCCTAATGCAGTATCTTTGTTTTTCTTTCCACTACTTACAAGTACTATAACTCTGTTCTACACATAAACACGAAGCTTTGAGAAAGTGCACCAGGCCAGCACAGATAGCCACCTTGATGTTTACACTGACCACGATACAGCAGCCTTTGGAATGCACTTTTTGGAAATGTTTTCAATGTTTGCTTAACAGATGTGCATTAGAGTGACCCAAAGCATGAATTACTTGTAATTGTATTTATTTATTTATTTTTTAATACACTGTTAGAAAATGCAGCTGCTGGCAATGCTTAGATCTTACACGTGTTTAATTAAAACATGCCTATTTGAATAGTATGTGCTTCCTGGTAGCCTCCCTTATAGCCCCCAAAGAAAATAACAAGAGTGTCGTTCAGAAGGTAGAAGAAACACAAGTAGCAGAGTAGAACTAGACCGCTACTGCTAAGCTACGTTATTTTAACTAATGCAATTATGTTTTATTTTGTTTTTGTTAGGGAAGCACAGAAACCCTATCATGACTTAAATGACCTTCCCTTTAAGTTATTTCTAACTGCAGTGTACATTTTTAACAGTATATTTCCAGAAATAATATCTGTCTTGCAGCTGTGTTATTTAGGTCTCGTATGTGCCTTTTCTGCATGCCGCTTCAAGGTAACATGAAGCTTAAATGGACACTGAATTAATTTGAAAAGCAGCGATTGGTAATGCAGCACTGATTTTTTTTTAAGTAAAAAAAAAAAAAAACTCAAGCCCCTGAAACTTCTTTCTTACAAAATATCATAATCAATTGTTGCATTTTCTATGATTTGCAGAAAATAATGTTCATTAATACCTTTCGTATAATAATACCATTCAAATAATCAATTCACATTTACCATAACTTTAAGCCTACTTATATAAAGCAACTATAAAATACATCTTTAAGTCTTGTTAGTCATTTGTAGTCTATATGACTTAAATCCAACCCAGTATTGACCCAAAGAGCTGTGCACAGCCCTTAGTGAACTGCATCTGTGAAGTGGTTTTTCTTTGTGATGTATAGCATGTAATATTTTGTCTCAGACATAGCACCCTACAACAGGAGCACCAGACAAGGGTTATTTAACAGGTATTTCATTTGTATTTAAACACAGTAAATATATGTCTGTCTGTGATATATCTTATAACCATTAAAAAAAAAAGAATAATCAAAAAAAAAAGTGAATGGGTGTGTTTTTTTTTTTTCCTTTCTATTAATATTTCGGATAGTTCATATTTTGTAAATGTTGTCTTTGTCCATTTATGGTTAGATTTTGGTAGACGTTAGTGCTCTGTGGTGCAGTTATCTCACTGTGCATGTCCCAGTGGAAAACAGTGGGGGTGTTTCTCACATTTGGTATCAAA